>NW_026712383.1:24975426-25575426 GCF_030504385.1 Musca domestica
GACCAACAGAAACGTGGATTTTTAAAGAATATTTTTTCAAGGACCAACAGAAACGTGGATTTTTTTAAGAATATTTTTTCAAGGACCAACAGAAACGTGAATTTTTTAAAGAATATTTTTTCAAGGACCAACAGAAACGTGATTTTTTAAGAATATTTTTCAAGGACCAACAGAAACGTGGATTTTTTAAAGAATATTTTTTCAAGGCCCAACAAAACGTGGATTTTTTAAAAGAATATTTTTCAAGGCCCAACAGAACGTGGATTTTTAAAGAATATTTTTCAAGGACCAACAAAACCGTGGATTTTTTAAAGATATTTTTTCAAGGACCACAGAAACGTGGATTTTTTAAAGAATATTTTTTCAAGGACCAACAGAAACGTGGATTTTTTAAAGAATTTTTTTCAAGGACCACAGAAACGTGGATTTTTTAAAGAATATTTTTTTCAAGGCCACAGAAACGTGGATTTTTTAAAAGAATATTTTTTCAAGGACCAACAGAAACGTGGATTTTTAAAGAATATTTTTTCAAGGACCAACAGAACGTGGATTTTTTAAAGAATATTTTTTCAAGGACCAACAGAAACGTGGATGTTTTTAAAGAATATTTTTTCAAGGACCACAGAAACGTGGATTTTTTAAAGAATATTTTTCAAGACCCACAAGAACGTGGATTTTTTAAAGAATATTTTTCAAGGAAAGAAACAGAAACGTGGATGTTTTAAAGAATATTTTTTCAAGGACCAACAGAAACGTGGATTTTTTAAAGATATTTTTTTCAGGACCACAGAAACGTGGATTTTTAAAGAATATTTTTTCAAGGACCAACAGAAACGTGGATTTTTTAAAGAATATTTTTTCAAGACCAACAGAAACGTGGATTTTTTAAAGATATTTTTCGGACCACAGAAACGTGGATTTTTTAAAGAATATTTTTCAAGGACCACAGAAACTTGGATTTTTTAAAGAATATTTTTCAAGGACCAACAGAAACGTGGATTTTTTAAGAATATTTTTTCAAGGACCACAGAAACGTGATTTTTTAAGAATATTTTTTCAAGGACCAACAGAAACGTGATTTTTTAAAGAATATTTTTTCAAGGACCAACAGAAACGTGGATTTTTAAAGAATTTTTTTCAAGGACCAACAGAAACGTGGATTTTTAAAGAATATTTTTTCAAGGACCAACAGAAACGTGGATTTTTTAAAGAATATTTTTTCAAGGACCAACAGAAACGTGGATTTTTTAAGGAATATTTTTTCAAGGACCAACAGAACCGTGGATTTTTTAAAGAATATTTTTTCAAGGACCAACAGAAACGTGGATTTTTTAAAGAATATTTTTCAAGGACCAACAGAAACGTGGATTTTTTAAAGAATATTTTTTCAAGGACCCACAGAAACGTGGATTTTTTAAAGATATTTTCAAGGACCAACAGAAACGTGGATTTTTTTAAAGAATATTTTTTCAAGGACCAACAGAAACGTGGATTTTTTTAAAAGATATTTTTTTCAAGGACCAACAGAAACGTGGATTTTTTAAATAATATTTTTTCAAGGACCAACAAAACGTGGATTTTTTAAATAATATTTTTCAAGGACCACAGAGACGTGGATTTTTTAAAGAATATTTTTTCAAGGACCAACAAAACGTGGATTTTTAAAGAATTTTTTTCAAGAATCCAAGAAACATGGATTTTTTAAAGAATATTTTTCAAGAATCCAAGAAACGTGATTTTTTAAAGAATATTTTTTCAAGAATCCCAGAAACGTGGATTTTTTAAAGAATATTTTCAAGATCCAAAACGTGGATTTTTTAAAGAATCCAAGAAACGTGGATTTTTTTAAGAATATTTTTTCAAGAATCCAAGAAACCGTGGATTTTTTTAAAGAATCCAAGAAACGTGGATTTTTTAAAGAATATTTTTTCAAGGACCAACAGAAACGTGGATTTTTTAAAGAATATTTTTTCAAGATCCAAGAAACGTGGATTTTTTAAAGAATATTTTTTCAAGGATCCAAGAACCGTGGATTTTTAAAGAATATTTTTTTCAAGGATCCAAGAAACGTGGATTTTTTAAAGAATATTTTTTCAAGGACCCACAGAAACGTGGATTTTTTAAAGAATATTTTTTCAAGGACCAACAGAAACGTGGATTTTTTAAAGAATATTTTTCAAGGACCAAACAGACCGTGGATTTTTAAAGACTATTTTTCAAGGACCAACAGAAACGTGGATTTTTTAAAGAATATTTTTTCAAGGACCAACAGAAACGTGGATTTTTTAAAGAATATTTTTCAAAGCAAGAGACCAACAGAAACGTGGATTTTTTAAAGAATATTTTTTCAAGGACCAACAGAAACGTGGATTTTTTTAGGATATTTTTCAAAGACCACAGAAACGTGGATTTTTAAAAGAATATTTTTTCAAGGACCAACAGAAACGTGGATTTTTTTAAAGAATATTTTTCAAAGACCAACAGAAACGTGGATTTTTTAAGAATATTTTTTCAAAGACCACAGAAACGTGAGTTTTTTAAAGAATTTTTTTCAAGGACCACAGAAACGTGGATTTTTTAAAGAATATTTTTTCAAGACCAACAGAAACGTGGATTTTTTAAGAATATTTTTCAAGACCAACAGAAATGTGGATTTTTTAAAGAATATTTTTTCAAGGACCAACAGAAACGTGGATTTTTTAAGAATTTTTTAAGGACCACAGAAACGTGGATTTTTTAAAGAATATTTTTTTCAAGGACCAACAGAAACGTGGATTTTTTAAAGAATATTTTTTCAAGGACCAACAGAAACGTGGATTTTTTAAATATTTTTTCAAGGACCAACAGAAACGTGGATTTTTTAAAGAATATTTTTTCAAGGACCAACAGAAACGTGGATTTTTAAAGAATATTTTTTCAAGGGCCAACAGAAACGTGGATTTTTTAAAAATATTTTTTCAAGGACCAACAAGACGTGGATTTTTTAAAGAATATTTTTTCAAGGACCAACAGAAACGTGGATTTTTTAAAGAATATTTTTCAAGGACCAACAGAAACGTGGATTTTTTAAAGAATTTTTTCAAGGACCACAGAAACGTGGATTTTTAAAGAATATTTTTTCAAGGACCAACAGAAACGTGGATTTTTTAAAGAATATTTTTTCAAGGACCAACAGAAACGTGGATTTTTTAAAGAATATTTTTTCAAGGACCAACAGAAACGTGGATTTTTTAAAGAATATTTTTTCAAGGACCAACAAAACGTGGATTTTTTAAAGAATATTTTTCAAGGACCAACAGAAACGTGGATTTTTTAAAGAATATTTTCAAGGACCAACAGAAACGTGGATTTTTTAAAGAATATTTTTTCAAGGACCAACAGAAACGTGGATTTTTTAAAGAATATTTTTTCAAGGACCAACAGAAACGTGGATTTTTAAAGAATATTTTTCAAGGACCAACAGAAACGTGGATTTTTTAAAGAATATTTTTTCAAGGACCAACAGAAACGTGGATTTTTTAAGAATATTTTTTCAAGGACCACAGAAACGTGGATTTTTTAAAGATATTTTTCAAGGACCAACAGAAACGTGGATTTTTTAAAGAATATTTTTTCAAGGACCAACAGAAACGTGGATTTTTAAAGAATATTTTTTCAAGGACCAACAGAAACGTGGATTTTTTAAAGATATTTTTTCAAGGACCAACAGAAACGTGGATTTTTTAAAGAATATTTTTTCAAGGACCAACAGAAACGTGGATTTTTTAAAGAATTTTTTTCAAGGACCAACAGAAACGTGGATTTTTAAAGAATATTTTTTCAAGGACCACAGAAACGTGGATTTTTTAAAGATATTTTTTCAAGGACCAACAGAAACGTGGATTTTTAAAGAATATTTTTTCAGGACCAACAGAAAACGTGGATTTTTTTTTTTTTAAAGAATATTTTTTCAAGGACCAACAGAACGTGGATTTTTAAAGAATATTTTTTCAGGACCAACAGAAACGTGGATTTTTTAAAGAATATTTTTTCAAGGACCAACAGAAACGTGGATTTTTTAAAGAATATTTTTTCAAGGACCACAGAAACGTGGATTTTTTAAAGACTTTTTTTCAAGGACCAACAGAAACGTGGATTTTTTAAGAATATTTTTTCAAGGACCAAAAAACGTGGATTTTTTAAAGAATATTTTTCAAGGACCAACAGAAACGTGGATTTTTTAAAGAATATTTTTTCAAGGACCAACAGAAACGTGGATTTTTTAAAGAATATTTTTTCAAGGACCAACAGAACGTGGATTTTTAAAGAATATTTTTTCAAGGACCAACAGAAACGTGGATTTTTTAAAGAATATTTTTCAAGGACCAACAGAAACGTGGATTTTTTAAGAATATTTTTTCAGGACCAACAGAAACGTGATTTTTTAAAGAATATTTTTTCAAGGACCAACAGAAACGTGGATTTTTTAAAGAATATTTTTTCAAGGACCAACAGAAACGTGGATTTTTAAAGAATTTTTTTCAAGGACCAACAGAACGTGGTTTTTTTAAAGAATATTTTTTCAAGGACCAAAGAAACGTGGATTTTTTTAAAGAATATTTTTTTCAAGGACCAACAGAACGTGGATTTTTTTTAGAATATTTTTTCAAGGACCAAAGAAACGTTTTTTAAAGAATATTTTTTCAAGGACCAACAGAAACGTGGATTTTTTAAAGAATATTTTTTCAAGGACCAACAGAAACGTGGATTTTTTAAAGAATATTTTTTCAAGGACCAACAGAAACGTGGATTTTTTAAAGAATATTTTTTCAAGGACCAACAGAAACGTGGATTTTTTAAAGAATATTTTTTCAAGGACCAACAGAAACGTGGATTTTTTAAAGAATATTTTTTCAAGGACCAACAGAAACGTGGATTTTTTAAAGAATATTTTTCAAGGACCAACAGAAACGTGGATTTTTTAAAGAATATTTTTTCAAGGACCAACAGAAACGTGGATTATTTAAAGAATATTTTTTCAAGGACCAACAGAAACGTGGATTTTTTAAAGAATATTTTTTCAAGGACCAACAGAAACGTGGTTTTTTAAAGAATATTTTTTCAAGGACCAACAGAAACGTGGATTTTTTAAAGAATATTTTTTCAGGACCAACAGAAACGTGGATTTTTTAAAGAATATTTTTTCAAGGACCAACAGAAACGTGGATTTTTTAAAGAATATTTTTCAAGGACCAACAGAAACGTGGATTTTTTAAAGATATTTTTTTCAAGGACCAACAGAACGTGGGATTTTTTAAAGAATATTTTTTCAAGGACCAACAGAACGTGGATTTTTTAAAGAATTTTTTTCAAGGACCAACAGAAACGTGGATTTTTTAAAGAATATTTTTTCAAGGACCAACAGAAACGTGGATTTTTTAAAGAATATTTTTTCAAGGACAACAGAAACGTGGATTTTTTAAAGAATATTTTTCAAGGACAACAGAAACGTGGATTTTTTAAAGAATATTTTTTCAAGGACCAACAGAAACGTGGATTTTAAAGAATATTTTTTTCAAGGACCAACAGAAACGTGGATTTTTTTAAGAATATTTTTTCAAGGACCAACAGAAACGTGGATTTTTTAAGAATATTTTTTCAAGGACCAACAGAAACGTGGATTTTTTAAAGATATTTTTTCAAGGACCAACAGAAACGTGGATTTTTAAAGATATTTTTTCAAGGACCAACAGAAACGTGGATTTTTTAAAGAATATTTTTTCAAGGACCAACAGAAACGTGGATTTTTTAAAGAATATTTTTTCAAGGACCAACAGAAACGTGGATTTTTTAAGAATATTTTTTCAAGGACCAACAGAAACGTGTTTTTTTTAAAGAATATTTTTTCAAGGACCAAAAGAAACGTGGATTTTTTAAAGAATATTTTTTCAAGGACCAACAGAAACGTGGATTTTTTAAAGAATATTTTTTCAAGGACCAAAAAAACGTGGATTTTTTAAAGAATATTTTTTCAAGGACCAAAAGAAACGTGGATTTTTAAAGAATATTTTTTCAAGGACCAACAAGAAACGTGGATTTTTTAAAGAATATTTTTTCAAGGACCAACAGAAACGTGGATTTTTTAAAGAATATTTTTTCAAGGACCAACAGAAACGTGGATTTTTTAAAGAATATTTTTTCAAGGACCAACAGAAACGTGGATTTTTTAAAGATATTTTTTCAAGGACCAACAGAAACGTGGATTTTTAAAGAATATTTTTCAAGGACCAACAGAAACGTGGATTATTTAAAGAATATTTTTTTCAAGGACCACAGAAACGTGGATTTTTAAAGAATATTTTTCAAGGACCAACAGAAACGTGGATTTTTTAAAGAATATTTTTTCAAGGACCAACAGAAACGTGATTTTTTAAAGAATATTTTTTTCAAGGACCAACAGAAACGTGGATTTTTTAAAGAATATTTTTTCAAGGACCAACAGAACGTGATTTTTTAAAGAATATTTTTTCAAGGACCAACAGAACGTGGATTTTTTAAAGAATATTTTTTCAAGGACCAACAGAAACGTAGATTTTTTAAAGAATATTTTTTCAAGGACCAACAGAACGTGGATTTTTTAAAGAATATTTTTTCAAGGACCAACAGAAACGTGGATTTTTTAAAGAATATTTTTTCAAGGACCAACAGAAACGTGGATTTTTTAAAGATATTTTTCAAGGACCAACAGAACTTGGATTTTTAAAGAATATTTTTCAAGGACCAACAAAACGTGGATTTTTTAAAGAATATTTTTTCAAGGACCAACAGAACGTGGATTTTTTAAAGAATATTTTTTCAAGGACCAACAGAAACGTGGATTTTTTAAAGAATATTTTTTCAAGGACCAACAGAAACGTGGATTTTTTAAAGAATATTTTTTCAAGGACAACAGAAACGTGGATTTTTTAAAGAATATTTTTCAAGGACCAACAGAAACGTGGATTTTTTAAAGAATATTTTTTCAAGGACCAACAGAAACGTGGATTTTTTAAAGAATATTTTTTCAAGGACCAACAGAAACGTGGATTTTTAAAGAATTTTTTTCAAGGACCAACAGAAACGTGGATTTTTTAAAGAATATTTTTTCAAGGACCAACAGAAACGTGGATTTTTTAAAGAATATTTTTTCAAGGACCAACAGAACGTGGATTTTTTAAAGAATATTTTTTCAAGGACCAACAGAAACGTGGATTTTTTAAAGAATATTTTTTTCAAGGACCAACAGAACGTGGATTTTTTAAAGAATATTTTTCAAGGACCAACAGAACGTGGATTTTTTAAAGAATATTTTTTTCAAGGACCAACAGAAACGTGGATTTTTTAAGAATATTTTTCAAGGACCAACAGAAACGTGGATTTTTTAAAGAATATTTTTTCAAGGACCAACAGAAACGTGGATTTTTTAAAGAATATTTTTTCAAGGACCAACAGAAACGTGGATTTTTTAAAGAATTTTTTCAAGGACCAACAGAAACGTGGATTTTTTAAAGAATATTTTTCAAGGACCAACAGAAACGTGGATTTTTTAAGAATATTTTTCAAGGACCAACAGAAACGTGGATTTTTTAAAGAATATTTTTTCAAGGACCAACAGAACGTGGATTTTTAAAGAATATTTTTTCAAGGACCAACAGAAACGTGGATTTTTTAAGAATATTTTTTCAAGGACCAACAGAAACGTGGATTTTTTAAAGAATATTTTTTCAAGGACCAACAGAAACGTGGATTTTTTAAATAATATTTTTTCAAGGACCAACAGAAACGTGGATTTTTTTAATATATTTTTTTCAAGGACAACAGAGACGTGGATTTTTAAAGAATATTTTTTCAAGGACCAACAGAAACGTGGATTTTTAAAGATATTTTCAAGGATCAACAGAAACGTGGATTTTTTAAAGAATATTTTTCAAGGATCAACAGAAACGTGGATTTTTAAAGAATATTTTTTCAAGGATCAACAGAAACGTGGATTTTTTAAAGAATATTTTTCAAGGATCAACAGAAACGTGGATTTTTTAAAGAATATTTTTTCAAGGATCAACAGAAACGTGGATTTTTTAAAGAATATTTTTTCAAGGATCAACAGAAACGTGGATTTTTTAAAGAATATTTTTTCAAGGATCAACAGAAACGTGGATTTTTAAAGAATATTTTTTCAAGGATCAACAGAACGTGGATTTTTTAAAATAATATTTTTCAAGGATCAACAGAACTCGGATTTTTTAAAGAATATTTTTTCAAGATCAACAGAAACTCGGATTTTTTAAAGAATATTTTTCAAGGATCAACAGAAACTCGGATTTTTTAAGAATATTTTTTTCAAGGATCAACAGAAACGTGGATTTTTTAACGAATATTTTTTTAAGAATCCAAGGAACGTGGATTTTTTAAAGAATATTTTCCTCAAGGAGCCAAGAAACGTGGATTTTTTAAAAAACATTTTTTCAAGGACATCCAAGGCTACAAATGTGGATTTGTTAAAGAGTATTTTTTAAAGGACCTCCAAGACTAGAAACGTGGATTTTTCTAGGATTTTGCTTAAAACATAATATTAAAATTTCAATATTTTAAATTAATTTTTTCCTATTTCCCCAGAATGTTACCTACACACCAGGAGTTACCTACACATCAAATAAACCCCCAAAGTATATCAAAAGAAAAAGCGTATAAATATGCTTCACTGTCTCACTACTTATTTCCCCGGAGAAAGCAAGTGTAGCTAAATTTGTACAAGTGTTCTCACACATCTTTTCCTTTTTTTCAACTGGGAATCCTGTCGCTGACAACGACAACTAACATCGCTTGTTTGGCTTGGAATGCAAAGCACGATGTCTTTTGTTTAAAAAGTGACACTTGCTCTGCACTTTGCAAGTCATTTTGCCATAAGGCTTTTTCGGGATATACAATGAATTCGTGTATCCTTATTTTTTTGCATGTATGTTTCCAGGACCATTCATGCTTTCCTTTTGCTCTTTTTGCCAAGAAATTTTCCGAAAAAGATTCGGGAAAGGAAAAGCTACCAACAAAAAATCTTTCTAGTAAATTTTGCTTGTTTTTTTTTTGCTCCTTGTGTCGGATTCGTTTATAGAGGAGCAGGAAAATAGAAAGGAAAAAACTGAAACCACGGCAAATCTGCGTGAGCAAGGAAACATAAATTGCATAAAGACACATCAAAGTTGCATTATGCACAAATTCGCCTTTTTTCTCGTGCCTCAGGTTGTTAGACTTTTGGTGGCTTTTTAAGATTTCTGCAAGGATTTGTTTTTGGAATCGTGACTTTTAAGGGTGTGCGTGCGAGTTGGGGCTCACCTAAAACATTTTTTGGAGAAGTGAATAAAATTATTGGAAAATAGTTAAAAAATTATACGAAAACTTAAGATGAAATGAATTCCTTAAAAACGTAGTATACCCTTAAAGGTCCTTTTCCATAAAAAAAATCAACGGTCCTTGGATCCTTGAAAAATTATTCTTTAAAAAATCCACGTTTCTTGGATCCTTGAAAAAAGTATTTTTTAAAAAACCACGTTGATTGGATCCTAGAAAAAATATTCTTTAAAAAATCCACGTTTCGGATTACCCTTGAGAAAAATATTCCTTAAAAAATCAACGTTTATGTTTCCTTGAAAAAATATTCTTTAAAAAATCCACGTTCTTTGGATCCTTAAAAAATATTCTTTAAAAAATCACGTTTTTGGATCCTTAAAAATAATATTCTTTAACAAATCACGTTTCTGTTGATCCTTGAAAAATATTTTCTTTAAAAATCCATGTTTCCTGGATTCTTGAAAAAATATTTTCTTTAAAAAATCCACGTCTCTTGGTTCCTTGTAAAAATATTCTTTAAAAAAATTCACCTTCCTTGGATCCTTAACATAATATTCTTTAAAAAATCCACGTTTCTGTTGATCCTTGAAAAAATATTCTTTAAAAAAATTCACCTTCCTTGGATCCTTAACATAATATTCTTTAAAAAATCCACGTTTCTGTTGATCCTTGAAAAATATTCTTTAAAAAATCCACGTTTTTGGATCCTTGAAGACATATCTTTAAAAAATCCACGTTTCTGTTGATCCTTGAAAAAATATTCTTTAAAAAATCCGTGTTTCTGTTGATCCTTGAAAAATATTCTTTAAAAAATCCGTGTTTCTTGGATCCTTGAAAAATATTCTTTAAAAAATCCACGTTTCTTGGTCTTCAGATCCTTAAAAAAATATTCTTTAAAAATCCACGTTTCTCGGTCTTCAGATTCTTAAAAAATATTCTTTAAAAAAAATCCACGTTTCTTGGATATTTGAAAAAATATTCTTTAAAAAATCCACGTTTCTTGGATATTTGAAAAAATATTCTTTAAAAAATCCACGTTTCTTGGATATTTGAAAAAATATTCTTTAAAAATCCACGTTTCTTGGATATTTGAAAAATATTCTTTAAAAAATCCACGTTTCTTGGATATTTGAAAAAATATTCTTTAAAAAATCCACGTTTCTTGGATATTTGAAAAATATTCTTTAAAAATCCACGTTTCTTGGATATTTGAAAAATATTCTTTAAAAAATCCACGTTTCTTGGATATTTGAAAAAATATTCTTTAAAAAATCCACGTTTCTTGGATATTTGAAAAAATATTCTTTAAAAAATCCACGTTTCTTGGATATTTGAAAAAATATTCTTTAAAAAATCCACGTTTCTTGGATATTTGAAAAAATATTCTTTAAAAAATCCACGTTTCTTGGATATTTGAAAAAATATTCTTTAAAAATCCACGTTTCTTGGATATTTGAAAAAATATTCTTTAAAAATCCACGTTTCTTGGTCTTCAGATCCTTGAAAAAATATCTTTAAAAAATCCAGTTTCTGGTCTTCAGATCCTTGAAAAAAATTCTTTAAAAAATCCACGTTTCTTGGTCTCAGATCCTTGAAAAAATATTCTTTAAAAAATTCACGTTTTTGGTCTTCAGATCCTTGAAAAAATATTCTTTAAAAAATCCCCGTTTCCTGGTCTTCAGATCCTTGAAAAGATATTCTTTAAAAAATCCACGTTTTTTGGTTTCAGATCCTTGAAAAAATATTCTTTAAAAATCCACGTTTCTGGTCTTCAAATCCTTCAAAAAGTATTCATTAAAAAATCCACGTTTCTTGGTCTTCAGATCCTTGAAAAAAATATTCTTTAACAAATCCACGTTTCTTGGTCTTCAGATCCTTGAAAAAATATTCTTAAAAAATCCACGTTTCTTGGTCTTCAGATCCTTGAAAAATATTCTTAGAAAAATCCACGTTTCTTGGTCTTCAGATCCTTGAAAAATATTCTTTGAAAAAACCACGTTTCTTGGAGCCTTGTAAAAGTATTCTTTGAAAAAACCACGTTTCTTGGATCCTTGAAAAAATGTTCTTTAAAAATCCACGTTCCTTGGATCCTTGAAAAAATGTTCTTTAAAAAATCCACGTCTCTTGGTTCTTGTAAAATATTCTTTAAAAAATCAACGGCTCTTGGTTTCTTGTAAAAATATTCTTTAAAAAATCCCACGTTTCTGTTGATCCTTGAAAAAATATTCTTTAAAAAATCCACGTTTCTGTTGATCCTTGAAAAAATATTCTTTAAAAAATCCCCGTTTCTGTTGATCCTTGAAAAAATATCTTTAAAAAAATCCACGTTTCTGTTGATCCTTGAAAAAATATTCTTTAAAAAATCCACGTTTCTGTTGATCCTTGAAAAATATTCTTTAAAAAATCCACGTTTCTGTTGATTCTTTGAAAAAATATTCTTTAAAAAATCCACGTTTCTGTTGATCCTTGAAAAAATATTCTTTAAAAAATCCTTCCACGTTTCTGTTGATCCTTGAAAAAATATTCTTTAAAAATCCACGTTTCTGTTGATCCTTGAAAAAATATTCTTTAAAAAATCCACGTTTCTGTTGATCCTTGAAAAAATATTCTTTAAAAAATCCACGTTTCTGTTGATCCTTGAAAAATATTCTTTAAAAAATCCACGTTTCTGTTGATCCTTGAAAAAATATTCTTTAAAAATCCACGTTTCTGTTGATCCTTGGAAAAAATATTCTTTAAAAAATCCACGTTCTGTTGATCCTTGAAAAAAATTATTCTTAAAAAACAGTGTGTTGATCCTTGAAAAAATATTCTTTAAAAATCCACGTTTCTGTTGATCCTTGAAAAAATATTCTTTAAAAATCCACGTTTCTGGTTGATCCTTGAAAAAATATTCTTTAAAAAATCCACTTTCTGTTGATCCTTGAAAAAATATTCTTTAAAAAATCCACGTTTCTGTTGAATCCTTGAAAAAAATATTCTTTAAAAAATCCACGTTTCTGTTGATCCTTGAAAAATATTCTTTAAAAATCCACGTTTCTGTTGATCCTTGAAAAAATATTCTTTAAAAATCCACGTTTCTGTTGATCCTTGAAAAAATATTCTTTAAAAAATCCACGTTTCTGTTGATCCTTGAAAAAATATTCTTTAAAAAATCCACGTTTCTGTTGATCCTTGAAAAAATATTCTTTAAAAAATCCACGTTTCTGTTGATCCTTGAAAAAATATTCTTTAAAAAATCCACGTTTCTGTTGATCCTTGAAAAAATATTCTTTAAAAAATCCACGTTTCTGTTGATCCTTGAAAAAATATTCTTTAAAAATCCACGTTTCTGTTGATCCTTGAAAAATATTCTTTAAAAAATCCACGTTTCTGTTGATCCTTGAAAAAATATTCTTTAAAAAATCCACGTTTCTGTTGATCCTTGAAAAAATATTCTTTAAAAATCCACGTTTCTGTTGATCCTTGAAAAATATTCTTTAAAAAATCCACGTTTCTGTTGATCCTTGAAAAAATTTCTTTAAAAAATCCACGTTTCTTGGTATGTCCTTAAAAAAATTTCTTTAAAAATCCACGTTTCTTGGTATGTCCTTAAAAAAATATTCTTTAAAAAATCCACGTTTCTTGGTATGTCCTTAAAAAATAATCTTTAAAAAATCCACGTTTCTTGGTATGTCCTTAAAAAATAATCTTTAAAAATCCACGTTTCTTTGGTAATGTCCTTAAAAAAATATCTTTAAAAAATCCTACGTTTCTGTTGATCCTTGAAAAATATTCTTTAAAAATCCACGTTTCTGTTGATCCTTGAAAAAATATTCTTTAACACATCCACGTTTCTGTTGATTCTTGAAAAAATATTCTTTAAAAAATCCACGTTTCTGTTGATCTTGAAAAATATTCTTTAAAAATCCACGTTTCTGTTGATCCTTGAAAAAATATTGCTTTAAAAAATCCACGTTTCTGTTGTCCTTGAAAAAATATTGTTTAACAAAATCCACGTTTCTGTTGATCCTTGAAAAAATATTGTTTAAAAAATCCACGTTTCTGTTGATCCTTGAAAAAATATTCTTTAAAAAATCCACGTTTTCTGTTGATCCTTGAAAAAATATTCTTTAAAAAATCCACGTTTCTTTGATCCTTGAAAAAATATTCTTTAAAAATCCACGTTTCTGTTGATCCTTGAAAAAATATTCTTTAAAAAATCCACGTTCTGTTGATCCTTGAAAAATTTCTTAAAAAATCCACGTTCTGTTGATCCTTGAAAAAATATTCTTTTAAAAAATCCACGTTTCTGTTGATCCTTGAAAAATATTCTTTAAAAAATCCTCGTTTCTGTCGATCCTTGAAAAAATATTTTTTAAAAAATCCACGTTTCTGTCGATCCTTGAAAAATTAACGTTTCTAATAATTCTTGGAAAACTATTCTTTAAAAATCCCAACCTAATTTAACACTTTTTGTTTTTTTTTTTGGATCAATTGTGTGCACTTCAATCTTTGACCAAAACTTACCTTGGAGAACTCTTCTTGAATTATGTTAATTATGACCTTTTCTACAGGATACTTATGGCTGTTAACTTTCCTAAATAAGTGCAACATCCTTTTCCTTTTAATTTAAATCTATCTAGTCTCCATCTTTCGCCTCTCCTCTCACTTTGGTGGCAAACTTAATTTCTTCCAACCACTGCATTTCCGTACAATCCTCCCTCCCTACCTCCTTCCCTGGGGGACACAAGTCGTCTGACATCTACCCCAAAACACCCAACTACCGGATCACTAAGGTTGGCAAAGTCCCTCCCCAGTAGCTGCAACTTCATCATGCTCATCAGCCAACTACTTACAGTAGACTTTTAAGTTCTGGAGAAAGTCCTTTAAGGAATATAAATTAACAGTTATGTGACAACATTCACACACACACACAAGCACTCACGCAACAAACAAAAGCCATGAAGCTGCTGCTGCTGCCACATAAGTTGTGAAAGTAGGAGAGCCAGTGTTGAGCACAAGTACCCAAGTTAATACCACTCCGGACTATCTGTGAACGAAACAGCTAGGGGGAATGGGAGAGAGGGGGAAGAGAGTGCATATCCTGTTTGTCGCACACCAGAAAGTTGTAGAAAAAAAAAACATTTTAAATTAACTAATTTATATCATAAACACTAAAAGACGCTTAACGACTTTTATGTTGGCACCACGTCGCCTTTTATGTGGCTGTTGGTGTTGTTGTTGCTACTGCTGCCGCTGATGCTTGAAGTAAGTTGCAGTTGGTGATTTTTTCTGCACAAGTTGTTTGGGTTGTAGATCCTTTTTCCCTTACATTTTTCGCCCCTCTCCCCCTTTCTCACAGGATGCTGTTGAAGAACATCTCTTAACTAAAGTTTTTGTCACGGACATGTTTTGCTTGTAAATGAGAAGCCAAGCCAGGAGCTGTTGTTCCTGTTGTCAGATTTGTTGTTGTCGTCGTTGTTGTTGTGGATGTTGCCTTTGCTGTATTATTTGCATCAAGCTTTGCTTTATATTTGTGTTGGCGGTAATTTGTTTATTTTGTCCCGTCGTGTTGCAGTTTGGAGAATGAATTGTCAGGAGTGCTATTTTGCCATTTCGGCCAGGGGATCTGAAATGATGACAAATGTTGCCAAAAAATTAAAAAGGGAAAATTTTGCATAAATGCCGAAAAGCAAACGAAAGTGACATTTATGAATGAAATGTTGTAACAAAAGGACGCTGAAGTGTGGAAGTCCTTCAACCAAATGAAATTTAATGAGAGAGGTCAGGCAAACAGCATAAAACCTTACAAGGGGAATGTATTCTAGAAAAAAAACGTAGCTTTTTCAAGAATAAATTTTCAAGGACAATCAGGATCATATATGTGGATTTTTTTCAAGGATCCAAGAAACGTGGATTTTTTGAAGAATATTTTTTCAAGGACCAACAGAAACGTGGATTTTTTAAAGAATATTTTTTCAAGGATCCACCAAATGTGGATTTTTTAAAGAATATTTTTCAAGGATCAACAGAAATGTGGATGTTTTAAGAATATTTTTTCAATGATCAACAGAAACGTGGATTTTTTAAAGAATATTTTTCAAGGATCAACAGAAAGTGGATTTTTTAAAGAATATTTTTTAAGGATCAACAGAAACGTGGATTTTTTAAATAAAAATTTTTCAAGGATTATCAGAAACGTGGATTTTTTAAATAAAAATTTTTCAAGGATTTTCAAGGATTATCAGAATCGTGGATTTTTTAAATAAAAATTTTTCAAGGATTTTCAAGGATTATCAGAAACGTGGATTTTTTTAATAAAAATTTTTCAAGGATTTTCAAGGATTATCAGAAACGTGGATTTTTTTAATAAAAATTTTTCAGGATTTTCAAGGATTATCAGAAACGTGGATTTTTTTAATAAAAATTTTTCAAGGATTATCAGAAACGTGGATTTTTTAAATAAAAAATTTTCAAGGATTATCAGAAACGTGGATTTTTTAAATAAAAATTTTTCAAGGATTATCAGAAACGTGGATTTTTTAAATAAAAATTTTTCAAGGATTATCAGAAACGTGGATTTTTTAAATAAAAATTTTTCAAGGATTATCAGAAACGTGGATTTTTTAAATAAAAATTTTCAAGGATTATCAGAAACGTGGATTTTTAAATAAAAATTTTTCAAGGATTATCAGAAACGTGGATTTTTTAAAATAAAAATTTTTCAAGGATTATCAGAAACGTGGATTTTTTAAATAAAAATTGTTCAAGGATTATCAGAAACGTGGATTTTTTAAAGAATATTTTTCAAGGATCAACAGAAACGTGGATTTTTTAAAGAATATTTTTTCAAGGATCAACAGAAACGTGGATTTTTTAAAGAATATTTTTTTCAAGGATCCAAAAAACGTGGATTTTTTAAAGAATATTTTTTCAAGGATCCAAAAAACGTGGATTTTTTAAAGAATATTTTTTCAAGGATCCAAGAAACGTGGATTTTTTAAAGAATATTTATCAAGGATCCAAGAAACGTGGATTTTTTAAGAATATTTTTTCAAGGATCAACAGAAACGTGGATTTTTAAGAATATTTTTTCAAGGATCAACAGAAACGTGGATTTTTTAAAGAATATTTTTTCAAGGATCAACAGAAACGTGGATTTTTAAGAATATTTTTTCAAGGATCAACAGAAACGTGGATTTTTTAAAGAATATTTTTTCAAGGATCAACAGGAACGTGGATTTTTTAAAGAATATTTTTTCAAGGATCAACAGAAACGTGGATTTTTTAAAGAATATTTTTCGAGTATCGAAGATACGTAAGTGTTTTAAAGAATAGTTTTTCAAGGATCCAAGAAACGTGGATTTTTTAAGAATATTTTTTCAAGGATCAACAGAACGTGGATTTTTTAAAGAATATTTATCAAGGATCCAAGAAACGTGGATTTTTTAAGAATATTTATCAAGGATCCAAGAAACGTGGATTTTTTAAGAATATTTTTTCAAGGATCAACAGAAACGTGGATTTTTAAGAATATTTTTTCAAGGATCAACAGAAACGTGGATTTTTTAAAGTATAGTTTTTCAAGGATTATCAGAAACGTGGATTTTTTAAACAATAGTTTTTCAAGAATTATCAGAAACGTGGATTTTTAAAAGAATAGTTTTTCGAGGAAAAAGGAAACGTGGATTTTTTAATGAATAGTTTTTCAAGGATAAAAAGAAACGTGGATTTTTAAACAATAGTTTTTCAAGAATTATCAGAAACGTGGATTTTTTAAACAATAGTTTTTCAAGAATTATCAGAAACGTGGATTTTTAAAAGAATAGTTTTTCGAGGAAAAAGGAAACGTGGATTTTTTAAAGAATAGTTTTTCAAGGATAAAAAGAAACGTGGATTTTTTAAAGAATAGTTTTTCAAGGATTATCAGAAACGTGGATTTCTTAAAGAATAGTTTTTCAAGGATTATCAGAAACGTGGATTTTTTAAAGAATAGTTTTTCAAGAATTATCAGAAACGTGGATTTTTTAAACAATAGTTTTTCAAGGATTATCAGAAACCTGGATTTTTTAAACAATAGTTTTTCAAGGATTATCAGAAACGTGGATTTTTTAAACAATAGTTTTTCAAGGATTATCAGAAACGTGGATTTTTTAAAGAATATTTTTTCAAGGATTATCAGAAACGTGGATTTTTTAAAGAATATTTTTTCAAGGATTATCAGAAACGTGGATTTTTTAAAGAATATTTTTTCAAGGATTATCAGAAACGTGGATTTTTTAAAGAATATTTTTTCAAGGATCCAAGAAACATGGATTTTTTAAAGAATAGTTTTTCAAGGATTATCAGAAACGTGGATTTTTTAAACAATAGTTTTTCAAGGATTATCAGAAACGTGGATTTTTTAAAGAATAGTTTTTCAAGGATTATCAGAAACGTGGATTTTTTAAAGAATAGTTTTTCAAGGATTATCAGAAACGTGGATTTTTTAAAGAATAGTTTTTCAAGGATTATCAGAAACGTGGATTTTTTAAAGAATAGTTTTTCAAGGATTATCAGAAACGTGGATTTTTTAAGGAATAGTTTTTCAAGGATTATCAGAAACGTGGATTTTTTAAAGAACAGTTTTTCAAGGATTATCAGAAACGTGGATTTTTTAAAGAATAGTTTTTCAAGAATAGGTTTTTCAAGAATTATCAGAAACATGGATTTTTTAAAGAATAGGTTTTTCAAGGATCCAAGAAACGTGGATTTTTTAAAGAATAGGTTTTTCAAGAAATATCAGAAGCATGGATTTTTTAAAGAATAGGTTTTTCAAGGATCCAAGAAACGTGGATTTTTTAAAGAATAGGTTTTTCAAGAAATATCAGAAGCATGGATTTTTTAAAGAATAGTTTTTCAAGGATTAAAAGAAACACGGAGTTTTTAAAGAATAGTTTTTCAAGGATTAAAAGAAACACGGAGTTTTTAAAGAATAGTTTTTCAAGGATCCAAGAAAAGTGGATTTTTTAAAGAATAGTTTTTCAAGGATAAACAGAAACGTGGATTTTTTAAAAAATATTTTTTTAAGGATCCAAGAAACGTGGATTTTTTAAAAAATATTTTTTTAAGGATCCAAGAAACGTGGATTTTTTAAAGAATATTTTTTAAGGATCCAAGAAACGTGGATTTTTTTAAAGAATAGTTTTTCAAGCATCAACAGAAACGTGGATTTTTTAAAGAATAGTTTTTCAAGCATCAACAGAAACGTGGATTTTTTAAAGAATAGTTTTTCAAGCATCAACAGAAACGTGGATTTTTTTAAAGAATAGTTTTTCAAGCATCAACAGAAACGTGGATTTTTTAAAGAATAGTTTTTCAAGCATCAACAGAAACGTGGATTTTTTAAAGATTGTTTTTTAAAAATATTTTTCCTTTTTTTCATTATTTTTCCAGTCAATCAATCAAAATTTACTGCAGCAAATTGAACCAAGAAACATAAAGAAAATCGACCTCCCAAAAACAGCAATGATTATCAGCGAACAAAAATCATTGCAACAAACAAGGCAAGAAAGTGAGAAAAAGGAGAAAAAAACGCTTGGCAATCATCGATGCCATTTGGACGAGATGTGCATAAAATATGCCTAATTTAGCCGCAGGGCAGGCGGCAGACCTAGACAATCTAAGTAGCTGGCCGGCATTTAACTGCATCATTGCCTCGTCGCCATCAGTTAGTGTAACGAATGAACGATTCCAGAAACCACCAGGCAGCTGGACCCGGCACCAGCCAGCCAACTATGACACAAACCAGTCGTAATGATATGACAACCATTGAAAAGAACCCAAAAACTCAGAAAAAAAAAGACAGCAAAAAGGAAACGAAATCACCATTGCCAGCAAGAACAACAACCTCCAGCGAAAAGAACAACCGTCCAAAAAAATTGGCAAAAAAAAAAACAATTTAAAATCAATTTGGCTCTATTGCTGATTTGGCGTCTTTTCCTTTCCCCCCTCCTCTGTTCGTGTGGTAATTTTCAAGGGGCCAACCAAGTGAAAACATGGCCAAGTGCTAAAGAAATCATAGTAAGTGCCAGTCAGCCAACCAGCCAGAGAGACACAACCAATGGCGGACAAAAAATGAATGCCAGAAAATTGGTTGCTTTGAAGGAAAAATAATCGGAATTAAATGCCACAGAAAAAAATCGTTGTGAAAATGTTAACAAGAAAAACAAGAGAAATGCAAATGTAACCAAAAAACGATGACCATTTTCCATGTCGATAAGCAGTAACAAGGACGGAGACAGGAAAATGCATAAATCAATAAAGGAAATAGTAATTTCTATAAATGTGGTCCACGAGATGTTTAATGAAGATTTGAGTAGGGCCAAGTTCTTTAGAATATTTTTTCCAGGACCTTCAGTTTCAACGACTTCTTCGATTTTTCAAAGAATATTTTTTCAAGGACCAAACGACCAAGAAACGTGGATTTTTCAAAGAATATTTTTTCAAGGACCTTCAGTTCAAGAAACGTGAATTTTTCCAAGATTGTTTTTTTCAAGAACCTTCAGTTCAAGAAACGTGGATTTTTCAAAGAATATTTTTTCCAGGACCTTCAGTTCAAGAAACGTGGATTTTTCAAAGAATATTTTTTCAAGGACCTTCAGTTCAAGAAACGTGGATTTTCAAAGAATATTTTTTCAAGGACCTTCAGTTCAAGAAACGTGGATTTTTCAAAGAATATTTTTCAAGGACCTTCAGTTTAAGAAACGTGGATTTTTCAAAGAATGTTTTTTCAAGGACCTTCAGTTCAAGAAACGTGGATTTTTCAAAGAATATTTTTTCAAGGACCTTCAGTTCAAGAAACGTGGATTTTTCAAAGAATATTTTTTCAAGGACCTTCAGTTCAAGAAACGTGGATTTTTCAAAGAATATTTTTTCAAGGACCTTCAGTTCAAGAAACGTGGATTTTTCAAAGAATATTTTTTCAAGGACCTTCAGTTCAAGAAACGTGGATTTTTCAAAGAATATTTTTTCAAGGACCTTCAGTTCAAGAACGTGGATTTTTCAAAGAATATTTTTTCAAGGACCTTCAGTTCAAGAAACGTGGATTTTTAAAGAATATTTTTTCAAGGACCTTCAGTTCAAGAAACGTGGATTTTTAAAGAATATTTTTTCAAGGACCTTCAGTTCAAGAAACGTGGATTTTTAAAGAATATTTTTCAAGGACCTTCAGTTCAAGAAACGTGGATTTTTAAAGAATATTTTTTCAAGGACCTTCAGTTCAAGAAACGTGGATTTTTAAAGAATATTTTTTCAAGGACCTTCAGTTCAAGAAACGTGGATTTTTAAAGAATATTTTTTCAAGGACCTTCAGTTCAAGAAACGTGGATTTTAAAGAATATTTTTTCAAGGACCTTCAGTTCAAGAAACGTGGATTTTTAAAGAATATTTTTTCAAGGACCTTCAGTTCAAGAAACGTGGATTTTTAAAGAATATTTTTTCAAGGACCTTCAGTTCAAGAAACGTGGATTTTTAAAGAATATTTTTTCAAGGACCTTCAGTTCAAGAAACGTGGATTTTTAAAGAATATTTTTTCAAGGACCTTCAGTTCAAGAAACGTGGATTTTTAAAGAATATTTTTTCAAGGACCTTCAGTTCAAGAAACGTGGATTGTTAAAGAATATTTTTTCAAGGACCTTCAGTTCAAGAAATGTGGATTTTTAAAGAATATTTTTTCAAGGTTCAAGAAACGTGGATTTTTAAAGAATATTTTTTCAAGGTTCAAGAAACGTGGATTTTTAAAGAATATTTTTTCAAGGACCTTCAGTTCAAGAAACGTGGATTTTTAAAGAATATTTTTTCAAGGTTCAAGAAACGTGGATTTTTAAAGAATATTTTTTCAAGGACCTTCAGTTCAAGAAACGTGGATTTTTAAAGAATATTTTGTCAAGGACCTTCAGTTCAAGAAACGTGGATTTTTAAAGAATATTTGTCAAGTACCTTCAGTTCAAGAAACGTGGATTTTTAAAGAATATTTTTTCAAGGACCTTCAGTTCAAGAAACGTGGATTTTTAAAGAATATTTTTTCAAGGACCTTCATTTCAAGAAACGTGGATTTTTAAAGAATATTTTTTCAAGGACCTTCAGTTCAAGAAACGTGGATTTTTAAAGAATATTTTTCAAGGACCTTCAGTTCAAGAAACGTGGATTTTTAAAGAATATTTTTCAAGGACCTTCTGTTCAAGAAACGTGGATTTTTAAAGAATATTTTTTCAAGGACCTTCAGTTCAAGAAACTTGGATTTTTAAAGAATATTTTTTCAAGGACCTTCAGTTCAAGAAACGTGGATTTTTAAAGAATATTTTTTCAAGGACCTTCAGTTCAAGAAACGTGGATTTTTAAAGAATATTTTTTCAAGGACCTTCAGTTCAAGAAACGTGGATTTTTAAAGAATATTTTTTCAAGGACCTCCAGTTCAAGAAACGTGGATTTTTAAAGAATATTTTTTCAAGGACCTTCAGTTCAAGAAACGTGGATTTTTAAAGAATATTTTTTCAAGGACCTTCAGTTCAAGAAACGTGGATTTTTAAAGAATATTTTTTCAAGGACCTTCAGTTCAAGAAACGTGGATTTTTAAAGAATATTTTTTCAAGGACCTTCAGTTCAAGAAACGTGGATTTTTAAAGAATATTTTTTCAAGGACCTTCAGTTCAAGAAACGTGGATTTTTAAAGAATATTTTTTCAAGGACCTTCAGTTCAAGAAACGTGGATTTTTAAAGAATATTTTTTCAAGGACCTTCAGTTCAAGAAACGTGGATTTTTAAAGAATATTTTTTCAAGGACCTTCAGTTCAAGAAACGTGGATTTTTAAAGAATGTTTTTTCAAGGACCTTCAGTTCAAGAAACGTGGATTTTTAAAGAATATTCTTTAAAAATCCACGTTTCTTGAACTGAAGGTCCTTGAAAAAATATTCTTTAAAAATCCACGTTCTTGAACTGAAGGTCCTTGAAAAAATATTCTTTAAAAATCCACAAGAAACGTGGATTTTTAAAGAATATTTTTTCAAGGACCTTCAGTTCAAGAAACGTGGATTTTTAAAGAATATTTTTCAAGGACCTTCAGTTCAAGAAAAGTGGATTTTTAAAGAATATTTTTTCAAGGACCTTCAGTTCAAGAAACGTGGATTTTTAAAGAATATTTTTTCAAGGACCTTCAGTTCAAGAAACGTGGATTTTTAAGAATATTTTTTCAAGGACCTTCAGTTCAAGAAACGTCGATTTTTAAAGAATATTTTTTCAAGGACCTTCAGTTCAAGAAACGTGGATTTTTAAAGAATATTTTTTCAAGGACCTTCAGTTCAAGAAACGTGGATTTTTAAAGAATATTTTTTCAAGGACCTTCAGTTCAAGAAACGTCGATTTTTAAAGAATATTTTTTCAAGGACCTTCAGTCAAGAAACGTGGATTTTTAAAGAATATTTTTTCAAGGACCTTCAGTTCAAGAAACGTGGATTTTTAAAGAATATTTTTTCAAGGACCTTCAGTTCAAGAAACGTCGATTTTTAAAGAATATTTTTTCAAGGACCTTCAGTTCAAGAAACGTGGATTTTTAAAGAATATTTTTTCAAGGACCTTCAGTTCAAGAAACGTCGATTTTTAAAGAATATTTTTTCAAGGACCTTCAGTTCAAGAAACGTGGATTTTTAAAGAATATTTTTTCAAGGACCTTCAGTTCAAGAAACGTGGATTTTTAAAGAATATTTTTCAAGGACCTTCAGTTCAAGAAACGTGGATTTTTAAAGAATATTTTTTCAAGGACCTTCAGTTCAAGAAACGTGGATTTTTAAAGAATATTTTTTCAAGGACCTTCAGTTCAAGAAACGTGGATTTTTAAAGAATATTTTTTCAAGGACCTTCAGTTCAAGAAACGTGGATTTTTAAAGAATATTTTTTCAAGGACCTTCAGTTCAAGAAACGTGGATTTTTAAAGAATATTTTTTCAAGGACCTTCAGTTCAAGAAACGTGGATTTTTAAAGAATATTTTTTCAAGGACCTTCAGTTCAAGAACGTGGATTTTTAAAGAATATTTTTTCAAGGACCTTCAGTTCAAGAAACGTGGATTTTAAAGAATATTTTTTCAAGGACCTTCAGTTCAAGAAACGTGGATTTTTAAAGAATATTTTTTCAAGGACCTTCAGTTCAAGAAACGTGGATTTTAAAGAATATTTTTTCAAGGACCTTCAGTTCAAGAAACGTGGATTTTTAAAGAATATTTTTTCAAGGACCTTCAGTTCAAGAAACGTGGATTTTTAAAGAATATTTTTTCAAGGACCTTCAGTTCAAGAAACCGTGGATTTTTAAAGAATATTTTTTCAAGGACCTTCAGTTCAAGAAACGTGGATTTTTAAAGAATATTTTTTCAAGGACCTTCAGTTCAAGAAACGTGGATTTTTAAAGAATATTTTTTCAAGGACCTTCAGTTCAAGAAACGTGGATTTTTAAAGAATATTTTTTCAAGGACCTTCAGTTCAAGAAACGTGGATTTTTAAAGAATATTTTTTCAAGGACCTTCAGTTCAAGAAACGTGGATTTTTAAAGAATATTTTTTCAAGGACCTTCAGTTCAAGAAACGTGGATTTTTAAAGAATATTTTTTCAAGGACCTTCAGTTCAAGAAACGTGGATTTTTAAAGAATATTTTTTCAAGGACCTTCAGTTCAAGAAACGTGGATTTTTAAAGAATATTTTTCAAGGACCTTCAGTTCAAGAAACGTGGATTTTTAAAGAATATTTTTTCAAGGACCTTCAGTTCAAGAAACGTGGATTTTTAAAGAATATTTTTTCAAGGACCTTCAGTTCAAGAAACGTGGATTTTTAAAGAATATTTTTCAAGGACCTTCAGTTCAAGAAACGTGGATTTTTAAAGAATATTTTTTCAAGGACCTTCAGTTCAAGAAACGTGGATTTTTAAAGATATTTTTTCAAGGACCTTCAGTTCAAGAAACGTGGATTTTTAAAGAATATTTTTTCAAGGACCTTCAGTTCAAGAAACGTGGATTTTTAAAGAATATTTTTTCAAGGACCTTCAGTTCAAGAAACGTGGATTTTTAAAGAATATTTTTTCAAGGACCTTCAGTTCAAGAAACGTGGATTTTTAAAGAATATTTTTTCAAGGACCTTCAGTTCAAGAAACGTGGATTTTAAAGAATATTTTTTCAAGGACCTTCAGTTCAAGAAACGTGGATTTTTAAAGAATATTTTTTCAAGGACCTTCAGTTCAAGAAACGTGGATTTTTAAAGAATATTTTTTCAAGGACCTTCAGTTCAAGAAACGTGGATTTTTAAAGAATATTTTTCAAGGACCTTCAGTTCAAGAAACGTGGATTTTTAAAGAATATTTTTTCAAGGACCTTCAGTTCAAGAAACGTGGATTTTTAAAGAATATTTTTTCAAGGACCTTCAGTTCAAGAAACGTGGATTTTTAAAGAATATTTTTTCAAGGACCTTCAGTTCAAGAAACGTGGATTTTTAAAGAATATTTTTCAAGGACCTTCAGTTCAAGAAACGTGGATTTTTAAAGAATATTTTTTCAAGGACCTTCAGTTCAAGAAACGTGGATTTTTAAAGAATATTTTTTCAAGGACCTTCAGTTCAAGAAACGTGGATTTTTAAAGAATATTTTTTCAAGGACCTTCAGTTCAAGAAACGTGGATTTTTAAAGAATATTTTTTCAAGGACCTTCAGTTCAAGAAACGTGGATTTTTAAAGAATATTTTTTCAAGGACCTTCAGTTCAAGAAACGTGGATTTTTAAAGAATATTTTTTCAAGGACCTTCAGTTCAAGAAACGTGGATTTTTAAAGAATATTTTTCAAGGACCTTCAGTTCAAGAAACGTGGATTTTTAAAGAATATTTTTTCAAGGACCTTCAGTTCAAGAAACGTGGATTTTTAAAGAATATTTTTTCAAGGACCTTCAGTTCAAGAAACGTGGATTTTTAAAGAATATTTTTTCAAGGACCTCAGTTCAAGAAACGTGGATTTTTAAAGAATATTTTTTCAAGGACCTTCAGTTCAAGAAACGTGGATTTTTAAAGAATATTTTTTCAAGGACCTTCAGTTCAAGAAACGTGGATTTTTAAAGAATATTTTTCAAGGACCTTCAGTTCAAGAAACGTGGATTTTTAAAGAATATTTTTTCAAGGACCTTCAGTTCAAGAAACGTGGATTTTTAAAGAATATTTTTTCAAGGACCTTCAGTTCAAGAAACGTGGATTTTTAAAGAATATTTTTTCAAGGACCTTCAGTTCAAGAAACGTGGATTTTTAAAGAATATTTTTCAAGGACCTTCAGTTCAAGAAACGTGGATTTTTAAAGAATATTTTTTCAAGGACCTTCAGTTCAAGAAACGTGGATTTTTAAAGAATATTTTTTCAAGGACCTTCAGTTCAAGAAACGTGGATTTTTAAAGAATATTTTTTCAAGGACCTTCAGTTCAAGAAACGTGGATTTTTAAAGAATATTTTTCAAGGACCTTCAGTTCAAGAAACGTGGATTTTTAAAGAATATTTTTTCAAGGACCTTCAGTTCAAGAAACGTGGATTTTTAAAGAATATTTTTTCAAGGACCTTCAGTTCAAGAAACGTGGATTTTTAAAGAATATTTTTTCAAGGACCTTCAGTTCAAGAAACGTGGATTTTTAAAGAATATTTTTTCAAGGACCTTCAGTTCAAGAAACGTGGATTTTTAAAGAATATTTTTTCAAGGACCTTCAGTTCAAGAAACGTGGATTTTTAAAGAATATTTTTTCAAGGACCTTCAGTTCAAGAACGTGGATTTTTAAAGAATATTTTTTCAAGGACCTTCAGTTCAAGAAACGTGGATTTTTAAAGAATATTTTTCAAGGACCTTCAGTTCAAGAAACGTGGATTTTTAAAGAATATTTTTTCAAGGACCTTCAGTTCAAGAAACGTGGATTTTTAAAGAATATTTTTTCAAGGACCTTCAGTTCAAGAAACGTGGATTTTTAAAGAATATTTTTTCAAGGACCTTCAGTTCAAGAAACGTGGATTTTTAAAGAATATTTTTTCAAGGACCTTCAGTTCAAGAAACGTGGATTTTTAAAGAATATTTTTTCAAGGACCTTCAGTTCAAGAAACGTGGATTTTTAAAGAATATTTTTTCAAGGACCTTCAGTTCAAGAAACGTGGATTTTTAAAGAATATTTTTTCAAGGACCTTCAGTTCAAGAAACGTGGATTTTTAAAGAATATTTTTTCAAGGACCTTCAGTTCAAGAAACGTGGATTTTTAAAGAATATTTTTTCAAGGACCTTCAGTTCAAGAAACGTGGATTTTTAAAGAATATTTTTTCAAGGACCTTCAGTTCAGAAACGTGGATTTTTAAAGAATATTTTTCAAGGACCTTCAGTTCAAGAAACGTGGATTTTAAAGAATATTTTTCAAGGACCTTCAGTTCAAGAAACGTGGATTTTTAAAGAATATTTTTTCAAGGACCTTCAGTTCAAGAAACGTGGATTTTTAAAGAATATTTTTTCAAGGACCTTCAGTTCAAGAAACGTGGATTTTTAAAGAATATTTTTTCAAGGACCTTAAGTTCAAGAAACGTGGATTTTTAAAGAATATTTTGTCAAGGACCTTCAGTTCAAGAAACGTGTATTTTTAAAGAATATTTTGTCAAGGACCTTCAGTTCAAGAAACGTGTATTTTTAAAGAATATTTTGTCAAGGACCTTCAGTTCAAGAAACATGGATTTTAAAATAATATTTTTTCAAGGACCTTCAGTTCAAGAAACGTAGATTTTTAAAGAATATTTTTTCAAGGACCTTCAGTTCAAGAAACGTGGATTTTTAAAGAATATTTTTTCAAGGACCTTAAGTTCAAGAAACGTGGATTTTTAAAGAATATTTTGTCAAGGACCTTCAGTTCAAGAAACGTGTATTTTTAAAGAATATTTTGTCAAGGACCTTCAGTTCAAGAAACGTGTATTTTTAAAGAATATTTTGTCAAGGACCTTCAGTTCAAGAAACATGGATTTTAAAATAATATTTTTTCAAGGACCTTCAGTTCAAGAAACGTAGATTTTTAAAGAATATTTTTTCAAGGACCTTCAGTTCAAGAAACGTGGATTTTTAAAGAATATTTTTTCAAGGACCTTCAGTTCAAGAAACGTGGATTTTTAAAGAATATTTTTTCAAGGACCTTCAGTTCAAGAAAAGTGGATTTTTAAAGAATATTTTTTCAAGGACCTTCAGTTCAAGAACGTGGGTTTTTAAAGAATATTTTTTCAAGGACCTTCAGTTCAAGAAACGTGGATTTTTAAAGAATATTTTTCAAGAACCTTCAGTTCAAGAAACGTGGATTTTTAAAGAATATTTTTTCAAGGACCTTCAGTTCAAGAAACGTGGATTTATAAAGAATATTTTTTCAAGAACCTTCAGTTCAAGAAACGTGGATTTTTAAAGAATATTTTTTCAAGGACCTTCAGTTCAAGAAACGTGGATTTTTAAAGAATATTTTTTCAAGGACCTTCAGTTCAAGAAACGTGGATTTTTAAAGAATATTTTTTCAAGGACCTTCAGTTCAAGAAACGTGGATTTTTAAAGAATATTTTTTCAAGGACCTTCAGTTCAAGAAACGTGGATTTTTAAAGAATATTTTTTCAAGGACCTTCAGTTCAAGAAACGTGGATTTTTAAAGAATATTTTTTCAAGGACCTTCAGTTCAAGAAACGTGGATTTTTAAAGAATATTTTTTCAAGGACCTTCATTTCAAGAAACGTGGATTTTTAAAGAATATTTTTTCAAGGACCTTCAGTTCAAGAAACGTGGATTTTTAAAGAATATTTTTTCAAGGACCTTCAGTTCAAGAAACGTGGATTTTTAAAGAATATTTTTTCAAGGACCTTCAGTTCAAGAAACGTGGATTTTTAAAGAATATTTTTTCAAGGACCTTCAGTTCAAGAAACGTGGATTTTTATAGAATATTTTTTCAAGGACCTTCAGTTCAAGAAACGTGGATTTTAAATAATATTTTTTCAAGGACCTTCAGTTCAAGAAACGTGGATTTTTAAATAATATTTTTTCAAGGACCTTCAGTTCAAAAAACGTGGATTTTTAAAGAATATTTTTTCAAGGACCTCCAGTTCAAGAAACGTGGATTTTTAAAGAATATTTTTTCAAGGACCTTCAGTTCAAGAAACGTGGATTTTTAAAGAATATTTTTTCAAGGACCTTCAGTTCAAGAAACGTGGATTTTTTTGAAAATATTTTTTCAAGGACCTTCAGTTCAAGAAACGTGGATTTTTATAGAATATTTTTTCAAGGACCTTCAGTTCAAGAAACGTGGATTTTTAAAGAATATTTTTTCAAGGACCTTCAGTTCAAGAAACGTGGATTTTTAAAGAATATTTTTTCAAGGACCTTAGTAGTGTGCTTATGGGGATGTTGGGAATTCACCACGATTTATCACGGCAAATTCTATTGGGGATGTTGATTTGGGTAAATTCACCACGGTGAATTTTAATGGGGATGTTGTCTTGGGAATTGTACCACGGCAAATTCTATTGGGGATGTTGATTTGGGTAAATTCACCACGGTGAATTTTAATGGGGATGTTGTCTTGGGAATTGTACCACGGCAAATTCTATTGGGGATGTTGATTGGGGGAAATTCAGCACGGTGAAATATATTGGGGATGTTGTCTTTTGAAATGTACCACGGTGAAATATATTGGGGATGTTGTCTTTTGAAATGTACCACGGTGAATTATATTGGGGATGTTGTCGTTTGAATTGTACCACGGCAAATTATATTGGGGATGTTGTCTTTTGAATTGTACCACGTCAAATTTTATTGGGGCTGTTGGCGTTGGTGTTGCTAGTTTTAATATGAACTACTAGATGGCGCTAAGTTTAGCGCAGACACAATCCAAAACTGTGTATGGGATGGTGAAATTTCAAGTTTTAATATTCACCACTAGCAGAGACACCCTCCGAAAAAAAAAAATGTATTATGATCATATCGAGTGGGACTAAAGAGATTCACCATGTGAGAAGTGAATATAAGTAAGAGGTAAGTATCGAAGAAAATCATTTTATCTAGATGGCTCTCAGAATGCTTTTATATAGTCAACATGTTGATTACTGCAGTCAAATGTGCTTATTAATTTATTTGAAAACATATATTTCAAGAAATCGACTTCAATAAATGTGATATATTATAGAAGAGTTTCAATTGACAAATATGCTGCAATTATTGATATTTCAGGGGTTTTAAGAAAAACGATAACGAAGTCGAGTGGGTTGAACACGAAAATCAGCATGTTGGCTATGCAAAACATGATGAGATAAAAAGACAAAACTAACTTTTCGTTGTACTTGTTTTAATTTGTCTATAATTTTAGCGACTCAAAAATGTTCAGTTATTCCCATCGAAACGATATAGGCGACATCTAACGGTGAGTTCCATCCATACTATCCATAAATTATGTTGTAGCATAGACACACTCCAAAACTATTGAAATATGATCATATCGAATGGGGCTAGAGAGATCCACCATATGAGAAGTGAATATAGCAGAGACAAATTTGGTTAGTATCATAGTCAACAAGAAGATGTGTGTTCTATTATTTTGTCCAGATGGCTCTCCAGTCATTTCCCTCGAAACGATATAGGCGACATCTAACCACCAATTAATGTTGTAGCATATACACACTAAAAAAATGCTGCTGTAGCCAATCAAAGCAAATTCTTCTTGTGTGGACAGGCATTTTGATACATTATATCGATCGCTTTTTGATAGTTTTGTCGATGAAGAATTTGTTTACATTATGTAGCAATTTGAGAGAATTGAAACTGAAAGAGTTTCATGACAAACCCTGCATCAATTCGGTATTGAAGATTGAAGGGATTTGAAGAAGGAAACACCATTGTTTACATTAACTAACAATTGGATTTCTGTGAAATGGATATGAGAATTTGGGGGGAAGCGTTGTTGCAGAGTTTCATGACAAATTCTGCTTCAATCACAGAATTTCTATTTGTTTACAAAATGTAGTCAATAATGTATTGATTGGATTGGAAGAAATTTCAGTACTCAACAAGTCACAGATTAATAAGCATCGTTTCTTAATATTCTTAAAAAAGTTTTTATAATGTCTCAAAAAATTTGTTGGTCATGCAGCCTTTATTACAAGGAAAAAAATGAATTTGTGAAACATATGAAAAAGCATTGTATGTTTTGTGATGTTTTATGTGAAAGTGTAAACGATTTAGAATTGCACTTAGAGAACCATCATGGAGATGAGCATGTAATGAAACAAAATCGAGATCAACAACAAGAAAAACTAAAGCAGCAGCATGAAAATAAATCAGCTGTGAAGGTGGAAAAGTTTTGTGGTGATTGTGATAAAATTGTGAATAATATACGATCACACGTTCGTAGCGAAGAACATCGATCCACCGTGAGAAAAAATCTGGATTCTGACATAAAAATTGTTAAAAGTGCATTTAACAAAAATATACTCAGCTATGAGATACAAAACAATAAAGACATTTTGTACCCGATCGATTTTCTTAATGCTTCAAAAGAATTAATAATTAAAACCTTGAAAAATGAGTTAAACGGTAAAACGCTCATAAAATTTAATATGGAACTCCAAGGACTGTATGTGAAACCAAACAATGAAAAAGATGGACCTTCAACTTCCAAAGAGTTAACTATTGAAAATATATTTAATCATATTTCAAAAACAACGCTATTAACCCTGGGAGATGATTTGGAAGAGGTCGTTTTCAACCACTGTGTGGAAATTATAGCTAAATCAGAAGAGTTCCAAGAAAGAGGCTCTAATTGGGCCCTGGAGAAACTTTTAAAACTTGACATAAATGTGTTGAGAGCCAACTTAACACGTGGCTCACATTATATTCCAACTCCGAAATCATTAAGCAACAAGAAGGGTGCGTGCCTTAACATCAAAAACTATGATGACTTTTGTTTTAAGTGGTGTATGGTTGTTGCATTGGGGGAAACTGCATATGGAGATCCGAGTATAACCTCTTCATATAACGTAGACATACACCAAGATGTCATTATTCTGCAGTCTGGAATATCGCTAAATTTCGAACAATTAAATTTCCCATTGGGTCTTAAATATATAAAAAAATTTGAAATGAACAACCCAGAGATTAGCGTAAATGTTTTCGGTTATGAAAACAAGTCGGTCGTTGGTCCATATTACTTAACAAAGGAGACGAAAAGCAATCACATTAATTTAATATTGCTGCACAACGAAGAAAATTTCCATTACATTTTGGTTATGGATATGTCTTGGTAATTATAAACAAAACTTATCAATCAAAACCATATCATAATAATCATGTATTTGTTCTTTTTTTTTCAGTCTTATGCGGTCTCAATTCACAAGTCATAAGGAGAAAGGTTACTTTTGTTTTGGATGCCTGCAATGTTTCCACGATGAAAATAAATGTATGACTCACAAAAAGCAGTGTGGAAAAGTAGTCTGTGCCCTGCCGAACAAAAAAGAAGCCGTACTAAAGTTCGTCAATCACAAGAAAAAGGATAAGGTGCCTTTCGTTATTTATGCTGACTCCGAAAGTGTACTGGAAGACGTGCAGGAAGATGAGAACAATGGGGCGAGTAAAAAAACGGAAAAGGTAAAGAAGCATATTCCATGTGCTTTTAGTTATTTTATTAAATGTAGTTTTAATGAAAATTTAAATAAGTTATTTATATATAGTGGTCCCGACGCAGCAAATGTTTTTCTGAAAGAACTAATTCAGGATTGTAAATTTTTGTATGATAGTTACCTAACCAAAACGAAACCTATGAATACTCTAACCCCCGAAGAAGAGACAGCCTTTCTTAGGGATATCAATTGTCGTATATGTGGCGACATTTTAGGTAACGATAGGGTGAAAGATCATTGTCACTTAACGGGGCAATATCGAGGTGCGGTACATAACCATTGCAATCTGCAATATCATCTACCTAAATTTATTCCAATATATTTCCACAATTTTTCTTCGTACGACTGTCACCTCTTCTTTAAAGAGTTAGTTGAATTTGGAGGTGAAATAAGAGTCATACCTCAAAACAAAGAAAAATATATTTCAATGTCTTATTTCATTAATATGGATAACGAGTCAACCGACTCTAGTTCTTTAAAAAGTACAGTTGTTGTAGGAGAAGAAGAAGATTCGAGTGAGGAAGATGATGAGGAATTCCAGCAAGAAGAGGAAAGTGAGGGCAAAAAAGAGAAGAAAAAGAAAATGAATAGATTAGAGCATCGTTTCTTAGATAGTTTTCGATTTATGCCTACTAGTTTGGATAAATTAGCAAGGAATTTATCTCGAGATTCTTTTGTTGCTGTCAGATCTCATTTTCCTGATGATGAATCATTTGAACTTATGACTAGGAAAGGAGTATTTCCCTACGAATATATGTCATCATTTGAAAAATTGAAGGAGAAACAACTTCCCCCTATAGACCAATTTTATAATAAGTTGACCGATACTGAATGCTCGTCAGACGATTATAGGCATGCAACAAATGTTTGGTCACATTTTCGATGTCAAACTATGCAAGACTACATGGATTTGTACTTAAAAGCTGATGTCTTGCTTTTAGCAGACGTATTTGAAAATTTCAGGAGCTTATGTATGCGAATTCACGAACTGGACCCTTGTCAATATCTCACAGCACCATCTCTATCTTGGGATGCAATGCTACTATGTACTAAAGTCGAACTTGAGCTACTCAGAGATATAGACATGTACAATTTCTGCAAAAATGGTATTCGGGGAGGGCTTACCCAGTGCTCAAACAGACACTCGGTAGCAAATAATGAAGATGCTCCCAATTATAATAGTGCCAAACCAGAGGTAAATATCTATTATTTGGATGTAAATAATTTATATGGTACAGTTATGACTGAGTGTCTCCCTGAAAAAGATTTTAGATGGGTGGAGGGTTATGAAATGGAGAAATTCAATGATCCAGCTGTAATATTATCTATTCCTGACAACGCTCCTACTGGTTTTATTTTAGAGGTTGATATTGAATATCCACCGCACCTTCACGACAAACATAACGATTTACCTTTTTTGGCGGAGAAAAAGTGTGTTGAAGGCTCAAAAACTGAAAAACTGATTGCAGATTTTACTGACAAAACATCATACACCATACACTACAAATTACTTAAGCAATCTCTGAAACATGGACTAATTCTTAAGAAAGTCCATAGAGTTTTGGCTTTCACACAAAGCGCTTGGTTAGCTCCTTACATACTGAAGAATAATGAACATAGGGAAAAGGCTGAAAATGCCTTTGAAAAAGATTTTTTTAAATTATTGAATAACTCTTCATTCGGTAAGACAATGGAGAATATCGACAAAAGAAAAACTGTGAAAATTGTGACAATGTGGGTAGATGAGGCAAACCAAAGAAGAAGGAATGTTGCTAGTAAATTAATCTCGAAGCCAAATTTTCACAGCCTTTCGATATTCTCCGAAAATATGGTTGCTATTCAAATTAGGAATGTCAGAGTAAAATATGATAGACCATTGTACTTAGGGTTCTGCATATTAGATTTATCAAAGTGGGTGATGTATGATTTTCTGTATGATTTTCTAAAAGTGAAATTTGGTGAGGATTTTATTCTAAATTATATGGATACAGATTCGTTCATATTAACATTTTACGGACGGAATTTGTATTCCGAATTATCTTTAGATGAAATATTGGCTAGATTTGACACCTCAGGGTTTTCAAAAGAAAATAAATATAAACTTCCTCTAATTAATAAGAAAAAACTTGGCATGATGAAAGATGAGAATGACGGAAAAACAATGGTTGAATTTGTAGGCCTTCGTCCTAAAATGTATGCCATCAATGTAGTTGATAGCGAAGAATTAAAAAAATCTAAGGGAGTTAAAAAGTCGGTCCTAAAAAAGTATACTATAGATAAATATCGAGAATGTCTTTATAACAAAAAGGTTTTTTACGGTACCATGTTTTCGTTTAGGTCAAGGCAGCATACAATATATACAGACAAAATTACTAAAATATCGCTAAGCCATCAAGATGATAAACGATTTATTCTAGAGGATGGTATTCACACCTATGCTTGGGGCCACTATAGATTAAATAACCTTCATGAAACAAATGTAAATAACTCAAATGAATCTGTCTCAATGGACTTGGATTAAAATATAAATTTAATTATGATTTAAGTTTCAATATACAGATAAAAGAGCATAGTAATAATATTAATTTAATTGTCTTTATTCACTACAAATGTCATCATATTAATATTTTCTCGCAACACAAAATGTTTAATTTTTAAGTAAATATAAGTGTATTATATTTTAACTAGTCTTTAACTATTCTTATTATAAAATAAAACAAAATATTTTTGTTTATAAATTTATGTAAATTGCGTTTTATTGAAATATTCTTGCAAAGGTGAGTATAAAATAGATTATACTACTTTTCGTACAATTCCTGTTAATGGAACGTACTCGACCAGACGATCATGTATAATTAAACAGTACGCAGAAGTGTTTTGTGGAATTGGTTTATTGGTTTCAAATTGGATTTTTAAATCGATTGGTCCATTCTTAACAGCTTCGTTTTGATTGCTAATGTCAATAACGGCGATGGGCTTGTCTTTAAAACTTGCATATGTAAGAAGTGGTTGTGGCTCCCTCATGTAATATGATTGTTGAAACTTTGTATACATGTCATATAGTACTGCATAGCCATTTTCTTCGAACTTTACATTCAAATCATCGTAAGGATAGGTTTCAGAGTTCAAGTGAACTTTGATGTTTTTAAGTTCGCAATGTTCCAGCTTGTTGTCTTTTTCAAATATCAAAGCAACATATCGTGGTCTTTCATGATTGACAGACAATTTAACACTCCAACTGTGTTGTCTTCCACCAGCAAAAGTTGGATTAAAGTAGCAGTCCCAGCTGCGGAATGCTAAAGGCAACGCTTTTCCATCCTTAATAGTTTTCAAGAAGCTGATTTTTCTATAGTCTGATAATTGAATGTGTTGTACTTTCCATACAACATTTGTTATGGTGAGTTTAATTTCCTCCGTATCCATGGTTGAATAACACACATTTTTATCGTTGGCACTACGCAAAAGAATCAAGTCATGCTTGCTGTTGCAAATTACTTTATCAAAGTCCTCTGCGAACCCTAGTAGACGGTTTAAGGGTACACAAAAATTAAAGTATCCTACTGATAAATCATTATCAGCTTTCCATCCCGCTTTGCTCATAACCTTACTTTCGGATTCGCTTAGAGAAATCCAATTTTTAATTTCTGTAGTTATTCCTAGATAACGAGTACGATCAATTTCAACACCATTTAGTTCATAGCGAATTTCATCAAACATGTATCCCACACAATTATTTCTCAGTCTTGCATTTTGCGATACTTCTCCCTTGCTATTTTTCAAATTTCCTTCAATGAATAGATAACTCTCCGATGGAAGTATGTAAAGATCCTGATTTTGTATACTTATCCGAATTTCATCATTATTTTTAAATGATTGAATATATGGAACATAGCTGTGGTAGTCTCTCTTTACAATATTCTCATCCGAGAATGGACGCTCATTAATGTTAAGTATTTCAGACATTTGGTTTGACTTTAAGCTTAATAAGTTTTAAAAACTCTTTATTTTCCTTTGAAATTGTAGGTCTTGTCGGTTTGACAACTTTGTGTTGAATGTGTCTTGGTATTTGTTTATGATTGTATTTATTGTAGATAATCATGATTGCATTGGTCTTATATGAATACGTAGCGTGATTTCTTCCTCTCTAAAATTTATAAAGCGACCTTCTTGATCTACTATCTTTATCTCCAGACGACCGATTTCTTTGACGTTCACTGGTAAATAAATGAGATTCATTGGCCTCTCTACCAATTTATATCCCGGAGGAACATTAAGAGCAAATTCATGTAGAATATGCGTTGGCGACCCATTCATGAATGATCCAGTTACAATATTGCAGTGTATTTGTATGGCATTAACCTTTAAAATGTCGACTTGAAGGTTTGAAGTATGTTTTTTCCCAGATTCTAAGATTTTTTCGGTAAAACCAAAAAGCTTGCCTATAGATTTTTCTTTATCAAAGTAAATAGGATCATGAGAAGACATGATTTCTACTTTTAGCGTATTATTATTCGCCTTAATTTCAATGGATCTATTCTCGTGGATAGTTTTATATTCCGTTTCCAAGTAATTCGCAATATCTTGCAATTCATAGGATCCTATAGGTATTTTTATAATATTGTCTCCAATGTGAAAGAGATTGTTATCATTATCCACATTGGGTATTGAATTGTATGATTGGAAATCTATTAGGCAACACTCATAACTACTATTTCCCAATTCAATTGGGGGTAAATATGTTGAATGTAGAATTGGAGATTTACCGGACACAGTAAACGTTCTTGACATTGCAAAATTCTTTGTTGTAATAATTGAAACACAAAATATGCATACGTATATATGGGTTTTTATTTATTTAAATATATGCTTGTATATTGTATATCTACATATTAAGATTATATGATATGATTCTTATCTATCCATGAATTATGTTTGTCTGAGAATCCCAGCCACTTAACCAAGACTTTATTACCTTTTGTTTTTAAAATTTTCTCAACTAAATACGTGTTGGGATATTTTGTGGGTAAAAGTTCTTCTTTGTAGAAACATCCTTGGATGGGATTTCCTTCATAGTCTTCTAATAAATAAGTAGCGGGGTTTGTTATTCTTATTGTTCTTATCTTGAATATTTCCGTAGTCCAATTTGGCGTGTATCCCTTTTCAAATTGATGTTTATATTTGCTAATGCGTACATGATCACCCACACGAAAGTTTTGTCTCCTAAAAATTTTTAAGTGGTTATAAGCAGATTGCAACAATGCCTTCTCATTCGATGAATTTACTTGAATAGGGGCCATTTTTATTGTTCGATGAGGTGTTTTATTGTATTGTTTAACCAATTCTCTATAAACGTCAATCCATAGATAATTCCCATTATAACTGAACTCCTTCCACATTAGCGACTTCAAAGTTCTATTAAAACGCTCAACAATTGAGGCCTTCAATACACTATATGTGGAGTAGTGGTTTATGGAATATTTCTGCATTAGTTTTTTAAAATCTGTGTTGAAAAATTCTTTTCCATCATCGGTTTGCAAATTTTTTGGAATTCTTCCTCTTTGTAAGATTTTTTCAAAAGCCATAGAAACATCCGTTGCCGTTTTTGTTTTAAGGGCTTCACACCATGCGAATTTCGAAAATGTATCGATGACAGTTAACAAAAATCGGAACCCCTTGTTTGCTTTTGAGTAACTGCCCATTTCAACTAAATCTGCTTGCCAGAGATCATCAATACCCTTTGTAATAACCCTTCGTCTAGGAAAGTTTTTTCGTGCTTGATGATGAAGTTCATTTACCAAACCCCGCTTTTCCATTGTTTTATTCGGTATGATATATTAAAGCTGGTGAGTTGAATGGAGCTTGCGATAAGGCTTTAAATATTTCGTTTTGTGAACGTTTGAGTTGTGATATTTCTTCTCTTAGGAAGGTGCACTCTTGAATGAATTTTTTCTTTAAAATTTCTTGAATGTGCTTGATTTGCGTATGTACGTATGCTTGGTTGACCGCATCCGCTCCTTCTGCTGGAGATGCAACATTCCTAATCTTTTTATTTTGCACGTTAAGGTTGTTATCTTCATCAATATTGACTCCCAATAATCTCGAAACATTTTCTCTCACTGCTATTGATTGATTTTTTTGATTGTAATGATGTCCAAACTTGTCAACAGTCATATGTTGTATGCTCCTTGAGAGTATTATTTAATATATTATATTTCCTTCTCGCAGTTCCTCGATAATAGAAACAATTTCATTAGTATGGTTATTGTTTCCGGCTTGTTGTGATGCCAACAACAGCTTTAATCGTTCTATCAATTCGTTGGGATCGTCCCAGTATATATAGTTGGGTTTACCAGGATTTATTGTCAGTAAGCCTTTGCCGCTGTGAGTATCCTCTATTATATTTTTTATTATTTTCTTATATTTTTGTCCCCTGTTGGACTTTGTTCGTCCATTAGATTCATAGTTTATTTTATGCGCATTTGTGTCTAATAATATTGTTTTGTAAATATCGAGTTCTGTATGATCATAGTTCTTGGGGTCTTGATAAAACAACAGTTCAAACAAACCGGGTGTTAATGCCCAATTTTTATTTCCAATCATAATCTTTTCATTGCTTATTTTGAGTGGTTGGTCCCCAAATCTCCATTCTCCATTGTTATCTTTGTGTGGACCATAGACTACATCTAGTTTTTTAATTTTCTTCAAGAATGATAGATTCATAGGTTCCTCATTGTTGGAATAAAATTTGTCGTCGTCTTGTGATGTATTAAAGGAATCGAAATTTTGTGTGTAATCTACTTTATGCTTTAACCCCTCCAATGCATTGGAATCTAACTTAACATCTGGTTTATAATTCTTAAGGGGTGTACTTGTAATAATAGAATCTCTGTACATTTCCATTTTCTCTTTCTTAGGCATAATCATTTTGGAAGTATTTTCAGTTGAAAGCTTTAGTAGTTTGTTTATTGGCTCCGTTATTGGTTTGAAAGTATTTTTCAATTCTGTAGTTTTAGCTTCTTCACCCATTTTAATGCTTTGAAATTTCTTTTTCAAGACATTTCTGGACTTAACAAGCCGTTTCAGCATTTCCTCCTCCATGGCTGTAGGTGCACTAATATAAATTAACATTTGCAAATACTTTAAATAATATTAAGGTTGAATAAATATATGAAAGCCTTTTCTGTATCTTCCAGAGTGAATTTCGTCATCCTTGGAAATCGTTAGAAATCCATACTTTTCCTTCCAGCATTCATGACAAATTTTTTTGAAATCTTCAAAACTAATGTCACATCCGACGTGATCATTAAATATATGTCTTAAATTCAGATCATCTTGTTTAAACACGATTATAAAATTCGCATTATCACGCAATAAATGTTTTGGTATACGTGTGTATGTTTGACACAAATAAAACGAATCAACATTCTTATGTCGCCCCATACTGAAGTAATTTTTAATGTTGTTTTGTTTATCGCATGCAACATCATCAAAAATCATGATTGAGTTTGGCTTTATTTCGTCCGTTTGTATAACATCGTCATTGTTATTAAATGTATACAATCTCATCCCCTTTATAGTGGATATCAGTTTCTTTAGGTACTCATATTTTGTCTGATATAGCGATTTTGAGTAAATGTAAACATTTTCAAATTTTAATCCATTGGGGCTTTCTATCAAACTAAGCATCACATTAGTCTTTCCACAATTTGATGGTCCTACTATTAAGGCTCGTATAGAATCAGGCAGCAAAGTACTATGTCGAGGGGTCTTTCTTTGCATAAAATCCACATTTTTAACAATTATTTTAGCTTGTTGTTCCATTAATCTCATGATTTAAACTAATGAGTTTTAAGAAAACATTCATATTTATAATATAATCAAATATCAATATTTCTTTCGTTCAGCGTCCCGCTAAAAAGTATAAAATGATTGTTTACAACACGAAGCGATTTATTAGAAAGAAACACGTTCAAGGAGGAGGACTGGTAAATAAGTTGATTAACTCTTTACCCGTTGAACTTCATTTACCAGGATATCAATTTTGTGGACCTGGAACAAAGCTAGAAAAACGTATTCAAAGAGGAGATCAAGGTATTAATCCATTAGATGCAGCGTGTAGAGCACACGATATTGCCTATTCACAAAATAAAGATATTGAACAACGTCACATTGCTGATCGTGAACTAACTGAACGGGCTTGGGAGCGAGTAAAATCGAAAAATAGTAACATTGGAGAAAAAATTAGCGCATATCTTGTAACTAACATAATGAAGGCTAAGACAAAGCTAGGCATGGGTAATAAAAACCCCAAACAAATATTGGGTCAACAACTTTTTAAAAACGCTTTAAAAAAAGCTACAAGTTCCCTTAAAAGCAAAAAACCAACTGATATTGATGAAGCCATAAAAATAGCCAGACATGAAATACAAAAGACGTTTCGAGGAAAAAAATCAAAGGTCGCTATACCGCGAGTAATAAGCGTGCCCAAAAGAGGTGGATTTCTTCCTCTCATTCCCATTCTAACTGGATTAGGAGCATTGGGAGCCTTAGCATCGGGTAGTTCAGCAATTACCAATGCCGTTTTAAATGCAAAAAAAGCCAAACAAGAGTTGGATGAACAAACCAGACATAACAAAACAATAGAAGCTATAGCTATGGGTAAAGGTCTCTATCTCAAACCATATAAAAAGGGCTATGGAATTTATGTTGATGAAAATAAAACTCCAAAAAACTAATTAAGCAGCTACCCAAAGGTCCTCTAACCGATGTAAATATTAGTTTTTTTGGGAAAAAATATATACCTCACTTTAGAGGTGTTTATATGCGTGATAATCTACCTAAGAAACCACATCGAATTGAATGTGGTATCATAAATTTGGATGTTAGCAGTGGACCTGGCACGCATTGGGTGGCATATAATAAAATCAATAATAATATCGACTATTACGACAGTTTCGGTAATCTTCAACCCCCGATAGAAGTTTTACGGTATTTGGGACCAGCTATTACATACAATTATAAAAGAGATCAACGATTTCATACATACAATTGTGGACATCTTTGTTTAAAGTTTTTATTGGACATGAACAAAATTTTATAAATACTCCAACATCGATGATATCCCCTCCATTCAAATTCAACTTTCCTAAGAAGATGATTGAAATCAATAGATCGGATATTGCACTGGTTGATTTTCAATATTGCCATGGAAACCACAAGAGTATTTTCGTGAAGGAACTATCATATATGTGTGGTGCTTCTGTTGTTCCACATTATTTTTTGTTTCGTCCACCTTTTAATATAAAAGAACTTACTGGGGAAGCATGCAGAACAAATGCCTACACCAAGACACATGTGAATGGCTTAGATTGGACAGATGGAGAAAAAAATTATAATGATGTCGAGAAAGCTCTTACACCATTGAACAATTATCAATATATTTTTGTTGTTGGACAAGAAAAGAAAATCTTTTTACAGAAATATATTCATTCTACCATTATAAATTTAGAAAATAATATGAAACTTCGAGCTTGCCAAAATTATTTTACAAACTGTCCTATACATTTGGACACTAGATTTAAGTGTGCCGTAAATAATATATTTAAGATATTTGTATTCATTGAACAAAACTGGAAAGAACTTGGCTACATACTAGACGATGAAATTAATAAAGTTAATAAATAAAAACAAGCAACTGTATTATTTGCATAAAACTTTATTTAAAGCATTAAAGGTAATGAAAGTGAACAATAATAAGAAAATGGGTGAACATTTACTCGCTCCACGACCACAAACATCTACACCAATTTCAGAAGGTGTACAATTCCAATTTTTTGAAATAGTTGGGACATTAGTTGTTTCACGCCCTTCCAGTAATGGGCAACGATATGTCAACCTTGAATGCTCAGTAACAGGACAATCAGTTTGATCCCAACTATGAATGTTTACTTTACAAAAATAACATCTGGTAATATCTCCTACTCCAGTATAATAAAGTCCTACTGCAGCCATTGTCTTGGGATCTGGATAATTTAAAGGCCAGCGAGCAAAGGTTTTTAAGCGTTCGTCTTCCTTATTAAGAAGAGACATCTTCCTTTCTAAAGCTTCACTAATAAACTGAAATATTTCTCTGCACACATTAAAATGAAAACAGCTTGCAATTTTTAGTTTCAAACAAAATATTTATTTACTTTTCAGTTTATGTTAAATATGGTTGATAAAAATAATCTGGTTGATCCAAATGTTTTAATTCTAGTTTGTAAAGACTCTTTCCGCTTCCATCTTTCAACACAGTTTTCGTCACAGAATAACCCCCACCAGCTATTTCTTTTATGTATTCATCCGCCAGCGAGAGGAATCTTGACGGCAAATAGAGGATAGCATCATTAATTTTCAGCACAATTCTTTCCCCATATTTTGTATTTGTTCTAAAGGCGCCATGGATGTTGTATTCTTTGTTATCCTCCATTTCTTTCAAAGTTATTATTTTTTATAACTGAAAGAATTGAATAAGTTTATTAAATCTGCGTTCGCCATAATATCACGTTCAATGTTTAATTTTATACTGTGAGCCTTACTTGAAATTGTCTTCTATATAGGAATATTTAACGCGAATTTCACAATATTACAGAGTTACTAGAGTTTTTAATTTTGAGCATAGTTAAGCATGTTCTCATTCATGCTCCAATCTATCGTTGAAGCAGAATTTGTCATGAAACTCTGCAACAACGCTTCCCCCCAAATTCTCATATCCATTTCACAGAAATCCAATTGTTAGTTAATGTAAACAATGGTGTTTCCTTCTTCAAATCCCTTCAATCTTCAATACCGAATTGATGCAGGGTTTGTCATGAAACTCTTTCAGTTTCAATTCTCTCAAATTGCTACATAATGTAAACAAATTCTTCATCGACAAAACTATCAAAAAGCGATCGATATAATGTATCAAAATGCCTGTCCACACAAGAAGAATTTGCTTTGATTGGCTACAGCAGCATTTTTTTAGTGTGTATATGCTACAACATTAATTGGTGGTTAGATGTCGCCTATATCGTTTCGAGGGAAATGACTGGAGAGCCATCTGGACAAAATAATAGAACACACATCTTCTTGTTGACTATGATACTAACCAAATTTGTCTCTGCTATATTCACTTCTCATATGGTGGATCTCTCTAGCCCCATTCGATATGATCATATTTCAATAGTTTTGGAGTGTGTCTATGCTACAACATAATTTATGGATAGTATGGATGGAACTCACCGTTAGATGTCGCCTATATCGTTTCGATGGGAATAACTGAACATTTTTGAGTCGCTAAAATTATAGACAAATTAAAACAAGTACAACGAAAAGTTAGTTTTGTCTTTTTATCTCATCATGTTTTGCATAGCCAACATGCTGATTTTCGTGTTCAACCCACTCGACTTCGTTATCGTTTTTCTTAAAACCCCTGAAATATCAATAATTGCAGCATATTTGTCAATTGAAACTCTTCTATAATATATCACATTTATTGAAGTCGATTTCTTGAAATATATGTTTTCAAATAAATTAATAAGCACATTTGACTGCAGTAATCAACATGTTGACTATATAAAAGCATTCTGAGAGCCATCTAGATAAAATGATTTTCTTCGATACTTACCTCTTACTTATATTCACTTCTCACATGGTGAATCTCTTTAGTCCCACTCGATATGATCATAATACATTTTTTTTTTTCGGAGGGTGTCTCTGCTAGTGGTGAATATTAAAACTTGAAATTTCACCATCCCATACACAGTTTTGGATTGTGTCTGCGCTAAACTTAGCGCCATCTAGTAGTTCATATTAAAACTAGCAACACCAACGCCAACAGCCCCAATAAAATTTGACGTGGTACAATTCAAAAGACAACATCCCCAATATAATTTGCCGTGGTACAATTCAAACGACAACATCCCCAATATAATTCACCGTGGTACATTTCAAAAGACAACATCCCCAATATATTTCACCGTGGTACATTTCAAAAGACAACATCCCCAATATATTTCACCGTGCTGAATTTCCCCCAATCAACATCCCCAATAGAATTTGCCGTGGTACAATTCCCAAGACAACATCCCCATTAAAATTCACCGTGGTGAATTTACCCAAATCAACATCCCCAATAGAATTTGCCGTGGTACAATTCCCAAGACAACATCCCCATTAAAATTCACCGTGGTGAATTTACCCAAATCAACATCCCCAATAGAATTTGCCGTGATAAATCGTGGTGAATTCCCAACATCCCCATAAGCACACTACTGACCTTCAGTTCAAGAAACGTGGATTTTTAAAGAATATTTTTTCAAGGACCTCCAGTTCAAGAAATGTGGATTTTTAAAGAATATTTTTTCAAGGACCTCCAGTTCAAGAAACGTGGATTTTTAAAGAATATTTTTTCAAGGACCTTCAGTTCAAGAAACGTGGATTTTTAAAGAATATTTTTTCAAGGACCTTCAGTTCAAGAAACGTGGATTTTAAAGAATATTTTTCAAGGACCTTCAGTTCAAGAAACGTGGATTTTTAAAGAATATTTTTTCAAGGACCTTCAGTTCAAGAAACGTGGATTTTTAAAGAATATTTTTTCAAGGACCTTCAGTTCAAGAAACTTGGATTTTTAAAGAATATTTTTTCAAGGACCTTCAGTTCAAGAAACGTGGATTTTTAAAGAATATTTTTTCAAGGACCTTCAGTTCAAGAAACGTGGATTTTTAAAGAATATTTTTTCAAGGACCTTCAGTTCAAGAAACGTGGATTTTTAAAGAATATTTTTTCAAGGACCTTCAGTTCAAGAAACGTGGATTTTTAAAGAATATTTTTTCAAGGACCTTCAGTTCAAGAAACGTGGATTTTTAAAGAATATTTTTTCAAGGACCTTCAGTTCAAGAAACTTGGATTTTTAAAGAATATTTTTTCAAGGACCTTCAGTTCAAGAAACGTGGATTTTTAAAGAATATTTTTTCAAGGACCTTCAGTTCAAGAAACGTGGATTTTTAAAGAATATTTTTTCAAGGACCTTCAGTTCAAGAAACGTGGATTTTTAAAGAATATTTTTTCAAGGACCTTCAGTTCAAGAAACGTGGATTTTTATAGAATATTTTTTCAAGGACCTTCAGTTCAAGAAACGTGGATTTTTAAATAATATTTTTTCAAGGACCTTCAGTTCAAGAAACGTGGATTTTTAAAGAATATTTTTTCAAGGACCTTCAGTTCAAGAAACGTGGATTTTTAAAGAATATTTTTTCAAGGACCTCCAGTTCAAGAAACGTGGATTTTTAAAGAATATTTTTTCAAGGACCTTCAGTTCAAGAAACGTGGATTTTTAAAGAATATTTTTTCAAGGACCTTCAGTTCAAGAAACGTGGATTTTTAAAAATATTTTTTCAAGGACCTTCAGTTCACGAAACGTGGATTTTTATAGAATATTTTTTCAAGGACCTTCAGTTCAAGAAACGTGGATTTTTAAAGAATATTTTTTCAAGGACCTTCAGTTCAAGAAACGTGGATTTTTAAAGAATATTTTTTCAAGGACCTTCAGTTCAAGAAACGTGGATTTTTAAAGAATATTTTTTCAAGGACCTCCAGTTCAAGAAACGTGGATTTTTAAAGAATATTTTTTCAAGGACCTCCAGTTCAAGAAACGTGGATTTTTAAAGAATATTTTTTCAAGGACCTTCAGTTCAAGAAACGTGGATTTTTAAAGAATATTTTTTCAAAGACCTTCAGTTCAAGAAACGTGGATTTTTTAAAAATATTTTTTCAAGGACCTTCAGTTCAAGAAAAGTGGATTTTTATAGAATATTTTTTCAAGGACCTTCAGTTCAAGAAACGTGGATTTTTAAAGAATATTTTTTCAAGGACCTTCAGTTCAAGAAACGTGGATTTTTAAAGAATATTTTTTCAAGGACCTTCAGTTCAAGAAACGTGGATTTTTAAAGAATATTTTTTCAAGGACCTTCAGTTCAAGAAACGTGGGTTTTTAAAGAATATTTTTTCAAGGACCTTCAGTTCAAGAAACGTGGATTTTTAAAGAATATTTTTTCAAGGACCTTCAGTTCAAGAAACGTGGATTTTTAAAGAATATTTTTTCAAGGACCTTCAGTTCAAGAATCGTGGGTTTTTAAAGAATATTTTTTCAAGGACCTTCAGTTCAAGAAACGTGGGTTTTTAAAGAATATTTTTTCAAGGACCTTCAGTTCAAGAAACGTGGGTTTTTAAAGAATATTTTTCAAGAAACGTGGATTTTTAAAGAATATTTTTTCAAGGACCTTCAGTTCAAGAAACGTGGATTTTTAAAGAATATTTTTTCAAGGACCTTCAGTTCAAGAAACGTGGATTTTTAAAGAATATTTTTTCAAGGACCTTCAGTTCAAGAAACGTGGATTTTTAAAGAATATTTTTTCAAGGACCTTCAGTTCAAGAAACGTGGATTTTTAAAGAATATTTTTTCAAGGACCTTCAGTTCAAGAAACGTGGATTTTTAAAGAATATTTTTTCAAGGACCTTCAGTTCAAGAAACGTGGATTTTTAAAGAATATTTTTTCAAGGACCTTCAGTTCAAGAAACGTGGATTTTAAAGAATATTTTTTCAAGGACCTTCAGTTCAAGAAACGTGGATTTTTAAAGAATATTTTTTCAAGGACCTTCAGTTCAAGAAACGTGGATTTTTAAAGAATATTTTTTCAAGGACCTTCAGTTCAAGAAACGTGGATTTTAAAGAATATTTTTTCAAGGACCTTCAGTTCAAGAAACGTGGATTTTAAAGAATATTTTTCATGGACCTTCAGTTCAAGAAACGTGGATTTTTAAAGAATATTTTTTCAAGGACCTTCAGTTCAAGAAACGTGGATTTTTAAAGAATATTTTTTCAAGGACCTTCAGTTCAAGAAACGTGGATTTTTAAAGAATATTTTTTCAAGGACCTTCAGTTCAAGAAACGTGGATTTTTAAAGAATATTTTTTCAAGGACCTTCAGTTCAAGAAACGTGGATTTTTAAAGAATATTTTTTCAAGGACCTTCAGTTCAAGAAACGTGGATTTTTAAAGAATATTTTTCAAGGACCTTCAGTTCAAGAAACGTGGATTTTTAAAGAATATTTTTTCAAGGACCTTCAGTTCAAGAAACGTGGATTTTTAAAGAATATTTTTTCAAGGACCTTCAGTTCAAGAAACGTGGATTTTTAAAGAATATTTTTTCAAGGACCTTCAGTTCAAGAAACGTGGATTTTTAAAGAATATTTTTTCAAGGACCTTCAGTTCAAGAAACGTGGATTTAATATTTTCAAGGACCTAGTTCAAGAAACGTGATTTTATTTCAAGGACCTTCAGTTCAAGAAACGTGGATTTTTAAAGAATATTTTTTCAAGGACCTTCAGTTCAAGAAACGTGGATTTTTAAAGAATATTTTTTCAAGGACCTTCAGTTCAAGAAACGTGGATTTTTAAAGAATATTTTTTCAAGGACCTTCAGTTCAAGAAACGTGGATTTTTAAAGAATATTTTTTCAAGGACCTTCAGTTCAAGAAACGTGGATTTTTAAAGAATATTTTTTCAAGGACCTTCAGTTCAAGAAACGTGGATTTTTAAAGAATATTTTTTCAAGGACCTTCAGTTCAAGAAACGTGGATTTTAAAGAATATTTTTTCAAGGACCTTCAGTTCAAGAAACGTGGATTTTTAAAGAATATTTTTTCAAGGACCTTCAGTTCAAGAAACGTGGATTTTTAAAGAATATTTTTTCAAGGACCTTCAGTTCAAGAAACGTGGATTTTTAAAGAATATTTTTTCAAGGACCTTCAGTTCAAGAAACGTGGATTTTTAAAGAATATTTTTTCAAGGACCTTCAGTTCAAGAAACGTGGATTTTTAAAGAATATTTTTTCAAGGACCTTCAGTTCAAGAAACGTGGATTTTTAAAGAATATTTTTCAAGGACCTTCAGTTCAAGAAACGTGGATTTTTAAAGAATATTTTTTCAAGGACCTTCAGTTCAAGAAACGTGGATTTTAAAGAATATTTTTTCAAGGACCTTCAGTTCAAGAAACGTGGATTTTTAAAGAATATTTTTTCAAGGACCTTCAGTTCAAGAAACGTGGATTTTTAAAGAATATTTTTTCAAGGACCTTCAGTTCAAGAAACGTGGATTTTTAAAGAATATTTTTTCAAGGACCTTCAGTTCAAGAAACGTGGATTTTTAAAGAATATTTTTTCAAGGACCTTCAGTTCAAGAAACGTGGATTTTTAAAGAATATTTTTTCAAGGACCTTCAGTTCAAGAAACGTGGATTTTTAAAGAATATTTTTTCAAGGACCTTCAGTTCAAGAAACGTGGATTTTTAAAGAATATTTTTTCAAGGACCTTCAGTTCAAGAAACGTGGATTTTTAAAGAATATTTTTTCAAGGACCTTCAGTTCAAGAAACGTGGATTTTTAAAGAATATTTTTTCAAGGACCTTCAGTTCAAGAAACGTGGATTTTTAAAGAATATTTTTTCAAGGACCTTCAGTTCAAGAAACGTGGATTTTTAAAGAATATTTTTTTTTTATAGAATATTTTTTATAGAATGGATTTTTATAGAATATTTTTTCAAGGACCTTCAGTTCAAGAAACGTGGATTTTTAAAGAATATTTTTTCAAGGACCTTCAGTTCAAGAAACGTGGATTTTTAAAGAATATTTTTTCAAGGACCTTCAGTTCAAGAAACGTGGATTTTTAAAGAATATTTTTTCAAGGACCTTCAGTTCAAGAAACGTGGATTTTTAAAGAATATTTTTTCAAGGACCTTCAGTTCAAGAAACGTGGATTTTTAAAGAATATTTTTTCAAGGACCTTCAGTTCAAGAAACGTGGATTTTTAAAGAATATTTTTTCAAGGACCTTCAGTTCAAGAAACGTGGATTTTTAAAGAATATTTTTTCAAGGACCTTCAGTTCAAGAAACGTGGATTTTAAAGAATATTTTTTCAAGGACCTTCAGTTCAAGAAACGTGGATTTTTAAAGAATATTTTTTCAAGGACCTTCAGTTCAAGAAACGTGGATTTTTAAAGAATATTTTTTCAAGGACCTTCAGTTCAAGAAACGTGGATTTTTAAAGAATATTTTTTCAAGGACCTTCAGTTCAAGAAACGTGGATTTTTAAAGAATATTTTTCAAGGACCTTCAGTTCAAGAAACGTGGATTTTTAAAGAATATTTTTTCAAGGACCTTCAGTTCAAGAAACGTGGATTTTTAAAGAATATTTTTTCAAGGACCTTCAGTTCAAGAAACGTGGATTTTTAAAGAATATTTTTTCAAGGACCTTCAGTTCAAGAAACGTGGATTTTATAGAATATTTTTTCAAGGACCTTCAGTTCAAGAAACGTGGATTTTTAAATAATATTTTTTCAAGGACCTTCAGTTCAAGAAACGTGGATTTTTAAAGAATATTTTTTCAAGGACCTTCAGTTCAAGAACGTGGATTTTTAAAGAATATTTTTTCAAGGACCTTCAGTTCAAGAAACGTGGATTTTTATAGAATATTTTTTCAAGGACCTTCAGTTCAAGAAACGTGGATTTTTAAATAATATTTTTTCAAGGACCTTCAGTTCAAGAAACGTGGATTTTTAAAGAATATTTTTTCAAGGACCTTCAGTTCAAGAAACGTGGATTTTTAAAGAATATTTTTTCAAGGACCTCCAGTTCAAGAAACGTGGATTTTTAAAGAATATTTTTTCAAGGACCTTCAGTTCAAGAAACGTGGATTTTTAAAGAATATTTTTTCAAGGACCTTCAGTTCAAGAAACGTGGATTTTTTAAAAATATTTTTTCAAGGACCTTCAGTTCAAGAAACGTGGATTTTTATAGAATATTTTTTCAAGGACCTTCAGTTCAAGAAACGTGGATTTTTAAAGAATATTTTTCAAGGACCTTCAGTTCAAGAAACGTGTATTTTTAAAGAATATTTTTTCAAGGACCTTCAGTTCAAGAAACGTGGATTTTTAAAGAATATTTTTTCAAGGACCTCCAGTTCAAGAAACGTGGATTTTTAAAGAATATTTTTTCAAGGACCTCCAGTTCAAGAAACGTGGATTTTTAAAGAATATTTTTTCAAGGACCTTCAGTTCAAGAAACGTGGATTTTTAAAGAATATTTTTTCAAAGACCTTCAGTTCAAGAAACGTGGATTTTTTAAAAATATTTTTTCAAGGACCTTCAGTTCAAGAAAAGTGGATTTTTATAGAATATTTTTTCAAGGACCTTCAATTCAAGAAACGTGGATTTTTAAAGAATATTTTTTCAAGGACCTTCAGTTCAAGAAACGTGGATTTTTAAAGAATATTTTTTCAAGGACCTTCAGTTCAAGAAACGTGGATTTTTAAAGAATATTTTTCAAGGACCTTCAGTTCAAGAAACGTGGGTTTTTAAAGAATATTTTTCAAGGACCTTCAGTTCAAGAAACGTGGATTTTTAAAGAATATTTTTTCAAGGACCTTTAGTTCAAGAAACGTGGATTTTTAAAGAATATTTTTTCAAGGACCTTCAGTTCAAGAAACGTGGATTTTTAAAGAATATTTTTTCAAGGACCTTCAGTTCAAGAAACGTGGATTTTTAAAGAATATTTTTTCAAGGACCTTCAGTTCAAGAAACGTGGATTTTTAAAGAATATTTTTTCAAGGACCTTCAGTTCAAGAAACGTGGATTTTTAAAGAATATTTTTTCAAGGACCTTCAGTTCAAGAAACGTGGATTTTTAAAGAATATTTTTTCAAGAAACGTGGATTTTTAAAGAATATTTTTTCAAGGACCTTCAGTTCAAGAAACGTGGATTTTTAAAGAATATTTTTTCAAGGACCTTCAGTTCAAGAAACGTGGATTTTTAAAGAATATTTTTTCAAGGACCTTCAGTTCAAGAAACGTGGATTTTTAAAGAATATTTTTTCAAGGACCTTCAGTTCAAGAAACGTGGATTTTTAAAGAATATTTTTTCAAGGACCTTCAGTTCAAGAAACGTGGATTTTTAAAGAATATTTTTTCAAGGACCTTCAGTTCAAGAAACGTGGATTTTTAAAGAATATTTTTTCAAGGACCTTCAGTTCAAGAAACGTGGGTTTTTAAAGAATATTTTTCAAGGACCTTCAGTTCAAGAACGTGGATTTTTAAAGAATATTTTTTCAAGGACCTTCAGTTCAAGAAACGTGGATTTTTAAAGAATATTTTTTCAAGGACCTTCAGTTCAAGAAACGTGGATTTTTAAAGAATATTTTTTCAAGGACCTTCAGTTCAAGAAACGTGGATTTTTAAAGAATATTTTTTCAAGGACCTTCAGTTCAAGAAACGTGGATTTTTAAAGAATATTTTTTCAAGGACCTTCAGTTCAAGAAACGTGGATTTTTAAAGAATATTTTTTCAAGGACCTTCAGTTCAAGAAACGTGGATTTTTAAAGAATATTTTTTCAAGAAACGTGGATTTTTAAAGAATATTTTTTCAAGGACCTTCAGTTCAAGAAACGTGGATTTTTAAAGAATATTTTTTCAAGGACCTTCAGTTCAAGAAACGTGGATTTTTAAAGAATATTTTTTCAAGGACCTTCAGTTCAAGAAACGTGGATTTTTAAAGAATATTTTTTCAAGGACCTTCAGTTCAAGAAACGTGGATTTTTAAAGAATATTTTTTCAAGGACCTTCAGTTCAAGAAACGTGGATTTTTAAAGAATATTTTTTCAAGGACCTTCAGTTCAAGAAACGTGGGTTTTTAAAGAATATTTTTTCAAGGACCTTCAGTTCAAGAAACGTGGATTTTTAAAGAATATTTTTTCAAGGACCTTCAGTTCAAGAAACGTGGATTTTTAAAGAATATTTTTTCAAGGACCTTCAGTTCAAGAAACGTGGATTTTTAAAGAATATTTTTTCAAGGACCTTCAGTTCAAGAAACGTGGATTTTTAAAGAATATTTTTTCAAGGACCTTCAGTTCAAGAAACGTGGATTTTTAAAGAATATTTTTTCAAGGACCTTCAGTTCAAGAAACGTGGATTTTTAAAGAATATTTTTTCAAGGACCTTCAGTTCAAGAAACGTGGATTTTTAAAGAATATTTTTTCAAGGACCTTCAGTTCAAGAAACGTGGATTTTTAAAGAATATTTTTCAAGGACCTTCAGTTCAAGAAACGTGGATTTTTAAAGAATATTTTTCAAGGACCTTCAGTTCAAGAAACGTGGATTTTAAAGATATTTTTTCAAGGACCTTCAGTTCAAGAAACGTGGATTTTTAAAGAATATTTTTTCAAGGACCTTCAGTTCAAGAAACGTGGATTTTTAAAGAATATTTTTCAAGGACCTTCAGTTCAAGAAACGTGGATTTTTAAAGAATATTTTTTCAAGGACCTTCAGTTCAAGAAACGTGGATTTTAAAGAATATTTTTCAAGGACCTTCAGTTCAAGAAACGTGGATTTTTAAGAATATTTTTCAAGGACCTTCAGTTCAAGAAACGTGGATTTTTAAGAATATTTTTTCAAGGACCTTCAGTTCAAGAAACGTGGATTTTTAAAGAATATTTTTTCAAGGACCTTCAGTTCAAGAAACGTGGATTTTTAAAGAATATTTTTTCAAGGACCTTCAGTTCAAGAAACGTGGATTTTTAAAGAATATTTTTTCAAGGACCTTCAGTTCAAGAAACGTGGATTTTTAAGAATATTTTTTCAAGGACCTTCAGTTCAAGAAACGTGGATTTTTAAAGAATATTTTTTTCAAGGACCTTCAGTTCAAGAAACGTGGATTTTTAAAGAATATTTTTTCAAGGACCTTCAGTTCAAGAAACGTGGATTTTTAAAGAATATTTTTTCAAGGACCTTCAGTTCAAGAAACGTGGATTTTTAAAGAATATTTTTTCAAGGACCTTCAGTTCAAGAAACGTGGATTTTTAAAGAATATTTTTTCAAGGACCTTCAGTTCAAGAAACGTGGATTTTTAAAGAATATTTTTTCAAGGACCTTCAGTTCAAGAAACGTGGATTTTTAAAGAATATTTTTTCAAGGACCTTCAGTTCAAGAAACGTGGATTTTTTAAAGAATATTTTTTCAAGGACCTTCAGTTCAAGAAACGTGGATTTTTAAAGAATATTTTTTCAAGGACCTTCAGTTCAAGAAACGTGGATTTTTAAAGAATATTTTTTCAAGGACCTTCAGTTCAAGAAACGTGGATTTTTAAAGAATATTTTTTCAAGGACCTTCAGTTCAAGAAACGTGGATTTTTAAAGAATATTTTTTCAAGGACCTTCAGTTCAAGAAACGTGGATTTTTAAAGAATATTTTTTCAAGGACCTTCAGTTCAAGAAACGTGGATTTTTAAAGAATATTTTTTCAAGGACCTTCAGTTCAAGAAACGTGGATTTTTAAAGAATATTTTTTCAAGGACCTTCAGTTCAAGAAACGTGGATTTTTAAAGAATATTTTTTCAAGGACCTTCAGTTCAAGAAACGTGGATTTTTAAAGAATATTTTTTCAAGGACCTTCAGTTCAAGAAACGTGGATTTTTAAAGAATATTTTTCAAGGACCTTCAGTTCAAGAAACGTGGATTTTTAAAGAATATTTTTTCAAGGACCTTCAGTTCAAGAAACGTGGATTTTTAAAGAATATTTTTTCAAGGACCTTCAGTTCAAGAAACGTGGATTTTTAAAGAATATTTTTTCAAGGACCTTCAGTTCAAGAAACGTGGATTTTTAAAGAATATTTTTTCAAGGACCTTCAGTTCAAGAAACGTGGATTTTTAAAGAATATTTTTTCAAGGACCTTCAGTTCAAGAAACGTGGATTTTTAAAGAATATTTTTTCAAGGACCTTCAGTTCAAGAAACGTGGATTTTTAAAGAATATTTTTCAAGGACCTTCAGTTCAAGAAACGTGGATTTTTAAAGAATATTTTTTCAAGGACCTTCAGTTCAAGAAACGTGGATTTTTAAAGAATATTTTTTCAAGGACCTTCAGTTCAAGAAACGTGGATTTTTAAAGAATATTTTTTCAAGGACCTTCAGTTCAAGAAACGTGGATTTTTAAAGAATATTTTTTCAAGGACCTTCAGTTCAAGAAACGTGGATTTTAAAGAATATTTTTTCAAGGACCTTCAGTTCAAGAAACGTGGATTTTTAAAGAATATTTTTCAAGGACCTTCAGTTCAAGAAACGTGGATTTTTAAAGAATATTTTTTCAAGGACCTTCAGTTCAAGAAACGTGGATTTTTAAAGAATATTTTTTCAAGGACCTTCAGTTCAAGAAACGTGGATTTTTAAAGAATATTTTTTCAAGGACCTTCAGTTCAAGAAACGTGGATTTTTAAAGAATATTTTTTCAAGGACCTTCAGTTCAAGAAACGTGGATTTTTAAAGAATATTTTTTCAAGGACCTTCAGTTCAAGAAACGTGGATTTTTAAAGAATATTTTTTCAAGGACCTTCAGTTCAAGAAACGTGGATTTTTAAAGAATATTTTTTCAAGGACCTTCAGTTCAAGAAACGTGGATTTTTAAAGAATATTTTTTCAAGGACCTTCAGTTCAAGAAACGTGGATTTTTAAAGAATATTTTTCAAGGACCTTCAGTTCAAGAAACGTGGATTTTTAAAGAATATTTTTTCAAGGACCTTCAGTTCAAGAAACGTGGATTTTTTAAAGAATATTTTTTCAAGGACCTTCAGTTCAAGAAACGTGGATTTTTAAAGAATATTTTTTCAAGGACCTTCAGTTCAAGAAACGTGGATTTTTAAAGAATATTTTTTCAAGGACCTTCAGTTCAAGAAACGTGGATTTTTAAAGAATATTTTTTCAAGGACCTTCAGTTCAAGAAACGTGGATTTTTAAAGAATATTTTTTCAAGGACCTTCAGTTCAAGAAACGTGGATTTTTAAAGAATATTTTTTCAAGGACCTTCAGTTCAAGAAACGTGGATTTTTAAAGAATATTTTTTCAAGGACCTTCAGTTCAAGAAACGTGGATTTTTAAAGAATATTTTTTCAAGGACCTTCAGTTCAAGAAACGTGGATTTTTAAAGAATATTTTTTCAAGGACCTTCAGTTCAAGAAACGTGGATTTTTAAAGAATATTTTTTCAAGGACCTTCAGTTCAAGAAACGTGGATTTTTAAAGAATATTTTTTCAAGGACCTTCAGTTCAAGAAACGTGGATTTTTAAGAATATTTTTTCAAGGACCTTCAGTTCAAGAAACGTGGATTTTTAAAGAATATTTTTTCAAGGACCTTCAGTTCAAGAAACGTGGATTTTTAAAGAATATTTTTTCAAGGACCTTCAGTTCAAGAAACGTGGATTTTTAAAGAATATTTTTCAAGGACCTTCAGTTCAAGAAACGTGGATTTTTAAAGAATATTTTTCAAGGACCTTCAGTTCAAGAAACGTGGATTTTTAAAGAATATTTTTTCAAGGACCTTCAGTTCAAGAAACGTGGATTTTTAAAGAATATTTTTTCAAGGACCTTCAGTTCAAGAAACGTGGATTTTTAAAGAATATTTTTTCAAGGACCTTCAGTTCAAGAAACGTGGATTTTTAAAGAATATTTTTTCAAGGACCTTCAGTTCAAGAAACGTGGATTTTTAAAGAATATTTTTTCAAGGACCTTCAGTTCAAGAAACGTGGATTTTTAAAGAATATTTTTTCAAGGACCTTCAGTTCAAGAAACGTGGATTTTTAAAGAATATTTTTCAAGGACCTTCAGTTCAGAAACGTGGATTTTTAAAGAATATTTTTTCAAGGACCTTCAGTTCAGAAACGTGGATTTTTAAAGAATATTTTTTCAAGGACCTTCAGTTCAAGAAACGTGGATTTTTAAAGAATATTTTTTCAAGGACCTTCAGTTCAAGAAACGTGGATTTTTAAAGAATATTTTTTCAAGGACCTTCAGTTCAAGAAACGTGGATTTTTAAAGAATATTTTTTCAAGGACCTTCAGTTCAAGAAACGTGGATTTTTAAAGAATATTTTTTCAAGGACCTTCAGTTCAAGAAACGTGGATTTTTAAAGAATATTTTTTCAAGGACCTTCAGTTCAAGAAACGTGGATTTTTAAAGAATATTTTTTCAAGGACCTTCAGTTCAAGAAACGTGGATTTTTAAAGAATATTTTTTCAAGGACCTTCAGTTCAAGAAACGTGGATTTTTAAAGAATATTTTTTCAAGGACCTTCAGTTCAAGAAACGTGGATTTTTAAAGAATATTTTTTCAAGGACCTTCAGTTCAAGAAACGTGGATTTTTAAAGAATATTTTTTCAAGGACCTTCAGTTCAAGAAACGTGGATTTTTAAAGAATATTTTTTCAAGGACCTTCAGTTCAAGAAACGTGGATTTTTAAAGAATATTTTTTCAAGGACCTTCAGTTCAAGAAACGTGGATTTTTAAAGAATATTTTTTCAAGGACCTTCAGTTCAAGAAACGTGGATTTTTAAAGAATATTTTTTCAAGGACCTTCAGTTCAAGAAACGTGGATTTTTAAAGAATATTTTTTCAAGGACCTTCAGTTCAAGAAACGTGGATTTTTAAAGAATATTTTTTCAAGGACCTTCAGTTCAAGAAACGTGGATTTTTAAAGAATATTTTTTCAAGGACCTTCAGTTCAAGAAACGTGGATTTTTAAAGAATATTTTTTCAAGGACCTTCAGTTCAAGAAACGTGGATTTTTAAAGAATATTTTTTCAAGGACCTTCAGTTCAAGAAACGTGGATTTTTAAAGAATATTTTTTCAAGGACCTTCAGTTCAAGAAACGTGGATTTTTAAAGAATATTTTTTCAAGGACCTTCAGTTCAAGAAACGTGGATTTTTAAAGAATATTTTTTCAAGGACCTTCAGTTCAAGAAACGTGGATTTTTAAAGAATATTTTTTCAAGGACCTTCAGTTCAAGAAACGTGGATTTTTAAAGAATATTTTTTCAAGGACCTTCAGTTCAAGAAACGTGGATTTTTAAAGAATATTTTTTCAAGGACCTTCAGTTCAAGAAACGTGGATTTTTAAAGAATATTTTTTCAAGGACCTTCAGTTCAAGAAACGTGGATTTTTAAAGAATATTTTTCAAGGACCTTCAGTTCAAGAAACGTGGATTTTTAAAGAATATTTTTTCAAGGACCTTCAGTTCAAGAAACGTGGATTTTTAAAGAATATTTTTTCAAGGACCTTCAGTTCAAGAAACGTGGATTTTTAAAGAATATTTTTTCAAGGACCTTCAGTTCAAGAAACGTGGATTTTTAAAGAATATTTTTTCAAGGACCTTCAGTTCAAGAAACGTGGATTTTTAAAGAATATTTTTTCAAGGACCTTCAGTTCAAGAAACGTGGATTTTTAAAGAATATTTTTTCAAGGACCTTCAGTTCAAGAAACGTGGATTTTTAAAGAATATTTTTTCAAGGACCTTCAGTTCAAGAAACGTGGATTTTTAAAGAATATTTTTTCAAGGACCTTCAGTTCAAGAAACGTGGATTTTTAAAGAATATTTTTTCAAGGACCTTCAGTTCAAGAAACGTGGATTTTTAAAGAATATTTTTTCAAGGACCTTCAGTTCAAGAAACGTGGATTTTTAAAGAATATTTTTTCAAGGACCTTCAGTTCAAGAAACGTGGATTTTTAAAGAATATTTTTTCAAGGACCTTCAGTTCAAGAAACGTGGATTTTAAAGAATATTTTTCAAGGACCTTCAGTTCAAGAAACGTGGATTTTTAAAGAATATTTTTTCAAGGACCTTCAGTTCAAGAAACGTGGATTTTTAAAGAATATTTTTTCAAGGACCTTCAGTTCAAGAAACGTGGATTTTTAAAGAATATTTTTTCAAGGACCTTCAGTTCAAGAAACGTGGATTTTTAAAGAATATTTTTTCAAGGACCTTCAGTTCAAGAACGTGGATTTTAAAGAATATTTTTTCAAGGACCTTCAGTTCAAGAAACGTGGATTTTTAAAGAATATTTTTTCAAGGACCTTCAGTTCAAGAAACGTGGATTTTTAAAGAATATTTTTTCAAGGACCTTCAGTTCAAGAAACGTGGATTTTTAAAGAATATTTTTTCAAGGACCTTCAGTTCAAGAAACGTGGATTTTTAAAGAATATTTTTTCAAGGACCTTCAGTTCAAGAAACGTGGATTTTTAAAGAATATTTTTCAAGGACCTTCAGTTCAAGAAACGTGGATTTTTAAAGAATATTTTTCAAGGACCTTCAGTTCAAGAAACGTGGATTTTTAAAGAATATTTTTTCAAGGACCTTCAGTTCAAGAAACGTGGATTTTTAAAGAATATTTTTTCAAGGACCTTCAGTTCAAGAAACGTGGATTTTTAAAGAATATTTTTTCAAGGACCTTCAGTTCAAGAAACGTGGATTTTTAAAGAATATTTTTTCAAGGACCTTCAGTTCAAGAAACGTGGATTTTTAAAGAATATTTTTTCAAGGACCTTCAGTTCAAGAAACGTGGATTTTTAAAGAATATTTTTTCAAGGACCTTCAGTTCAAGAAACGTGGATTTTTAAAGAATATTTTTTCAAGGACCTTCAGTTCAAGAAACGTGGATTTTTAAAGAATATTTTTTCAAGGACCTTCAGTTCAAGAAACGTGGATTTTTAAAGAATATTTTTTCAAGGACCTTCAGTTCAAGAAACGTGGATTTTTAAAGAATATTTTTTCAAGGACCTTCAGTTCAAGAAACGTGGATTTTTAAAGAATATTTTTTCAAGGACCTTCAGTTCAAGAAACGTGGATTTTTAAAGAATATTTTTTCAAGGACCTTCAGTTCAAGAAACGTGGATTTTTAAAGAATATTTTTTCAAGGACCTTCAGTTCAAGAAACGTGGATTTTTAAAGAATATTTTTTCAAGGACCTTCAGTTCAAGAAACGTGGATTTTTAAAGAATATTTTTTCAAGGACCTTCAGTTCAAGAAACGTGGATTTTTAAAGAATATTTTTTCAAGGACCTTCAGTTCAAGAAACGTGGATTTTTAAAGAATATTTTTTCAAGGACCTTCAGTTCAAGAAACGTGGATTTTTAAAGAATATTTTTTCAAGGACCTTCAGTTCAAGAAACGTGGATTTTTAAAGAATATTTTTTCAAGGACCTTCAGTTCAAGAAACGTGGATTTTTAAAGAATATTTTTTCAAGGACCTTCAGTTCAAGAAACGTGGATTTTTAAAGAATATTTTTTCAAGGACCTTCAGTTCAAGAAACGTGGATTTTTAAAGAATATTTTTTCAAGGACCTTCAGTTCAAGAAACGTGGATTTTTAAAGAATATTTTTTCAAGGACCTTCAGTTCAAGAAACGTGGATTTTTAAAGAATATTTTTCAAGGACCTTCAGTTCAAGAAACGTGGATTTTTAAAGAATATTTTTTCAAGGACCTTCAGTTCAAGAAACGTGGATTTTTAAAGAATATTTTTTCAAGGACCTTCAGTTCAAGAAACGTGGATTTTTAAAGAATATTTTTTCAAGGACCTTCAGTTCAAGAAACGTGGATTTTTAAAGAATATTTTTTCAAGGACCTTCAGTTCAAGAAACGTGGATTTTTAAAGAATATTTTTCAAGGACCTTCAGTTCAAGAAACGTGGATTTTTAAAGAATATTTTTTCAAGGACCTTCAGTTCAAGAAACGTGGATTTTTAAAGAATATTTTTTCAAGGACCTTCAGTTCAAGAAACGTGGATTTTTAAAGAATATTTTTTCAAGGACCTTCAGTTCAAGAAACGTGGATTTTTAAAGAATATTTTTTCAAGGACCTTCAGTTCAAGAAACGTGGATTTTTAAAGAATATTTTTTCAAGGACCTTCAGTTCAAGAAACGTGGATTTTTAAAGAATATTTTTTCAAGGACCTTCAGTTCAAGAAACGTGGATTTTTAAAGAATATTTTTTCAAGGACCTTCAGTTCAAGAAACGTGGATTTTTAAAGAATATTTTTTTCAAGGACCTTCAGTTCAAGAAACGTGGATTTTTAAAGAATATTTTTTCAAGGACCTTCAGTTCAAGAAACGTGGATTTTTAAAGAATATTTTTTCAAGGACCTTCAGTTCAAGAAACGTGGATTTTTAAAGAATATTTTTTCAAGGACCTTCAGTTCAAGAAACGTGGATTTTTAAAGAATATTTTTTCAAGGACCTTCAGTTCAAGAAACGTGGATTTTTAAAGAATATTTTTTCAAGGACCTTCAGTTCAAGAAACGTGGATTTTTAAAGAATATTTTTTCAAGGACCTTCAGTTCAAGAAACGTGGATTTTTAAAGAATATTTTTTCAAGGACCTTCAGTTCAAGAAACGTGGATTTTTAAAGAATATTTTTTCAAGGACCTTCAGTTCAAGAAACGTGGATTTTTAAAGAATATTTTTTCAAGGACCTTCAGTTCAAGAAACGTGGATTTTTAAAGAATATTTTTTCAAGGACCTTCAGTTCAAGAAACGTGGATTTTTAAAGAATATTTTTTCAAGGACCTTCAGTTCAAGAAACGTGGATTTTTAAAGAATATTTTTTCAAGGACCTTCAGTTCAAGAAACGTGGATTTTTAAAGAATATTTTTTCAAGGACCTTCAGTTCAAGAACGTGGATTTTTAAAGAATATTTTTTCAAGGACCTTCAGTTCAAGAAACGTGGATTTTTAAAGAATATTTTTTCAAGGACCTTCAGTTCAAGAAACGTGGATTTTTAAAGAATATTTTTTCAAGGACCTTCAGTTCAAGAAACGTGGATTTTTAAAGAATATTTTTCAAGGACCTTCAGTTCAAGAAACGTGGATTTTTAAAGAATATTTTTTCAAGGACCTTCAGTTCAAGAAACGTGGATTTTTAAAGAATATTTTTTCAAGGACCTTCAGTTCAAGAAACGTGGATTTTTAAAGAATATTTTTTCAAGGACCTTCAGTTCAAGAAACGTGGATTTTTATAGAATATTTTTTCAAGGACCTCCAGTTCAAGAAACGTGGATTTTTAAAGAATATTTTTTCAAGGACCTTCAGTTCAAGAAACGTGGATTTTTAAAGAATATTTTTTCAAGGACCTTCAGTTCAAGAAACGTGGATTTTTAAAGAATATTTTTTCAAGGACCTTCAGTTCAAGAAACGTGGATTTTTAAAGAATATTTTTTCAAGGACCTTCAGTTCAAGAAACGTGGATTTTTAAAGAATATTTTTTCAAGGACCTTCAGTTCAAGAAACGTGGATTTTTAAAGAATATTTTTTCAAGGACCTTCAGTTCAAGAAACGTGGATTTTTAAAGAATATTTTTTCAAGGACCTTCAGTTCAAGAAACGTGGATTTTTAAAGAATATTTTTTCAAGGACCTTCAGTTCAAGAAACGTGGATTTTTATAGAATATTTTTTCAAGGACCTTCAGTTCAAGAAACGTAGATTTTTCAAAGAATATTTTTTCAAGGACCTTCAGTTCAAGAAACGTGGATTTTTAAAGAATATTTTTTCAAGGACCTTCAGTTCAAGAAACGTGGATTTTTAAAGAATATTTTTTCAAGGACCTTCAGTTCAAGAAACGTGGATTTTTATAGAATATTTTTTCAAGGACCTTCAGTTCAAGAAACGTAGATTTTTCAAAGAATATTTTTTCAAGGACCTTCAGTTCAAGAAACGTGGATTTTTAAAGAATATTTTTTCAAGGACCTTCAGTTCAAGAAACGTGGATTTTTAAAGAATATTTTTTCAAGGACCTTCAGTTCAAGAAACGTGGATTTTTAAAGAATATTTTTTCAAGGACCTTCAGTTCAAGAAACGTGGATTTTTAAAGAATATTTTTTCAAGGACCTTCAGTTCAAGAAACGTGGATTTTTCAAAGAATATTTTTTCAAGGACCTTCAGTTCAAGAAACGTGGATTTTTCAAAGAATATTTTTTCAAGGACCTTCAGTTCAAGAAACGTGGATTTTTCAAAAAGTATTTCAACGAATTTCAGTTCATGAAACGTGGGTAGAATATTTTTTCAAGAACCTTCAGTTCAAGAAACGTGGATTCTTCAAAGAATATTTTTTCAAGGATCACCAGTTCAAGAAACGTCTATTTTTTAAAGAATTTTTTTTTCAACGAGCTTCAGTTTAAATGGTCAGATACATATAAGACATAAGTCTGGATCAACAATAGAGAATATGCTTCGGGTCGCTGTTCCGCAAAACCTTCAACTCGCTGTTCCGCAGAAGCTTCGACTCGCTATTCCGTAGCATAGCCCAAGCATTGGTATTGGAAAAGATGTAGCCATAGACCGTAGTGCTAGATGGAATACATTCCTAGCCATTGTAGAGGACCCAAATCGGCTGCCGCACACGATCGATCCCCATTCATCTACGAAGTCCTTGACATCGGCCCCCAAAAATATCCACCGAGTGCTGCAAAACTCGAATCCGAATCCCAGTCTGTGTAGGAAGACCTGGACAGGTGTCCCCGAATATATCCACAACGAAATTACGGTTTTAGAAACTAGGTCTCATTGGACCAAATCCGTTTCAGGACATACGGAGTCGATATAGCGATGTCCTTCCATCTCTCTGTCTGTCTGGCTGATGCGCACGATAACTCTTGAATGGAGCATCCGATTTGGTCTAAACTTGGTACATCGTAATATTTTTGTCAAACACAAATCGAGTTCGGAAATGAGCAATATCGGACCACCTCTTCTGGTGCCTCCTCACAATATATCAAAATTTTGAATATCCATGAAACTCATAAAACGTGAAATTAAATCCGAATCTATTCAGATTTGGCATATCTAACTATTTCTATCAACACAAGATCTGTTGTAAAGATGATGGGGATCGGACCATTCCTTCTGGTACCTTCCCTATAAATGGTAAACGTTTTGAATAACCAAAGCGATTATACAATCCAAAATGAGCATCCGGTTGTCTTCATACTTCATACATCCCATTAATTCAACTAACACAAAATCTGCAACGAAGATGGTATATATCGGTCCACTCCTTCTTGTACCTCCCCCAAAAAGGGTCAAAATTTTAAAATATGAAGAAACATGAAGCTCGTAAATCGCGCACTTAACATCCGATTCCATTCAGACTTAGTACATCTCAATATATCCTTTTTTTTTTTCAATGCAATAGTCTGAAAATCCACACAAGGAGTTCCCTCTGAATACGTTACCCCCTGAAAGGGAATTGTCTATATAGGTCTACGCTATAGTATAGCACCCATATAACGCTACCCCGAGACATTCGTTATTTCCAGGATTTTCTCGACATTATTCAACGAAATTACTTCAAATTTTGTATTTGAAGTTTGTAATAGATACTGAAATCTATGACGGAAAATTGTCTGTGCACGTCCACGTCTTAGTATTGCCCCCATACAACGGCACCTCCCTTTATTCGGAATTTTAATGATATTAGCGACATTATTCACCGGAATTGTTTCGAATTTCATATTTAAAGTTCGAAATCGTTACTACACGTACTATGACGGGACTACGTATTTGTATAGTCAAGGTGGAAGGATTTTTTTTTTAAGTTTTTCAAGTTCCTTCCAAATGGTGGAGGGTATAAAAATTGCGGCCCGGCCGAACTAAGCTGCTTTTTTTACTTCTTTCTACGAATTTCCAAACATATTGTTGTTTAGGAGCCCTCCATTTGAGTTAAGATTCCTTGGAATCCATGTATTTTGGGTATATAGTGTCTTCGCTAATTTTACAGGTACCTCGGAATAGGTATCACGGAATATGTACACCATTGGCATGATTTTTCCTTTAAAAGGCCGGAGGTCATTAAACAAGGCATAAGTCAGAGAAGTAGCCCGCAGGCATCAACAAGTGAAGTTAGATCGTAAATATCTAAGTAACTCAGAGTGATGTTGTCCCAATAGAACCTCTATGGTGTTCGTAGCCCTTGGTATTCAATTGTGAGTATCCTTACTTGGACCTCATTGGTGTACGCAGATCTAAGGTCTCCCCCGCGTCTAACCCACTGAGCCGTAAGCCCTTGTCCCCAAACTTGAATTCTAACCCACATATTTTTACTCTCCAACGAACTCCACATACTAGGTCCCCAGCACTTCTGCCGCCCAGGAGTAATTACTCAGTTATCGATCTGAAGCTCATGATCCTGGGAGTACTTTTCCAAGTCTCCAACGCCAAACCGAGAACTTTAGCCAGGTCTACGAAATTTAACTACCGGTCACTGACTACTAATTATACCCTCCACCTTGGAAAGGAGGGTATATTAACTTTGTCATTCCGTTTGTAACATCCTTAAATATTCGTCGTAGACCCCATAAGGTATATATATATATTCATAATCAGCATAAAATTCTAAGTCGATTTAACGATGTCCGACTGTCTGTCGTCTATCCGTCTGTGGAAATCATTCTAGCTTCCGAACGAATTGACGTAGATTGATAAAATTTTACTCAAATGTATACTATGTCTGCAGGACTTTAGGTATTGAAAATGGACCATGTAGGTCCACATTTTGGTATAGCCCCCATATAAGGGTACCTCCGGATATTCGGTATTTTGATGATTTTTGCGACAATATTCACCGGAATTCTTTAAAATTTGGTATTTGATGTTCGTAATGGATACTTCAGCCCATGCCAGAAAATTGTCTGTGCAGATCCACGCCTTTGTATAGCCCCCATATAACGGTACCCCCTATATTCGGTATGTTGATGATTTTAGCTACATTATAAACAGATTTTTCTTCAAGTTTCGCATTTAAATATTGTAATAACTTATGACAAAAGTTGCCTATGCAGGTCTACGTCGTCGTATAGGCATTCGATATTTTTAAGATTTTAACAGAATTTTTAACGGATTTTATTTTATTATTATTTTTTTTTTTTTTTTTTTTTTTTTTTTGGAAATTGCCAAATTTGTATCAAATGGTGGAGGGTTTTAAAAGTTCGACCCGTTCGAATTTACAGTTTTTTTTATTTTTTTAATTTTTTTTTTTTTTTTTTTTTTTGTTTTTAGATCAATTTTTCCTCGGCCTTTTTTATTTGCAACATTTCAAAATTTACAGCTTTCCGACACAAACTCGCCCAGAAGATAAAGTGTGCTCCATTTAAATTGAGTTTTAAATGTATTTGTGTTAGTATATAAGAAATTCAGACAGAATTTTTTATATTTACAATTATTTATACATTATTAAAAAAAAATAATTAATAAACTCACCGTGAGCAAATCAAATTAAAATAAAAAAAAAATTGCCAAAAAATTCAAAATTTATTGTGAAATATTAAATGCAAACATATACAATACAAGAATAAAAAGAAGAACACATAATAATTAATAATAAGGATCTCGAAATTGTGGATTAGAACCATAGGCAACACAACTGCAGGGATAACCTGGTTGGGGGAGGAGGAAAAGAAAATCAATGAAGCCGGAAATAAAACAAACAAATGGTAAATATGTAGTATTTTTATAAAATATTTTATTGTGTTTAAATATTGAAAAAATCAGAAAAAAATACAAGGACAATTATTTTTAGAAATCTAAATCTAAAATTATAATATCATTGGAAATATTGCAAAAAAATCAAATAAATCACTGGATAAAAATTTAATGTTTTAAAATTCTTAAAATTAGTGTCAGTTTTCTTTCTGTGTATTCGAGTGTAGGTGTTTTTTTAAATAATGTGTGAGTGTTGGTGGGGGGGGGGTTACGAAAGGGGTTCGAATTTTTCTTTTCTCTAAAACAAAAAATTCATAATTGCACAGTATCCTCTAAATTTCAATTGTAAATGGTTCCCGGGGCTCGAGTCCAAACTACTTGACCTAAACTATTCACAACAACTGTGAATGGAAATATATAATAGGAAATTATTATTGAAATATAAATGGGAAATTTTGGAAAAAATTAAAAATTTTATAAATAACATGAATCGAAGGAAGTTTACACATTTGTGATAAGGTGATGATGCAGTTAACAAAAGCAATGAGTGAGGAGTGAGCACATTGAGCTAACTGTACAATTATAAATATTAAACAAATAGGGAGAATGGTTATAACGACAGATTGGCGGACGACAAGATCAAAGGGTAGTCTCATAGGAGAACAAAGGGTCTCCTCATAGAAGACCAAAGGGTCTTCTCATAGAAGACCAAAGGGTCTTCTTATAGAAGACCAACGGGTCTTCCATAGGGAGGCTAAAGGATCTCCTCACAAAAGACCAAGGGGTCTTCCCATAGAAGACCAAAGAAGGGTCTTCTCATAGAAGACCAACGGGTCTTCTCATAGAAGACCAACGGGTCTTCTCATAGAAGACCAACGGGTCTTCTCATAGAAGACCAAAAAAGGGTCTTCTCATAGAAGAGCAAATGGTCTTCTCACAGAGGACAAAAGGGTCTTCTCATAGAAGACCAACGGGTCTTCCCATAGAAGACCAAAGGGTCTTCTCACGGAGGACCAAAGGGTCTTCTCATAGAAGACCAACGGGTCTTCTCATAGAAGAACATCGGGTCTTCTCATAGAAGACCAACGGGTCTTCTCATAGAAGACCAACGGGTCTTCTCATAGAAGACCAACGGGTCTTCTCATAGAAGACCAAAAAAGGGTCTTCTCATAGAAGAGCAAAGGGTCTTCTCATAGAAGACCAGAGGACCTTCTCATAGAAGACCGGAGGGTCTTCTCATAGAATACTGAAGGGTCTTCTCATAGAAGACCAAAGGATCTTCTCATGGAAGACCAGAGGGTCTTCTCATAGAAGACCAAAGGGTCTTCTCACAGAAGACCAGAGGGTCTTCTCACAGAAGACCAGAGGACCTTCTCATAGAAGACCGGAGGGTCTTCTCATAGAAGACCGAAGGGTCTTCTCATAGAAGACCAAAGGATCTTCTCATGGAAGACCAGAGGGTCTTCTCATAGAAGACCAGAGGGTCTTCTCATAGAAGACCAGAGGGTCTTCTCATAGAAGACCACAGGGTCTTCTCATAGAAGACCAGAGGACCTTCTCATAGAAGACCGGAGGGTCTTCTCATAGAATACTGAAGGGTCTTCTCATAGAAGACCAAAGGATCTTCTCATGGAAGACCAGAGGGTCTTCTCATAGAAGACCAGAGGGTCTTCTCATAGAAGACCAGAGGGTCTTCTCATAGAAAACCAGAGGGTCTTCTCATAGAAGACCAAAGGGTCTTCTCATAGAAGACCGAAGGGTCTTCTCATAGAAGACCGAAGGGTCTTCTCACAGAGGACCAAGGGGTCTTCTAATAGAAGACCAAAGGGTCTTCTCATAGAAGACCAAAGAGTCTTCTCATAGAAGACCAAAGGGTCTTCTCATAGAAGACAGAAGGGTCTTCTCATAGAAGACCGGAGGGTCTTCTCATAGAAGACCGGAGGGTCTTCTCATAGAATACTGAAGGGTCTTCTCATAGAATACTGAAGGGTCTTCTCATAGAAGACCAAAGTATCTTCTCATGGAAGACCAGAGGGTCTTCTAACAGAAGACCAAAGAGTTTTCTCATACCAAGAAGGTCAAAGGGTCTTCCCATAGAAGACTAAAGATGTTCTCAGAGAAGACCAAAGGGTCTTCTCACAAAAGATCAAAGGGTTTTTTCATAGAAGTCCAAGGGGTCTTCTCACAGAAGACCAGAAGGTCTTTTTCTCATAGAAGACCAGAGGGTCTTCTTCTCACAGAAGACCAGAGGGTCCTCTTCTCATAGAAGACCAGAGGGTCTTCTTCTCACAGAAGACCAGAGGGTATTCTTCTCATAGAAGACCAAAGGGTCTTCTCATAGAAGACCAGACGGTCTTCTCATAGAAGACCAGACGGTCTTCTCATAGAAGACCAGAGAGAGGGTCTTCTTATAGAAGACCAGAGAGAGGGTCTTCTCATAGAAGACCAAATTTTCTTCTCTTAGAAGACCAAAGTTTCTTCTCTTAGAAGAAGACTTCCAAAGGGTCTTCTCATAGGTTTTCTCCGCACCTCTTCGTTATAACCAGTATTACAAAAACATTAAAATATGCAAATTAACGGTGAGTGTTGTTGTTGTTGCGTGAAAATCATTTTCTTAAGAAAAATGAAAAACAAAAATATGTAAATGTGTCATTATGATGTTGGTGACAATGCTACATACACACACATAAAGTCCCCCTCTCTTGCTGGTGATTATCCCTCATTTTCTTCCTTCTTTCTTCCCTCCTGCCTTCTCTTTCAACTTTCCACTTATTCATAACGTTCTGAGGCCAACACCCAATAAACACAATCCAAAAATTTCAACTTGCCTCTCGGCTTGCACTGCAAATGATCTTTGATGTATTGGCACGGGCACTGGAATTGTCCGCAATGACGTCCCGGCTCCAGCGGGGTGACATCCACTAAACCCCTTATCGCTTCCCGGCCCCAGCGTGATGCATAGCGTAGAAAAACTTGGACGGCTCGTTCCTGGAAATTCAGTGATTTATATAGGTTTTGTGGTTTGATTGTAAGAGAAAAAAAATAATATGAAAAAAAAAACAGAAAATAATGGGGGGAGGAATAAAAATGTGATGAGAGGGGTGAGGGAGAAATAGTAAATGTGATAAAAAAAATGTTGCTTGTGATGTAGATTTTTTTCTTTGGGTAGTAGAATCGTCAAGCAATGGCTGTTTTATAGAACAAAACCTTAAGTAGAATATTAAAGTGGAGCTAAAAATAGAAGAGAACTCTACAGGTAGTTCGGAAGTCTACATTGTCAATAACCTCACAAAAAGTGACCCTAATAGCAAATTACCAAAATACCATTTTGTACTTTTTGAGACTCTTTATACCACATCCATTATTCAACCTCACCTAAAAAAAGTGACCCTAAAACCAAATTTCGGATTTCCAGTTCTATCCCGTCCTCATATAACAAAGTTGGTATCACTCGATACTTTTCGAACATTTTGGTACACCTCACAAAAAGAGACCCTAATATCAACATATCCCATTTTCAGCTCCATACGTTCACCCAAATCGGAATTGTACTAAAATTAAGTACCATTTAGTACAGTTCTTACACTAAGTACACATTAACAAAATACCTCCGCAGATCAACCCTAATTTCCCAAATTAATTTTGGATTTCCAGCTCCTATCCTTTCCTCATATAAAACATTTAGTACCGTTTAGTACTTTTCGATCTTTTTAGTACATTTTTCCAAAACCTCCTTCAAATCTCAACCGCACGCACTAAGAGTGACCTTACAATCAACATTTTATTTTTTATCCATTCACCGAAATCCCTATTTTTCCCATTTTTACTCATAAGCCATTTTTAGTACCATTTAGTACTTTTCAATCATATTAGTACATATTTCCAAACCCACATTTTAAATCTCAAACCTACACACATAAGAGACCACAATATCAACATTCCAAATATCCAGCTTTACCCGTTCAGCCGAATGCAAATTCTACAAAAATAAGTATCATTTAGTACAGTTCTTACACTTAGTACACATTAAAATCTATGTAGGTAGATCAACCCTTAATTTCAGATTTCCCGCTCTATCCCTGCCTTAGTACAATTCAGCACATTTCGTACTTTTTGCTACATATTTAAAAAATCAAACTCAAATCTCAACCCTACACACTAACGTTTCAACTTTCCAGCTCCATTCGTTCACCCAAATTCATTTTTTTTTTTTCAGCACTATCCCTTTCTCGTGTGTCATATTTAGTACAATTTAATTCTTTTCAATCATTTTAGTACATATTTCGAAAACCACATTTTAAATCTCAACCCTACACACTAACAGTGAGCCCAATATCAACATTTAAAGTTTCTATCTCCATCCGTTCACACAAATCCAAATTGTACCAATTTTAGTACTATTTGGTGCAATTATTACACTTAGGACACATTTTTTAAAAACCACCTCATTTTATCAACCCTTGGTCCCAAACATAATTTCAGATTTCCAGCGACATCCATTCCTCATATAACAAATGTAGTACTTTTCGTACTTTTCAGTATATATTTCTAAAATCACCATCAAATTTGAAACCAGCACACTAACCAATATCAAAATTTTAAATTTCCAGCTCCATCCATTCACCAAATTCTAATTTGTACCAAAATAAGTATCATTCCTTAATAGTCCTTAAATTTAGTATATATTTCAAAAAAAACACCTTCTTAAACCAACCCTAGTTCCACAACTTAATTTGAGATTTTCGACACTACCCCTTCCTCATCCAAAAAAAAATTGGTACCATCTAATGCTTTTCTTACTTTTTGGTACATTTGTCCAAAACCGCCTTCAAATCTAGACCATGAACACTAATTTTGACCCCCAATATCCAGCTCCATCTCTTTAACCAAATTCAAATTGTACCAAGTTTAGTAACACTTAGTACAGTCCTTACGCTTAGTACATATTTCAAAAACCACCTCCTTATATCTACACTAGTTCCCCACATTAAGATCAGATGTGCACCTCCAATTCTATACTTCAGCTCTATCCGCTCTCATAATACCAAATAGCACCAAATAGAGGGCTTTTAGAAATTTCTTCGTTCGAATTTCCAAAAAAAACTTTAGTATATCTATCCTACATCCGATCAGCTACCTTCATCCCAAAATTCAGAATTCTACCTCTATACGTTTGATTAAAACAATGGATTTAATTTTAGTACTTTTAGTACACCTTCGGAATAAATAGTATCCTATGTACGTCTCCTGGCTCTAGGAAACCTCCTTACCACATTTTTAGCCATACGGACAAAGCTGAATCTATCCTACAGCGATCTTAATGCCATATGTCAGAATTCTACCTTTACCCGTTAGACCTATAAAATAGATTAAACTTTTAGAAACTCGTAGTACTTTCCGTACACTTAGGGAATAAATAGTATCCGTAGTCCGTCTTCTAGCCCTAGGCTTGAGTTAAAAATATTTTATTTATATTTTTAATATTTTTTTATTTTATATATTTTTTTATTTTTTTTTTTTCAAGAATCCAAAAATGTGGATTTTTTTAAAGAATATTATTTTAAGAATCCAAAAAACGTAGATTTGAAAAAAATGCAAGGATCCAAGAAACGTGGAACTTTTAAAAAATATTTTTTCAGGGATGCAAGAAACGTGGATTTTTTAAAGAAAATTCAGGAAACTCGGATTATTTGAAAAATAGTTTTCTCAGGGTCCAAAAAAACGTGTTTTTTTAATAATATTTTTTCAAGGATCCAAGAAACTTGGATTTCTTAAAAAATAATTTTCAAGCATCCGAGACACCTGGATTTAAAAATAAATAAATAAGCATTCAAGAAACGTAAATTTAAAAACAAAATATTTATTTTAGAATTCAAGTAACGTGGATTTAAAAAAAAATATTTTTTCAAGCAATCAAGAACGTGATTTAAAAAAAAAAAAAACGTGGATTTAAAAAAAATCAAATATTTGAGAAACGTGGATATTTAAAAAATATTGTTTTAAGGATCCAAAAAAACGTGGATTTAAAAAAATGCAAATATTCAAGAAACGCGGATATTTAAAAAATATTTTTTAAAGGATCCAAAAAAAAAACGTGGATTTAAAAAAAATCAAATATTCAAGAAACGTGAATATTTAAAAAATATTTTTTTCAAGGATCCAAAAAAAGTGGATTTAAAAAAATTTAAAAAATATTTTTTTCAAGGATCCAAAAAAACGTGGATTTAAAAACAATTTTTTCCAAGGATCCAAAAAAACGTGGATTTAAAAAAAAATTTTCCAAGGATCCAAAAAAACGTGGATTTAAAAAAAAAAATCAAATATTCAAGAAACGTGGATATTTAAAAAATATTTTTTCAAGGATCCAAAAAAACGTGGATTTAAAAAATTTTAAAAATATTTTTTTCGAGGATCCAAAAAAACGTGGATTTAAAAAAATTTAAAAAATATTTTTTCCAAGGATCCAAAAAAACGTGGATTTAAAAAAATCAAGTATTCAAGAAACATGGATATTTAAAAATTATTTTTTGAAGGATCCAAAAGACATGCATTTTTTAAAAGTTATTTTTTCAAGGATCCAAGAGCCATGCATTTTTTAAAAGGTATTTTTTCAAACATTCAAGAGACAAAAAGAAATATTTTTTTACAGATCCAAAGACTTAGATTTAAAAAAAAAAATAATTCTTCAAGGATCAAAGAAACGTTGATTTTCTTAAGAATACTTCGTGAAATTTTTATCAAAAATATTTTTTCAAGCATCCAAGAAATGTGGATTTTTTATCAAAAATATTTTTTCAAGGATATAACCACGTGGATTTTTTTATCAGAAATATTTTTTCATGGACCCAGGAAACGTGAATTGTTTTAAAGAATATTTTTTCAATCATATAAGAAATTTGTTTTTTTTTTAAATATGCTTTTCAGCCATCCAAGGAAAATAGGTTTTTAAAATAAAACATTTTTCAAGTATCCAAGAAACGCGGATTTTTAAAAATAATCTTTTCAAGCATCCAAAAAACGTGAATTTATTTAAAAATTATTTTTTCAACTATCCAAGAAACTTGAATTTAAAAAAAAAACGCTATATTTTTAAAAAATCCTTTTTCAAGAATCCAAGAAACGTGGATTTTTTAAAGAATATTTTTTCAACGATCCAAGAAACGTGGATTTTTTAAAGAATATTTTTTCAACGATCCAAGAAACGTGGATTTTTTAAAGAATATTTTTTCAACGATCCAAGAAACGTGGATTTTTTAAAGAATATTTTTTCAACGATCCAAGAAACGTGGATTTTTTAAAGAATATTTTTTCAACGATTCAAGAAACGTGGATTTTTTAAAGAATATTTTTTCAATGATCCAAGAAACGTGGATTTTTTAAAGAATATTTTTTCAACGATCCAAGAAACGTGGATTTTTTAAAGAATATTTTTTCAACGATCCAAGAAACGTGGATTTTTTAAAGAATATTTTTTCAACTATCCAAGAAACGTGGATTTTTTAAATAATATTTTTTCAACGATCCAAGAAACGTGGATTTTTTAAAGAATATTTTTCAACGATCCAAGAAACGTGGATTTTTTAAAGAATATTTTTCAACGATCCAAGAAACGTGGATTTTTTAAAGAATATTTTTCAACGATCCAAGAAACGTGGATTTTTTAAAGAATATTTTTTCAACGATCCAAGAAACGTGGATTTTTTAAAGAATATTTTTTCAACGATCCAAGAAACGTGGATTTTTTAAAGAATATTTTTCAACGATCCAAGAAACGTGGATTTTTTAAAGAATATTTTTTCAAACGATCCAAGAAACGTGGATTTTTTAAAGAATATTTTTTCAACGATCCAAGAAACGTGGATTTTTAAAGAATATTTTTTCAACGATCCAAGAAACGTGGATTTTTTAAAGAATATTTTTTCAACGATCCAAGAAACGTGGATTTTTTAAAGAATATTTTTTCAACGATCCAAGAAACGTGGATTTTTTAAAGAATATTTTTTCAACGATCCAAGAAACGTGGATTTTTTAAAGAATATTTTTTCAACGATCCAAGAAACGTGGATTTTTTAAAGAATATTTTTTCAACGATCCAAGAAACGGGGATTTTTTAAAAAAAAATTTTTTCAACGATCCAAGAAACGTGGATTTTTTAAAGAATATTTTTTCAACGATCCAAGAAACGTGGATTTTTTAAAGAATATTTTTTCAACGATCCAAGAAACGTGGATTTTTTAAAGAATATTTTTTCAACGATCCAAGAAACGTGGATTTTTTAAAGAATATTTTTTCAACGATCCAAGAAACGTGGATTTTTTAAAGAATATTTTTTCAACGATCCAAGAAACGTGGATTTTTTAAAGAATATTTTTTCAACGATCCAAGAAACGTGGATTTTTTAAAAAATATTTTTCAACGATCCAAGAAACGTGGATTTTTAAAGAATATTTTTCAACGATCCAAGAAACGTGGATTTTTTAAAGAATATTTTTTCAACGATCCAAGAAACGTGGATTTTTTAAAGAATATTTTTTCAACGATCCAAGAAACGTGGATTTTTTAAAGAATATTTTTTCAACGATCCAAGAAACGTGGATTTTTTAAAGAATATTTTTTCAACGATCCAAGAAACGTGGATTTTTTAAAGAATATTTTTTCAACGATCCAAGAAACGTGGATTTTTTAAAGAATATTTTTTCAACGATTCAAGAAACGTGGATTTTTAAAGAATATTTTTTCAAGGATCCAAGAAACGTGGATTTTTTAAAGAATATTTTTTCAACGACCCAAGAAACGTGGATTTTTTAAAGAATATTTTTTCAACGATCCAAGAAACGTGGATTTTTTAAAGAATATTTTTCAACGATCCAAGAAACGTGGATTTTTTAAAGAATATTTTTTCAACGATCCAAGAAACGTGGATTTTTTAAAGAATATTTTTTCAACGATCCAAGAAACGTGGATTTTTTAAAGAATATTTTTTCAACGATCCAAGAAACGTGGATTTTTTAAAGAATATTTTTTCAACGATCCAAGAAACGTGGATTTTTTAAAGAATATTTTTTCAACGATCAAAGAAACGTGGATTTTTTAAAGAATATTTTTTAACGATCCAAGAAACGTGGATTTTTTAAAGAATATTTTTTCAACGATCCAAGAAACGTGGATTTTTTAAAGAATATTTTTTAACGATCCAAGAAACGTGGATTTTTTAAAGAATATTTTTTCAACGATCCAAGAAACGTGGATTTTTTAAAGAATATTTTTCAACGATCCAAGAAACGTGGATTTTTTAAAGAATATTTTTTCAACTGTCCAAGAAACGTGGATTTTTTAAAGAATATTTTTTCAACGATCCAAGAAACGTGGATTTTTTAAAGAATATTTTTTCAACGATCCAAGAAACGTGGATTTTTTAAAGAATATTTTTTCAACGATCCAAGAAACGTGGATTTTTTAAAGAATATTTTTTCAAGGATCCAAGAAACGTGGATTTTTTAAAGAATATTTTTTCAACGATCCAAGAAACGTGGATTTTTTAAAGAATATTTATTCAACGATCCAAGAAACGTGGATTTTTTAAAGAATATTTTTTCAACTATCCAAGAAACGTGGATTTTTTAAAGAATATTTTTTCAACGATCCAAGAAACGTGGATTTTTTAAAGAATATTTTTCAACGATCCAAGAAACGTGGATTTTTTAAAGAATATTTTTCAACGATCCAAGAAACGTGGATTTTTTAAAGAATATTTTTTCAACGATCCAAGAAACGTGGATTTTTTAAAGAATATTTTTTCAACGATCCAAGAAACGTGGATTTTTTAAAGAATATTTTTCAACGATCCAAGAAACGTGGATTTTTTAAAGAATATTTTTTCAACGATCCAAGAAACGTGGATTTTTTAAAGAATATTTTTTCAACGATCCAAGAAACGTGGATTTTTTAAAGAATATTTTTTCAACGATCCAAGAAACGTGGATTTTTTAAAGAATATTTTTTCAACGATCCAAGAAACGTGGATTTTTTAAAGAATATTTTTTCAACGATCCAAGAAACGTGGATTTTTTAAAGAATATTTTTTCAACGATCCAAGAAACGTGGATTTTTTAAAGAATATTTTTTCAACGATCCAAGAAACGTGGATTTTTTAAAGAATATTTTTTCAACGATCCAAGAAACGTGGATTTTTTAAAGAATATTTTTTCAACGATCCAAGAAACGTGGATTTTTTAAAGAATATTTTTTCAACGATCCAAGAAACGTGGATTTTTTAAAGAATATTTTTTCAACGATCCAAGAAACGTGGATTTTTTAAAGAATATTTTTTCAACGATCCAAGAAACGTGGATTTTTTAAAGAATATTTTTCAACGATCCAAGAAACGTGGATTTTTTAAAGAATATTTTTCAACGATCCAAGAAACGTGGATTTTTTAAAGAATATTTTTTCAACGATCCAAGAAACGTGGATTTTTTAAAGAATATTTTTTCAACGATCCAAGAAACGTGGATTTTTTAAAGAATATTTTTCAACGATCCAAGAAACGTGGATTTTTTAAAGAATATTTTTTCAACGATCCAAGAAACGTGGATTTTTTAAAGAATATTTTTTCAACGATCCAAGAAACGTGGATTTTTTAAAGAATATTTTTTCAACGATCCAAGAAACGTGGATTTTTTAAAGAATATTTTTTCAACGATCCAAGAAACGTGGATTTTTTAAAGAATATTTTTTCAACGATCCAAGAAACGTGGATTTTTTAAAGAATATTTTTTCAACGATCCAAGAAACGTGGATTTTTTAAAGAATATTTTTTCAACGATCCAAGAAACGTGGATTTTTTAAAGAATATTTTTTCAACGATCCAAGAAACGTGGATTTTTAAAGAATATTTTTTAACGATCCAAGAAACGTGGATTTTTTAAAGAATATTTTTTCAACGATCCAAGAAACGTGGATTTTTTAAAGAATATTTTTTAACGATCCAAGAAACGTGGATTTTTTAAAGAATATTTTTTCAACGATCCAAGAAACGTGGATTTTTTAAAGAATATTTTTTTAACGATCCAAGAAACGTGGATTTTTTAAAGAATATTTTTTCAACGATCCAAGAAACGTGGATTTTTAAAGAATATTTTTTCAACGATCCAAGAAACGTGGATTTTTTAAAGAATATTTTTTCAACTGTCCAAGAAACGTGGATTTTTTAAAGAATATTTTTTCAACGATCCAAGAAACGTGGATTTTTTAAAGAATATTTTTTCAACGATCCAAGAAACGTGGATTTTTTAAAGAATATTTTTTCAACGATCCAAGAAACGTGGATTTTTTAAAGAATATTTTTTCAACGATCCAAGAAACGTGGATTTTTTAAAGAATATTTTTTCAACGATCCAAGAAACGTGGATTTTTTAAAGAATATTTATTCAACGATCCAAGAAACGTGGATTTTTTAAAGAATATTTTTTCAACTATCCAAGAAACGTGGATTTTTTAAAGAATATTTTTTCAACGATCCAAGAAACGTGGATTTTTTAAAGAATATTTTTTCAACGATCCAAGAAACGTGGATTTTTTAAAGAATATTTTTTCAACGATCCAAGAAACGTGGATTTTTTAAAGAATATTTTTTCAACGATCCAAGAAACGTGGATTTTTTAAAGAATATTTTTTCAACGATCCAAGAAACGTGGATTTTTTAAAGAATATTTTTTCAACGATCCAAGAAACGTGGATTTTTTAAAGAATATTTTTTCAACGATCCAAGAAACGTGGATTTTTTAAAGAATATTTTTTCAACGATCCAAGAAACGTGGATTTTTTAAAGAATATTTTTTCAACGATCCAAGAAACGTGGATTTTTTAAAGAATATTTTTTCAACGATCCAAGAAACGTGGATTTTTTAAAGAATATTTTTTCAACGATCCAAGAAACGTGGATTTTTTAAAGAATATTTTTTCAACGATCCAAGAAACGTGGATTTTTTAAAGAATATTTTTTCAACGATCCAAGAAACGTGGATTTTTTAAAGAATATTTTTTCAACGATCCAAGAAACGTGGATTTTTTAAAGAATATTTTTTCAACGATCCAAGAAACGTGGATTTTTTAAAGAATATTTTTTCAACGATCCAAGAAACGTGGATTTTTTAAAGAATATTTTTCAACGATCCAAGAAACGTGGATTTTTTAAAGAATATTTTTTCAACGATCCAAGAAACGTGGATTTTTTAAAGAATATTTTTTCAACGATCCAAGAAACGTGGATTTTTTAAAGAATATTTTTTCAACGATCCAAGAAACGTGGATTTTTTAAGAATATTTTTTCAACGATCCAAGAAACGTGGATTTTTTAAAGAATATTTTTTCAACGATCCAAGAAACGTGGATTTTTTAAAGAATATTTTTTCAACGATCCAAGAAACGTGGATTTTTTAAAGAATATTTTTTCAACGATCCAAGAAACGTGGATTTTTTAAAGAATATTTTTTCAACGATCCAAGAAACGTGGATTTTTTAAAGAATATTTTTTCAACGATCCAAGAAACGTGGATTTTTTAAAGAATATTTTTTCAACGATCCAAGAAACGTGGATTTTTTAAAGAATATTTTTTCAACGATCCAAGAAACGTGGATTTTTTAAAGAATATTTTTTCAACGATCCAAGAAACGTGGATTTTTTAAAGAATATTTTTTCAACGATCCAAGAAACGTGGATTTTTTAAAGAATATTTTTTCAACGATCCAAGAAACGTGGATTTTTTAAAGAATATTTTTTCAACGATCCAAGAAACGTGGATTTTTTAAAGAATATTTTTCAACGATCCAAGAAACGTGGATTTTTTAAAGAATATTTTTTCAACGATCCAAGAAACGTGGATTTTTTAAAGAATATTTTTTCAACGATCCAAGAAACGTGGATTTTTAAAGAATATTTTTTCAACGATCCAAGAAACGTGGATTTTTTAAAGAATATTTTTTCAACGATCCAAGAAACGTGGATTTTTTAAAGAATATTTTTTCAACGATCCAAGAAACGTGGATTTTTTTAAAGAATATTTTTTCAACGATCCAAGAAACGTGGATTTTTTAAAGAATATTTTTTCAACGATCCAAGAAACGTGGATTTTTTAAAGAATATTTTTTCAACGATCCAAGAAACGTGGATTTTTTAAAGAATATTTTTTCAACGATCCAAGAAACGTGGATTTTTTAAAGAATATTTTTTCAACGATCCAAGAAACGTGGATTTTTTAAAGAATATTTTTTCAACGATCCAAGAAACGTGGATTTTTTAAAGAATATTTTTTCAACGACCCAAGAAACGTGGATTTTTTAAAGAATATTTTTTCAACGATCCAAGAAACGTGGATTTTTTAAAGAATATTTTTTCAACGATCCAAGAAACGTGGATTTTTTAAAGAATATTTTTTCAACGATCCAAGAAACGTGGATTTTTTAAAGAATATTTTTTCAACGATCCAAGAAACGTGGATTTTTTAAAGAATATTTTTTTAACGATCCAAGAAACGTGGATTTTTTAAAGAATATTTTTTCAACGATCCAAGAAACGTGGATTTTTTAAAGAATATTTTTTCAACGATCCAAGAAACGTGGATTTTTTAAAGAATATTTTTTCAACGATCAAAGAAACGTGGATTTTTTAAAGAATATTTTTTTAACGATCCAAGAAACGTGGATTTTTAAAGAATATTTTTTCAACGATCCAAGAAACGTGGATTTTTTAAAGAATATTTTTTTAACGATCCAAGAAACGTGGATTTTTTAAAGAATATTTTTTCAACGATCCAAGAAACGTGGATTTTTTAAAGAATATTTTTTTAACGATCCAAGAAACGTGGATTTTTTAAAGAATATTTTTTCAACGATCCAAGAAACGTGGATTTTTTAAAGAATATTTTTGCAACGATCCAAGAAACGTGGATTTTTTAAAGAATATTTTTTCAACGATCCAAGAAACGTGGATTTTTTAAAGAATATTTTTTCAACGATCCAAGAAACGTGGATTTTTTAAAGAATATTTTTTCAACGATCCAAGAAACGTGGATTTTTTAAAGAATATTTTTTCAACGATCCAAGAAACGTGGATTTTTTAAAGAATATTTATTCAACGATCCAAGAAACGTGGATTTTTTAAAGAATATTTTTTCAACTATCCAAGAAACGTGGATTTTTTAAAGAATATTTTTTCAACGATCCAAGAAACGTGGATTTTTTAAAGAATATTTTTCAACGATCCAAGAAACGTGGATTTTTTAAAGAATATTTTTTCAACGATCCAAGAAACGTGGATTTTTTAAAGAATATTTTTTCAACGATCCAAGAAACGTGGATTTTTTAAAGAATATTTTTTCAACGATCCAAGAAACGTGGATTTTTTAAAGAATATTTTTTCAACGATCCAAGAAACGTGGATTTTTTAAAGAATATTTTTCAACGATCCAAGAAACGTGGATTTTTAAAGAATATTTTTTCAACGATCCAAGAAACGTGGATTTTTTAAAGAATATTTTTTCAACGATCCAAGAAACGTGGATTTTTTAAAGAATATTTTTTCAACGATCCAAGAAACGTGGATTTTTTAAAGAATATTTTTTCAACGATCCAAGAAACGTGGATTTTTTAAAGAATATTTTTTCAACGATCCAAGAAACGTGGATTTTTTAAAGAATATTTTTTCAACGATCCAAGAAACGTGGATTTTTTAAAGAATATTTTTTCAACGATCCAAGAAACGTGGATTTTTTAAAGAATATTTTTCAACGATCCAAGAAACGTGGATTTTTTAAAGAATATTTTTTCAACGATCCAAGAAACGTGGATTTTTTAAAGAATATTTTTTCAACGATCCAAGAAACGTGGATTTTTTAAAGAATATTTTTTCAACGATCCAAGAAACGGGGATTTTTTAAAGAATATTTTTTCAACGATCCAAGAAACGTGGATTTTTTAAAGAATATTTTTTCAACGATCCAAGAAACGTGGATTTTTTAAAGAATATTTTTTCAACGATCCAAGAAACGTGGATTTTTTAAAGAATATTTTTTCAACGATCCAAGAAACGTGGATTTTTTAAAGAATATTTTTTCAACGATCCAAGAAACGTGGATTTTTTAAAGAATATTTTTTCAACGATCCAAGAAACGTGGATTTTTTAAAGAATATTTTTTCAACGATCCAAGAAACGTGGATTTTTTAAAGAATATTTTTCAACGATCCAAGAAACGTGGATTTTTTAAAGAATATTTTTTCAACGATCCATTAAACGTGGATTTTTTAAAAAATATTTTTTCAACGATCCATTAAACGTGGATTTTTTAAAAAATATTTTTTCAACGATCCATGAAACGTGGATTTTTTAAAAAATATTTTTTCAACGATCCAAGAAACGTGGATTTTTTAAAGAATATTTTTTCAACGATCCAAGAAACGTGGATTTTTTAAAGAATATTTTTTCAACGATCCAAGAAACGTGGATTTTTTAAAGAATATTTTTTCAACGATCCAAGAAACGTGGATTTTTTAAAGAATATTTTTTCAACAATCCAAGAAACGTGGATTTTTTAAAGAATATTTTTTCAACGATCCAAGAAACGTGGATTTTTTAAAGAATATTTTTTCAACGATCCAAGAAACGTGGATTTTTTAAAGAATATTTTTTCAACGATCCAAGAAACGTGGATTTTTTAAAGAATATTTTTTCAACGATCCAAGAAACGTGGATTTTTTAAAGAATATTTTTTCAACGATCCAAAGAAACGTGAATTTTTTAAAGAATATTTTTTCAACGATCCAAGAAACGTGGATTTTTTAAAGAATATTTTTTCAACGGTTTAACTGCAAGCGCCTGAAACTATGCAACACACATTGCTTGAGACTCTACCACCATTGCCTTGAGTGAACCGTCACAATTTTTGTGTGATGGGAAAATGTTTAAATAAAGCCATAATTATTGTTATTTTTGTTGTCCAGTAGTTTATATATATTTTTCAGTTAAACAATTAAATATTTAACATAAATAGTAACGACTACAAAGTAAGATATGTGTGGATAAAATAGATAAAAAGATAAATGTGAAGCAAAAATAAAATAAAATACAAAAATAAAAGAAAACAAGTAAAATACATAAGAACAAAACACAAATGGAAGAGAAAGAGTGATGGAAAATAAAAAATAGAAAATTAAGCTTTTGTTGTTTTTAACTTATTGCGTTTTCTTTAGTGTCTGTTCTTTTTTTCTTTCTTTTGTTCTGTTTAGCAATTCCGTGCGATTTTGCGTGTTTGGTCTTTAGTTTTAGTTTGTGATTCTGTTTGCTTTTGGGTTGCTTGCTTTTGGGATGTTTGTGTTTGTAGTTGTTGCTGTTTTTTGTTTTTGTTTTTCTCTGTCATTACATCCAACAACCCAGACAATTAAGGCCGCAACATTGTTTGCGTTGCAGATGAATTTTGATTTTATTGCGCAGAACTTCTTCCTCATATTGGCAGGGGCAGATGGATGATTGCAGATGACGAGGCGTTTCGTGTACGCCAGCCTCTTGGACAGTCCAATCGAGACGACGTCTTAAGAAGTCTTTGCCCCAACGTTGCAAATAGCTGAGGTAAAGCTCTTGGGCCACAGCCTAAAGATTTGATAATAATAGTTTGAATACAATAAAGGTGGTAGGTGGTATATATTTTTTTAAATATTAACATAAATGTGGGTTAAAGGCTCTGCATTTTTGGGGTGATAGGTTTTTTGTGTGAAAATATTATTTACAAACTTAATGCAAAAAAAAAAAAAAGTAAAGAAAAACTCCCACATACCTGTTTCCTTGAGACCCTCACGGGTGTATTGCCCTGTATGACAATATCATTCAAATCAATATCCAACTTGGACTCCCATCCCGCCTTAATGGTCTCGCCACCATTTTGCTCAGTATGCTCCAGGAATTCATTGAGGAAACTCACACAGGGTCCCGAATCGAAATACAAGAAACACAAATTCACTTTATGACACGAAATTCGACCACGATCATCCAAAACCAGTAGGATTTTATGTTTAATCAGCTGTTTATTCACCCTGGCCAGACACTTTTCCAGGCCACGAGCCAGACGCAGTTTCACCCACATACACAAAAATATGGCAGCAGCATTTAGGAAAAGCCAACCCACTCCGAGGGAGAATAGGGCCACCCCTTGGAGGCCTGAGAAGAGTAGAGTCAGTAGGACCGTAAATGCAAACAGGATCCAACACACCAGGATACGTTTATAGCAAATGTTGTACATGGTGAAGCGATAATCGTTGACCAGGGTCTCCATGGCATGGACATATTCTTCAACGGTGAGCTAAAGGGAAGGACAAAAGAGGATTAATTTCTATTTCTTTTGGAAGATTTCAAAATTCAAACTCACGGTCAATCCTTGGGCCATAAGCTCCTCAGGTACCAATTCAGGACGGAAAATAGCCGGAGTCACCCAGGGGAATTTTGTGTTAGCCGGTAAAAGGGTGACAATTACATCGCCATTTGCTAAACGAAAAAGAAACAAAAAATAAATTATTTTTTTTTGAAAAAAACATGGATTTTTTGAAAAATATTTTTTTAAGGATCCAAGAAATGTCGTTTTTAAAAAAAAATATTTTTTTTCAAGGATCTCAAAAATGTGGATTAAAAAAATATTTTTTCAAGAAACATGGATCTTTTGAAAGATGTTTTTTCAAGGATCCAAGAAACGTTGGCTTAAAAAAAAAATTTTAAGGATCCCAGAAAGATGGATTAAAAAAAAATATTTTTTCAAGGATTGAAAACAATTTCTAAAAATTCTCCGTTTTTTGGTCTGAAAGTCCTTAAAAAAATATCTAGAAAAAGTACACGTTTCTTGGTCTGAAGGTCCTTGAAAAAATATTATTGAAAATATCCACGTTTCATAGTCTGAAGATCCTTAAAAAAGTTTCATGGTCTGAAGGTCCTTGAAAAAATATTGTATATTTTTCAAGGATCAATAAAACATGAATATTTTAAAAAATATTTCTTCAAAGACCCGTAGGATACAAGAAACGTGGATTTAAATTTTTTGAAAGATCCAAAAAAACGTGGATTTGAGAAAAATATTTTTTCAAGGACCCCTAAAACGTGAATTTTTCATAAAATTTTTTGGAAAAATCCAACAAACGTAGATTTAAAAAAAACATTTTTTTTTCAAGGAACCGTAAAGCGTGGATTTTTTATAAAATATTTTTTCAGGGATTCAAGTAAACTTGAATCTTCAAAAAAAATATTTTTCAATAGAATGTGTGGATTTTTTAAAAAATATTTTTCAATAGATCCAACAAACGTGGATTTTTTAAAAAATATTTTTCAATAGATCCAACAAACGTGGATTTTTTAAAAAATATTTTTCAATAGATCCAACAAATGTGGATTTTTTAAAAAATATTTTTCAATAGATCCAACAAACGTGGACTTTTTAAAAAATATTTTTCAATAGATCCAACAAACATGGATTTTTTAAAAAATATTTTTCAATAGATCCAATAAAACGTGGATTTTTTAAAAAATATTTTTCAATAGATCCAACAAACGTGGATTTTTTAAAAAATATTTTTCAATAGATCCAACAAACGTGGATTTTTTAAAAAATATTTTTCAATAGATCCAACAAACGTGGATTTTTTAAAAAATATTTTTCAATAGATCCAACAAACGTGGATTTTTTAAAAAAATATTTTTCAATAGATCCAACAAACGTGGATTTTTAAAAATATTTTTCAATAGATCCAACAAACGTGGATTTTTTAAAAAATATTTTTCAATAGATCCAACAAACGTGGATTTTTTAAAAAATATTTTCAATAGATCCAACAAACGTGGATTTTTTAAAAAATATTTTTCAATAGATCCAACAAACGTGGATTTTTTAAAAATATTTTTCAATAGATCCAACAAACGTGGATTTTTTAAAAAATATTTTTCAATAGATCCAACAAACGTGGATTTTTTAAAAAATATTTTTCAATAGATCCAACAAACGTGGATTTTTTAAAAAATATTTTTCAATAGATCCAACAAACGTGGATTTTTTAAAAAATATTTTTCAATAGATCCAACAAACGTGGATTTTTTAAAAAATATTTTTCAACAGATCCAACAAACGTGGATTTTTTAAAAAATATTTTTCAATAGATCCAACAAACGTGGATTTTTTAAAAAATATTTTTCAATAGATCCAACAAACGTGGATTTTTTTAAAAAATATTTTTCAATAGATCCAACAAACGTGGATTTTTTTAAAAAATATTTTTCAATAGATCCAACAAACGTGGATTTTTTTAAAAAATATTTTTCAATAGATCCAACAAACGTGGATTTTTTTAAAAAATATTTTTCAATAGATCCAACAAACGTGGATTTTTTAAAAAATATTTTTCAATAGATCCAACAAACGTGGATTTTTTAAAAAATATTTTTCAATAGATCCAACAAACGTGGATTTTTTAAAAAATATTTTTCAATAGATCCAACAAACGTGGATTTTTTAAAAAATATTTTTCAATAGATCCAACAAACGTCGATTTTTTAAAAAATATTTTTCAATAGATCCAACAATCGTGGATTTTTTATAAAATATTTTTCAATAGATCCAACAAACGTGGATTTTTTATAAAATATTTTTCAATAGATCCAACAAACGTGGATTTTTTAAAAAATATTTTTTGAAAGATCCAACAAACGTGGATTTTTAAAAATATATTTTTTGAAAGATCCAATAAACGTGGATTTTTTAAAAAATATTTTTTGTAAGATCCAACGAACGTGGATTTTTTAAAAAATATTTTTTGTAAGATCCAACGAACGTGGATTTTTTAAAAAATATTTTTTGTAAGATCCAACGAACGTGGATTTTTTAAAAAATATTTTTTGGAAGATCCAACAAACGTGAATTTTTTAAAAAATATTTTTTGGAAGATCCAACAAACGTGGATTTTTTAAAAAATATTTTTCCATAGATCCAACAAACGTGTATTTTTTAAAAAATATTTTTCCATACATCCAACAAACGTGGATTTTTTAAAAAATATTTTTCCATAGATCCAACAATCGTGAATTTTTTAAAAAATATTTTTCCATAGATCCAAAAAACGTGGATTTTTTAAAAAATATTTTTCCATACATCCAACAAACGTGGATTTCTTAAAAAATATCTTTCCATAGATCCAACAAACGTGGATTTTTTAAAAAATATTTTTCCATAGATCCAACAAACGTGGATTTTTTAAAAAATATTTTTCCATAGATCCAACAAACGTGGATTTTTTAAAAAATATTTTTCCATAGATCCAACAAACGTGGATTTTTTAAAAAATATTTTTCCATAGGTCCAACAAACGTGGATTTTTTAAAAAATATTTTTCCAAAGATCCAACAAAAGTGGATTTTTTAAAAAATATTTTTCAATAGATCCAACAAACGTGGATTTTTTAAAAAATATTTTTCAATAGATCCAACAAATGTGGATTTTTTAAAAAATATTTTTCAATAGATCCATCAAATGTGGATTTTTTAAAAAATATTTTTCAATAGATCCAACAAACGTGGATTTTTTAAAAAATATTTTTCAATAGATCCAACAAACGTGGATTTTTTAAAAAATATTTTTCAATAGATCCAACAAACGTGGATTTTTTAAAAAATATTTTTCAATAGATCCAACAAACGTGGATTTTTTAAAAAATATTTTTCAATAGATCCAACAAACGTGGATTTTTTAAAAAATATTTTTCAATAGATCCAACAAACGTGGATTTTTTAAAAAATATTTTTCAATAGATCCAACAAACGTGGATTTTTTAAAAAATATTTTTCCATACATCCAACAAACGAGGATTTTTTAAAAAATATTTTTTCAAGGATCCGAGGTATGTGAATTTAAAAAAATATATATTTTTCCAAAGTTACAACAAACGTGGATTTTTTAAAAATAATATTTTTTAAGGATCCAGGAACGTGGATATTTTAAAAGGTTTTTCCAAGGATCCACGAAACATGGATTTTCTAAAAAATATTTTTCCAAGGATCGGAAAGAATTTAAGTTGAATTTCCTTAACTTACCAAATCCTTCTCGTATCCGCCCAGTTGACAACTCAATTGTCCGCATTGGTGGCTGAGATTCTACTGGGATTGTGACATTATTGGCCACCGCAGATGCTGCTGCTGACGAGGATGATGAGGGTGTGGGTGCCCCGGCGCCCAATGGTCCAAGCTTATTACTATAATTTGGTTGTTGATTGTGATGGCTGTTATTGTTGTTGGCAACAACAACATTGTTACTGGAAGACGAAGCTGATGCATTCCCCTGGATATTAGCTGCATTAGGAATTGTGGATTTTTGGTAGTGGTGATGTTGTTGGTTATTATTTTGGTAATGTTGTTGTTGCGGTGATGTTTTGACGGAAGCATTCAAATCAACATGCGTACTTTCCGTAGTCAATACAGCCGGGGCATCAACATCCGGTATGGAATGTGACGACGGAGAGCGTGTGGAGTGCAGCTACACAGGAAATTGAAAAAAAAAAATGGAAAATAAGCGAAAGTTATAAAACGATTCGAATAAATGTGATATGAAACCCAAAATGTTGAGAACAGTTTTGAAAGCCCTTAGTAAAATTGATTGCCACCGGAATCCCCATAAATTCATAAATGCAACCTAAATGCATTGATTTCTACCTTGAACTATGGTAGTCATATTTGGTTGAGTTTTTTTGTTTATTTTCGTTTTTGTCATTTCTTATGGCCCTTTAAAGGGAATGCAACCGATTTCTCTTCGAATCAATATTATTGATTTCCCATTGACTAGACCTTCCTACGAAATGCATGACATACTCGTCAATATTATGAATCACTACAAAAAGCGAAAAAAGTGCATAAAGAACGTGACCATGTATGGCCGGAGGGAAAAAATAAAAAACGACATGATTTCAGTCTACCTTTTACGGTTCAATTTTCATAGAGAATTTTAAGCTTTTTCAACCACACGTCTAGACTCAAATAATGGCTGTTAAAGAAGATTGTGACGAAAAAAATATATGAAACAAGTAAAGCAAGGCCAATAGACGGGCGGGACCAAACATATTGAAGTCTTACACTTATGTGGTGGGAAGGGGAGTTGCTGGAGACCAAAAACTCTTTTGAATGAATCCTTCGAGATAAAATTATTTGTTTTTCGATAATGCCAAGAAATATCCAAAAGATTATTAAAAAAAGAGCTAATAATTGAAGGTACATGTATCGGCTTTGTAAAAGTTTACATAGCAAAGTAATCTAAATAGAGGGAAAAAGTTGACCTCCCTTCTACATTTTTGAAAATTTTTAAAAATGAAGAAATGAAATGAAAGAAATGAAGAATTAAGATTTTTCGGAATCCTTACAGAATGTCTCCAGCAATATTACTGCCAACAATACCAGGATTCTTTTGTCAAGACATTTTAACTCCTCTATCTAGTCACCAAATGGGTCTTTTTTCAAAATATGCTTAAAAACTCCTCTTAAACGGCATCGTAGCAAGTCAAAATATTCTACAAAATTATTTGTCATAAAATTCTACTATGGGTCCCGGAATACATCAAAAGTCTACATCTTACCTAAACGCCAGGAATTCATAAATATTAAAAAATCGCATTTTAGGGTTAAATTCGATCTTAGTGTGAGTTTATGGAAAATTCTCCTATAAAGCCTCATTTTAGAAAGATTACCTCAAAGGAAAAAATAATCTCCATCAAATTCCACTATAAGTCACCAAAGACAAGAAATCTCTATTTCCATAAAATATCATGAAAAGATCTGCACCAATGTTAGCAAAAAAACGCAACAATGCTTCCTTTTTTGATAGAATCTTCTTTGGTTGTTTTTCGAGTTGAGGCATGAAAGTAACATAAAAAGTAGTTTTAGACAGAAAATGTTAAAAGAGAAAATATTATACACCAAATTTCACTATAAATCTCAGAATAAACCATAAATCTAGGCTCAATAGTTTTTAAGAAAATTACATTCGAAATTAAAATACTAAAATTGAAAATTATGTGTTTTTAGGTTTTTACTGTTAATGTAAGACGTTTTCATTCCAAGTCAAAATCTACCTTAAAACTTCACTTATTGGGAAAATTTTCAAAGAAAGAAATATTTTAAATCAAATTTCATTATGAGTCTCTGAACAAAAGTAAGGTGAAAACCTAATATATATCATAAAAAAATATCACTAACTTTTGGTATATACACAAAAAACACATGTTTGTATTACAATCGAAAATCATGTGTATTTATGCAAAATTATCTTACAAAACATCACTTTAAAGGATCACCTCAAAGACAAAAATATTCTTCATCAAATTTCACTATAAGTTTCGAAACAAAAGAAATCTCCATTTCCATTATATGTCAAGAAGATATTTCCATCAATATTGGCAAAAAAAAGTCGAAAATATTACCAAATTCTTTGTTCAATTTTCCGTTGGCCTTTTTCGGATTTAAGGCATAAAATAACATAAAATGTAGTTTTAAACAAAAAGTGTTGAAAAAGAAAATATTCTACACCAAATTTCACTATACATATCAGAATAAACTACAAATCCAGGCCCAATAGTTTTTAAGAAAATTACATTCGAAATTTAAATACTAAAATCGAAAATTATGTGTTTTTAGGTTTTTACTGTTAATGTAAGACGTTTCCATTTTAAGGCAAAATCTTCTTTAAGACTTCAATTTTTTGGAACAATTTCAAAGAAAGAAATATTCTAAATCAAATTTCATTATGAGTCTCTGATCAAAACAAATATGTAAACCTAATATATATCATACAAAAATTTTCATTAACTTTTGGTATAAAAAATATCACATTTGAGGGTTAAAATCAAACGTCAGGTGATTTTTGGCAAAATTCTCCTGCAAAGCATCACATTGATCACCTCAAAGACAAAAATAGTCTTCACCAGGGACATATACAAAGGAGTGCCAAAATTTGAGATATATTTCACATCACTTACCATAAAGTTTGAAAAATTTATATAGAGTTTAGGCTTACTTCAAGAATTATTGGTGTCACTAATGTCGGTTCTCTTTTCAGTAAAGTCCTTTTTTTCAAAATTTCATAAATCGTACTAAATTTTCAGATTTTCAAGATTCCAGTTTGGAATCATGGAAAATGTTCAGCATTTAAATCAAAAAGTCTTCAAAATCTTTCATTTTGAAGTTTTTTTTTTTCAGGAGGAATTTAGCAAAACCACTGCAAAATGGACCCATATCCAATATTTTGTGTCCCAAACTATTTCAACGTCTCCAAATGTAAACCCAACAGAAACCAACAGCGCAATCAATATCTAATTTCCGTATTGCAGCTCTATTCCTTCACCTAATATCAAATTTAGTAACATTTAGTTCGCATATCCGAAGCAATCTACATCTTTCCATCCTTGACACAAACAATGATACAGATTTAGAACTATTTAGTACTTTTCATACAATTATGGTAAGACCACCCCCATATCTTAATTCCAGATACAACAGAGGGCTCAATATAAAATTGGAGGAACCCAGCTTTATCCCTTTACCCAAAACCAATTTTAGTACCATTTATAACTTTTCGTACAATTATAGTACACATTTCCAAAGTCACCTCCATACCTTAATTCCAAATATCAAGAGAGACCTCAATATCAAATTTGAGGATTCCAGCCCTATACCTAATAATACAAAATACCACATGTAGTACTATTTAGTACTTTTCTAATATTACCTCCATATCTCAATCCCAGATACCAACATAGAGCTCAATATCAAATCTGAGGATTTCAGTCCTATCCCTTCAACCGATACCCAATTAACTACCACTTAGTACTTTTCGAACAATTATAGTACACAATTCCGAAACTACCTCCATATGTCGAGGTTACACATGAACAGCGATCCTAATACAAAATTTCAAATTTCAAGCACAATCTGTTCAATTGTACCAAATATTGTACCATTTAGTACTTTTTGAACAATTACAATACACATTTCCAAAACCACCTCATATCTTAACCACAGACACTAACTGTTTCATCTATATCAACTTTCAGGATAACAGCTCTATTCCTTCACCAAATATTAACTTTAGTACATTTCGTAAGATTACAGTACAGGGTTGCCCATATTCGACGGACCCATCTAGCAACGCATCGCTTAATGACATACCGCGTTTGAAGCGTCAGTCCAAGCAGATTTTTACCATGAACCAATACACGCCACGCGAAATAGTTGAAATTTACATTCAACAGAAGAAGTCAATTGTGAAAACTCAACGTGCTTTTAAAACATTAAAAAATGTGAGAAGTGCGCCTTCTAAGAACACCATTAAGCGTTTATACGAAAAATTTTCGACTAGTAAGGCTCTTTCTAATCCGAAGAGGCCATATAAAAGTCGACCAAGGCGATCGGACGAGAATATCGCTGCCGTACGAGCCAGTGTTGAGAGGTCCCCAAGAACATCCCAAAAACGCCGTTCTCAGCAGTTGGGCATGGCTCGGTCCACTTTACAACGGATTATTCGCATTGATTTGCATTTGTTCCCGTACAAAATTCAATTGACGCAAAGAATGTTGCCTGCGGACAAACCTCGTCGATTGGAATGGGCCCAAAGAGTCATCGAAATGGCCGAAGATAACGAGCAATTTTGGAACAAATTATCATGTCCGATGAAGCCTCAGGAGATTCAAGAAGTGCCTCTTCATGACGAAAAAGTCACAGTTTGGTGCGGCGTTAGTGCGAAAACGGTCATTGGGCCGTTTTTCTTCCAAAATGAAAATGGCCATGCTGTTACCATCAATAAGGAGCGTTATTGGTCATCATGTCGCGATCAATTTTGTAATACCAATTATTCGTCGAAATCGTATGAGGCAGTTCTGGTTTCAACAAGACGGCGCTCCACCGCACACAAGTCGCATAACAATCGATTTTCTGAAGAATTTGTTTCCGGGCCGTTTGATGTCGAAAAGTGGTGATTTGGACTGGCCACCGCGTTCGCCCGATTTGACGCCGCCTGACTTCTTCTTGTGGGGATATTGGAAGTCAAAGGTTGGTAATAATTATCGCATATATCACATAAAGTGAAGGAAGTATCGAATATAGTCCAAACCTGGCACGTCGCAATATTTATATCATATTTATTTATGTCCGATACGAAATGGACAATATTGGCCAATTCTTTTGGAACCTACTCCATAGAGGGTCAACAGTTTGAATAATCATCGAACATTGGCTAAGGGCTATACATCTGTCGGCAAAATCGACACAAATTTTTTTCTGATTTTTTATTTAATTTTACTATCCAAAATGAAAATTATTTTTATGACGTCCTACAACATTTTTAATTTTTTAATTAGAAATCTATTCCCAAAAAAGTATTTTCGCAACGAAATTAGTAGCCATTTGGGCTTTCTGTTCATAGGCCATGTTTGGTAGTGTTAAAAAATGTAGCTGAGTTGCCAGCTTCTAATTCGATCTCATATTGATCTTGAGGGATTGCCACCTACCTTCGACATTCTTGCTAGTTTTTCGTTCCCGTATTTTTTGAAAAATCATTTATCTCAGAGCAAATTTAACAATTCTTTCTTTTTCTAGTTTAACCATTTTAAGTGCGTGATAGATATAATGTCGAATCCAATGAACATTTTGGAGACCGTCATAATGATATTTTGATGTTTCGGCGAGGAAAATTGGATTCTTCTCTCAGTCTGAGCTCTTATTGATTTTATCTGACTTGTATTTGGTAAAAGATTATACCTCATATAAATCGGACGACATACCTGCTAACGTCGTTTATATGCTTCATATCCGCCAATGAACTAAGACAACGAAGAGATATTGCGAATACAACAACCCAATAACAAAAATGTTTATATAAAAGATTATTTAAACCTCAATGAATCGAAGAAGTATTCCTGCACTGGTTCAATCCCAATTCAATCCTAAACAAATTCAATGCTATTTCAATAAAATTCCAAACTCTCATATATTGGACTTTGAGAGTTATAACCACATTTTTTATGCAAAACCGCAAATTTGATTTGACAATATTTCCAATTCATTCATTCGTTCAATAATTTGTTATTCACATCAGAAGTAAGAGCAGCTTACAACAAAATACAAAAATAACAACAACAGAAAATTAGAAAAATAAAAAAAACACACACAACAGAAGTCAAGTTCAGCTCAAAACAAACCGGCTGTTAGGCTGCCAAGATAATTGCAGTGTGTGTTTGATTTTTTCAAAACACTACTACCACAATCCTAGAAGAAAAACAGTAACAAATAACAATATAAAAACCAACAACAACAATAAAGTAAATATTTTAACAAAAAAATAACCAAGATAACAGCTACGAAAATACAAACAATTTCAGGCAGAAAAAAAAAAACAAAAACTTGAAATGATTTAAGGAGACAGATCGACCAGCATGTGTTTTTTTAATATTTTCTTCGCGTTCTGCGTGTTTTTCTCTCTCTACAGTTTGTTTATTAAATGACTCAATTTTCAAGTGTTTTCAAAGTGGCTGATGTCGAGGGAGATGAAGATCAGGGGGAGTTGAAGCAATAATTGTTTAGGCATTGCTGTAGTCATTCGGCTGCATACAAAACATTTCATTAAAATCGGCCTTTGAATATAAATTGATGTAGATACGTGGTTGTGGCAGCTTGTGCTGATGTCGGATTTATCTGATTCTACAGTCAAAGTCGACTTTTGGTAGTGGTAAATAATCATCATCAAAAGTCGATTTTCCTTAAACAATTGAAGATAGAATATATCGGTCCATTCCTTCCGGTACCTTCCTCACCAAGGGTCAAAATTTTGAATAACCAAAATAATCAGAATATCATAAAAAACATCCGGTTCTCTTCATATTTTACACATCTCATTATTTTCACTTATTTTCAATTGTTTTATCTGCTTTGAATTTTTTTTAATTATATAATGGACAGTAGTTCTTGGTCTTCCATCGATTTTTGATATAGAATTTTCAGATTTACCTGATTTAAAATGATGAATTATTAGTTTTTTTACAGTTTTTCATTTCACTATGGGAGACATTTTCTGACAGAGTACCAAAAAATTAGTTGCACTGTGTAAAACACCAATACCGGGTAGAGACTTGTGAAACAAAGGATACTTAACGGTATGCAATTCTCAAGTTGCTACTTCAGGGACGGGCCAAAATTATGGGAGTCGATGGGTCTAGGATCCTTTATATAGAAGACCTGGAGACCGAAATCTTTCTCAGCCTACCGAACCACACTATGGTTCTCCAGGCGGAAAACCAAGCTATTACAGAGGCTCTGAAATGGTATGATAAATATCCTAACGGACAGTAGGATATTATTTGGCGCAACCACCAAGTCAAGAAAGTTAAGTCATGAACTGTAGAACGGCGATCACCAATTATTCTAAAGAAGGATCAATACTCATCATGTGGGTACCAGGTCATAAAGGGAGTAGAGGTAACGTGCGGCAAAACTCACTGTCGGAACATGTCAGAAATTTAAGAGGAATAAATCTAGAATATGAAAACCCAATAACGACTAGATGTTAAGATTTGGGCGAAAAATGTTCACACATCCCTATGGAACAACGAGAACATAAGGAAGGACTAAGGATTAAGATACATTGGTGGGAAACAAATGAGAATAAGATAAATGAATTATGACTGTAGGATAAGACAAAAGACTTTAGATATGCTCATAGAAGGCCAAGAAGGTCTTCTTCATAGATGTCCAGAAGGTATTTATAGAAGGCCAGAAGGTCTTTCCATTGACGACAAAGAAAGACTTCTTCATAGAAGGCTAGAAGGTCTTCTCATTGACGCCCAAGAATGTCTTCTATACAGAAGGCTAGAAGGTCTTCTTAATAGAAGACCAGAAGGTCTTATCATAGAAAACCAGATGTTATTCTCATAAAATACGAAAATGTTTTTCAATGTTTCCCCCCAAAATTAGCGGTTTCTTATGGGCTACTCTGCTTCTGGGATGTAAGATCTTGTCTGAACGTTTCTTTCCAGATAATACTGCTAACATCTCGTGTGGACAACTTTTTCGGTCTACCAGATCGCGTTTTCATTTCAGTTGTTCCACTTTTTCGTATTACAGTTTGCGCAGTTGGATAGCTTAAAATACAAGTTTTGGCGATTTCTCCGTATGATTTATGTTTTTTTATGTAGCTTTTTTCTTATATTTCTAACTGAAGTATGAGCTTCTTTGCGATTTTCCATTATTTTTTTTTTTTGCTTCCAAAGACATCTAAACTAAAAACGCCGAAAAATAAATGGTGCTCCCCTTTTACAACGTTTGCATTGTTTCATTTTTGTAGGTAGACCTTTTCCCCGCCAATTTTGAATCATATTTTTAATATTATTTCACATATTTTTATACTTCCCAACATACATAGTATGGAGTGTATATTAAGTTCGTCATTCGGTTTGCAACTCATCGAAATAATAATTTTAGACCCAACAAAGTATATATTTGATATTTTTGTATAAGCTTGTTTAATTATAGTTGCCTATTGGCCAAAATCTTAAAATCGTAAGGTGTATGTTGACTTCATTCCTTCACTGTATAATATCTCATGAAATGAAATATGACTTCAAAAGGCTAAAGTGATTAACCTTCCAGTTTCGAAATTAGAATTAATCTTACATGCAGTCTATATTCTAATTTTTAATTTCAATTGTCTAATTTCTATTTAAACGATAACTTTTAGTTAATTATTTTTTGGAGAACTCAGTAAACACCTGTCTCCTCAGAGAGAGGTTTTTTAGTAATATTTGAGGAGTTGTCAGCTGTATACTATCTGTTCAAACATTTGACCTAGCATCACGATAAAAAAAAAAAACTAAAAAAGAAATGTTTTTCAAAAATATGTTTTTTAGTTTCCGTTTCGACGATACGGATGAAAAATATCATGGTTTTCTTATCGCTGACATTTGCTTGTTATGTTTTCATTAAGTGTCATATAATGAATGGATATAAAATTCGTTCCTGTTTCTTTTTGATGGCAAAACTGAAAAAATGTTGAATGAACAAAAATGATTCCATATACAAAATTGTCCACAAAGTAATGGCACGAAATAATATCTGGCGTTTAAAAAGTGGAAAATTTTTAATGGCATATGATAAAAGCCGACCTGGAAACAGGCGGCGAAAAAAACAAATGTTATTTTCCAGAACCTCCAAAAACCAACTTGTTTTGCTATTTTATCGATGTCATAACGAAAAAAAAAACAGTTATGTTAGGAACACTTCAACATTGTTTTAGTTTGTGTTTAAAGACAAAATTCTTCAATTCATAATTTTAAAACCCGTTTGGAAAATGAAAATTGCAATAATTTGAATCCTCCAGTCAATGAACCGAGTAGTGACACTTTAATCCGCAATGAAGCCGAGCCGCCGAAAAAAACTTCACAGCTGCCGCCGACAATTTTCTCGGCTCCAATCGGCTTAGATGCAACCACCGTTTAAGTTTGTAACATTATAAACCATGGAAGAAGAATACAGGTAATCAAATCGACCAAGCTGTTCAACCAAATTTGGAATTGAAAATGTTCAAAAAAATTATGGAATTTTGTAAAATCTGTTGAAAAATGCATTCCACATATTTTTGCAATGTGGCAATACTGAAATACATTTTCTGTTTTTGGCGAATGCGGTTACACTTTTAATAGCACGTGTCTTTTTTTAATAAGAAAAAACAAAAAATTGCTTTATTTCGAAAATCACAATTTTTGGAAAAATCAGATATCGAAAAATTTGATAACGCACGTCTGCTCGTACATAGGTTCCGCAGAAATTTAAGACCTTTTAATATATTGGAACGAACAGGATCTTTTGGATATATAAAAGACATAAAAAAAAAACAAAAAAACCATCCTCATAATAGGCAAACCATTTGTCGTAATATATATGAATTTTTTGAAAAGTTTGCATTAGAATTAAAAGGAGATTGTTGTTGTTAGTGACGGAGGAAGCAACATTGTGGCCTATTTAAAACTTAGAAATATGAACCGATTGCAATGTTCGGTACATTCCTTACATAGGTTTATAGTCCACGACGTATTTAACAATAAAGATTTTTCCATTTTTGCAAATATGGTAGGCAAATTGAAGAGTGATATAATTATTATTCTGAAAATATAATCCAAAATGCATATGAAAATGAAACACTTCTATACTTTTTTTAATGAAGCCGCGGAAATGCGTGATATAATGGAAACGGAACAACAATTTCTAATCGACATTGATGATGCAGATGAAACACTCTTCCGAACACAATCTCTGTGAACTTTACAAAATTCTAATGATACTCAATGGAATACACTGTGCACTATGTTTAAAAGTTTCCACAAAAACATCAAGGAAATTGGAAAATCTGCATTTGTAATAAATGAAATGGAAAAAATGAACGGAAGAATTTTTAAAATTTTTCGAGTTATTTGAAGAATCTACAAAATATCTTCAGGGTCATAAGTATCCCACCGTCAACACCAATATTGTGTTTCATATTTCAGGTTGATAAGGCATTAAAAAAACCTTTCTAAGATAATAAGCCTATATATTGTACGTCAATTGAACCCATTTTCGGGTGGTCCATAAACAAAGGATATTGCTCATAATATGATGGTTAAAATCAAGCATGGTATAAGTTTTGCTGAATCTCTGCCCCTGTGTCGGCATACTGTTGCTCGGGTCATAAATTCAAGGATCTATAATTCAAAAAAAATATCTGTGATCTTTTTTTCATACATATGACGTTTTTCATCTAGCTATTTGTATTAGATGCGTAGATGCCGAATATAACATATTTGAAACAGTATTTAAGATAGAGCCTATGCATGCCAATGTAAAAGTGAAAAACTTTTGTCTCTAGCTGGAGTTTGTATAGACGGAGCAAGTCATGGGTGGTAATTGTACAACTTTTAACAAATTATTATGACTTTAATAGTTTTCATTGCCTAATTCACCAATTTACACTTGCTGCCAAATTTATATCAGAACACCCCTCAATGAAGCTAGGCGAAAAATTCTAAATAAAATCCGTATAGGATATAACTTATTAAATCATAGAAAATTCGTTAGTTTCTTAAAACGAAAGGGTGCCACACATACGGATCTGAAACTTTTCACAGGAGTGAGGTGGCTTAGTCGCGGACAGTGTCTTAACCGCTTCTTTGAACTCAGGCATACATTTTTAGAATTGAAAAATGTTGAAGAATGCCTAATAATGAAAGATCAAGAGTTTTTATTGAAACTGGCATTCTTAACAGATATTTCAATTATATTGAATAATTTAAATATAGAAGTTCAGGGCAAAGGAAAGAATGTAAGTCCTGTATGGAAAACCATTGTGGTATTTAAATAAAACAAGTAAAAAAACATTAAGTTCGGCCGGGCCAAACTTTTAATACCCTCCACCCTAGGGTAAAAGAACATTAGAAAAAATGTTGCAAAAAACATTAAAATGCGAATATCGGGAGGTACCGTTATATAGGGGCTACACCAACACGTGCACCTATAATTACAATGTTTCGCCACACGACCTAGGACCCATTATGACCCACAAATACCAACTTTTACACAAATCAGTGAAAAAATATGGCATAAATCATCAAAATACCGAATATCGGGAGGTACCGTTATATGGGGACTATACCAGAACGTGGACCTATACATGCAATGTTTTGCCACACGCTCAGGGACCCGTCATGACCTACAAATACCAATTTTCAGATAAATCCGTGAAAAAATGTGGCATAAATCATCAAAATACCGAATATCGGGAGGTACCGTTATATGGGGACTATACCAGAACGTGGACCGATATATCTCATTTTCAATACCAACCATCCTAGGGACAATACACACACTTGTGCCAAATTTCAAAGGTCTACGTCAAATAATGTGTGCTCTATCGTGATTTCAACAGACAGACAGACGGACAGACAGACGGACATCGCTAAATCGTCTTAGAATTTTATGCTGATTATGAATATATATACTTTATGGGGTCTACGACGAATATTTAGAGGTGTTACAAACGGAATGACAAAGTTAATATACCCTCCTACCCATGGTGGAGGGTATAAAAATATTTCTTGAAACAGAGCAGTTGAAGTCCAGAAATTTCTCAAATTTTCCCTAAATCGAAATAATTTATATGGAAGATGATGACAACTTTTAAATATGCGAGTATGTTTTTATGATAGAAGACATTTTGCATAACATGGAACAAGGGTTTCCATGGAAAGCTGGAAACCCTTGTTCCTGGACATCTACCAAAACCCCTACCACGCAATATGAACATGACATACAGTCAGAATTAATCATTCTTCGTAGCGAAATGGAATGTCCGGTAGAAGAGGAAGAATTCGTGGCAATGACCAAAACGTTGCTACACTCAATGTAGCCAGAGTTGTAAAACACGAAAATATGTGTTCCTTAAACCGCGATAGCGACATTTGTATGGATCCACGAAAAATGTTAGCTGACAAGAAATGCCACGATTTTATTTATAACAATTCTCTTCCAGAAGAAATTTATTTAATTTGAGAACGACAAATTAATATTTTCTATTAAAAAGAGTTTTTTTATATTAAGGAAGAGCATTTTATACTTAAGAGGAGTATTTTATATTTAAGAAGAGTATTTTATACTTATGAAGAGTATTTTATATATAAGAAAGATAAAACCTTAAGGATGCAGTGCAGATTTTAAATCTAAAATTAACAATGTCAAAATAGAAAAAAAAAACAAAAAATTAATATCATTTCACGTAGTGTCGTTGTTCCACAGCATCCCAATAAATTTAGCACTAAAAACAGTCGCTGAAAATGGAATATAAACAAATACTATCCAAAAATTCCAAAAAAAATTATTTTTGGAAATATTGACTCTTTTTGTATAAAAAACCCCAGATACTTTGTATATCAAGACAAGGTGTACGAACAACCAAAAAGACTTCCAATGGGTTCCCCAATGTCGCCGATCATAGCTGACGTAGTAATGGATTATTATTATTGAACGTATCCGTAGAAAAGATGGCGACGAAACCGAGATTATTAACGAAATACCTGGACGAAATATTTTGTATAGTAAAGGGACCGGAACTCGAAAGCACACTAAGAATACTAAATATATACGACAAAAACATACACTGTAACAACCTCAAGCTAGATTGGTATTAATAACCAACTAGACATCTGGACGATTGATATACGTTTTTTTCAAAACATCTCCGCCGAGTGAAAATGAATACAGCGACGAACTTTATATAAGATGGCGCAAAAGTAATTCTGCTATCAGGAATGCTATATACATATTTTACGATTGGCAACTAATGTCAGTTCTGTTTTGAAATGGCTATCGACAGTCGACTGTCTTTAGCGAATTTTTGGCGCAAGATTTGAAGATGTTTCCGTACAAGGTCCAGATGGTGCATCAGCTGTTGACTGCCAATCGCGTCTAACATACGCTCAAGCCATCTTTAATCACCACCAAGAAAACGATGATTCATTTTTATCAAAAATAATCATGAGTGATGAGGCCCATTTCCATCTTAGCGGGTTCGTAAATAAGCAAAATTTTCGCTTCTAGGGCACTAAAAATCGGCGAGGAACCCACAAAGAGCCATTACAGCTGCTCAAAATTAATATATGATGTGTTGTTTTCGCTGGAGGAGTCATTTTCTTTGAAGAAGTCACGGGCGAAATGATTACTGTGAATGGTGAATCTCCCGTTTTGGCGATTTGCACTGGCCAGCAAAATCACCTGATTTGACCGCTGTAGACTTCTTTTTATGGGGCTTTTTGAAGTCGCAGGTTTATGTCAACAAGCCTCAGACTCTTTTAGCTCTTAAAGACAATATCCGTCAAGAATGTGAGAACTTATCGTCGGAAGTTTTGGCCAAAGTGATGGAAAATTCCATAAAAACTGCTCAAATGACAATAAACTGTGGCAGCGCCATTTATCTGGACTTGAGGTGAAAAAAAACTAAAAGTCCAAATAAAATAAACCACAAGAAGAATTAACGTTTTTAATTTTTTTTTTACAGCCAAAAACATCGGAAGTTTACCTTTGCGCCACCTTGTAGATAAATTAGTTGCAATCAAGAAAATAAAAATTATTATACAAATTTTCCCAATCCTATTTTTTATTTCGAGAAGCACATGTTTTTATTATCTGCCCCTCACAAAAACAGAACAACATTTCCACTGTTATGGTATCTGTATTATTTCTCATGATGATCTTCTGCCAACTCTCCCAATGAAGAAGAGAGAGAGATAATAGAAATATTTCTCTACGAAAACAACAAAACAATTTATTGTTTATCTTTCCATTTGCGTTGTTTTTTTTTTAATCATTTCAATTCTTTTCATTCATATTCTCAACATTTTGTGTTTCTTTTCTTTTTTTTTTTTTGTAATTCCTCTTACCTGTTGTTGTTGTTGCTGCACAGGTGATGTTGACGCATCCAATTGAGCCACATGCAGCTGTTGTATCGGGCCGCTCTCCAATTGAGTTGGAGTTCGTGGACGTGCCGCGGGCCCCGCAGCGGCAACCACGTTAGCTGAATTTCTCTTAGCATTGGTTGGTGGTGGTAGGGGTGATGGTGTTAACCTGTTTGCCGTTGACGCAGCGTCAACTGCAGTCGTTGCAGTGCTGCCTGCATTCTCGTTATCATGTTTTGTGTTCTTATTGTTGGTACCTAAAATACCTTCATTGACGTCGTCATCGAATTTAACCCAATTTTCTTTATTCACATTTTTTGTAGGTGCTGCTGTGGCAGTTGTTGTTGTTGCTGGAGAAATATTTTCATTGCTTGCAAAGGGAGATGTGTTTGTTGGGGGTTCCGATAAATCAACATCCTGCAAAGGATGTTGAGTAACGGTATGATTTAAATCACTGGTGGACATGATCACAAATACGAAGCGAACACAGCAAGGAGAGGGAGTTTAGTTTACTTTACTTATGACCAAACAGAGAGAGAGAGAGAGTGTGAGAACTTAAAGAGAGGGGGAAGTACGTGTGAAATATGTTGTGATGTGTTCCGTTTTATGGTTCTTTTTTTAATTTGTAACAGATTTTTTTATAAAAATTATTTTTTAGGCACTTGGTGGAGAATTTTTGTTTTTCTTTTTTTAGTTTTCCAGCTTTATATCAACACATTTTCATTGCAGTTATATAATTTTTCCATTATATTCTGCCACACTTAATTCTCTATTTTCTATTTTTTTTATTTCTATTATTAACAAAATATTTTTTTGGCCCGTTTCCACTTCTGCTTCATCCACCGTTTTTCCGTTTCAATTCGAAATTTAGCCGTATTCTGTTTTTTGCCTACTTTTTTTAAGTGTCGAACAGCAACTGAATTTGTATTTTAAAGTCACACCCAGCTTTAGAGGCAGCTTGAATTTTTATATTTTATTTTTTTGTTTCTGTTTTTGTTGGACCTTTTGTCTGTCGCTGTCGTTGTTGTTTTTTTATATTTTGTTAGCACCAGTTACCTAACTCAAGCTTTGTGGCCAAAACCCATACACACTCAATGGTCTCGGCTTTGGTATTTACTTGCTTGACTCTGTTCAATTGGTTCAACGGTGGGTTGTTTTTGTTTTCTTCGCTTTATAAGTTCTCTCACTCTCCCCATACGGGCTGGTGGCCGTCTTAAAGGTGAGTAAACCGTTAAACATTTATTTTACCTGTGTGTCTAGCTCAATTTATTTCTCTGTCTGTTTCTCTTTTGGCTAGACTGTTAAATGGTCGACCTTTATCATACAAGTGTTGATACTTTGCATACGTTTTCATGGAACAAAATATGAGTTAAAATGTGAATAGGGTTGCCGAGTTTTTTTTTTTTTTAATTTGTTCTTTAGGGAACATCTAGATAACATTACTATATTTTCAAAAAATAATAATAAAAATAATTAGATTTTGTTTAGTGTTAATATTAACATACTTTTTTATTAAGGAACAACAATGTCAATTCAGTACAAAAAAGTAAGATCTTAAAAAAAAAAAACTAATATTTACAGCTTAAATTTAAAAACCAGTTGTTTTACCTTTACGTCGCTCAACTTCTTTCAAACGTTCAGAAATAGATTTTACCAATGACATTGTGTATCCTGGATCAATCTTGCACCATTCTTACTGAAGGATATCTTTCATTTGGTTTTTATTTGTAAACACTTGTATTGTCTCCAGGATAGATTTGGAAATTGTGGCGGTATTTTAATCACTTTAGGGCAGTTTTGTATTTATTGCAGATTTTTAAGCGTCATTACATTTATAATATTTAAATTTTCCCACAAGTCCAAACTTTTCTGCGCTAGTCAGTAAATTTGCCTTTAGAAGGTCAATATATTTCAAATGATCAATAATTCCATCAACGAATGATAAATTACCCACTTCTTATGCCGCTATACATCCCCAGACCATATTTCTCTCCTCTAACTCTGTACTTGGCTTTCGATATACCATTACCTTGACATCACATCCAAAAGGATTATATTTTTGCTCTCATCGGCAAAAATTACATTCATCCACCACTTTAGTGGCCTATTTGCAAACATTTTTACGAACTCTAATCGCGTATTTCGATTCTTTTTCCTAGCTGATCGTTCAGGAAATTGGTGTTTTTTTTTCATAAAATAATTTTTATTGTCTGCATCGCTTGCATATTCCTGGATAGTTAAGGTTGATACATTAACTCGTAGATTTTTCTTAACTTTCTAACAATTTTGCTCTCATGTGCATCTATAAGTTTCAGGGAACGTCCACTCCTGAACTTACTTTCAATTGTTTTATCTGATTTGTATTTATACCCAACACCACATAGTGGTAAGGGTATTATGTCTTTGTGGATTTATTGGTAACATGGAGAAGGAAGCGAGATAGACCCATTGTTACTTTTGAGGATCTTCTTCTGCCCGTCCGTCCTTCATTTATTATCCGATTCAAGTCACATTTATTATCCGATTGAGATGAAAGTTTTCAAACAATATTTGTTGGGCCCGAAACCTATTGAAATTGGTGAGAATCGGTTCAAATTTAGATATAGCTCCCATATTTATCTTCAATCGATTTCGGTTTGGGACATCCGACTGAATTCATCTTACAAACAAGTTCTTCAAATTTTATGAGAATCGACTCAGATATAGCCGTAGCTCTCATACGTGTGTTTCATTAAGTCCCTTACATTCGTAATATGTACCTCACAAAAATGGTGTTTGGATACAGCCCAGAAATACCTCTGCCAAATTGTATCAAGATCGGTTCAGATTTAGATATAGCTCCCCTATATATCTTCAACCGACATCGGGCTAATTGTGCACCAAATGGCCAATATCAGTCCACATGACTTAAATGTTGGCACATCTGACGGAAATCAGTCTATAAGCTCGTACATCAAATTTGTTGAAAATCTGTTCAGATATAGCTATAGCTCCCATATATATGTTTCATCCGATATGGTGTTTAAGTCCCTCACATTCGTAATATGCATTCGACAACAATAGTACCAGATATCTTTTAGAGCTCGTAAATACATTTGCCAAATTTTATCGAGATCGGCTAAGATTTGGATATAGCTCCCATATATATCCTTAATCCGATTTCGGGTTTACTGTGCAAATAGTGGCTAATATCAGTCCAAATGAATTGAATTTTGCAGCGTACATTTCCATTTAGCGGATCTCGGATCCGATACATATTTTTTAAATATAATCCTTCTCGAAGCAGTATCATGCACTCTATAGCATTGTTAGTTGGTATTAAAGAAAAAATGTCTCCGTCAAATTTAGTGTAACTGAATGAAAAAGCTGGGTTCAATTTTTTGCCAATCTTTCAACAAATCTTCTTTTTCAAATCTTCTTTGCAAGATATAGTATGCTGGCCGATTTTTCCATCGAGATAGCTCCATAAATCCCCTATAAAGCATATGTCTGGACCCTGGTCTGGTGTATCCAGGATGAGGGGACAATTATATAGCAGCCATGACCGCACTTTATAAGCCTTGTGTTTCGGAGCATTGTCTTGATAGCAAAAATAACAATCTCCGCCAAGGCCGAGCATTTCCTTACAGAGTGGCAAACTTTCTTTCAAAATCTTAAGGTACATAGTCTGATCCATAATGCCCTCAATAAAATCCAATACACCAGACCCAGAGGCTGAAAATGAACCCCACACCATTGCTGACCCACCACCGCGCTTTCCTGTAGGCTTCATATTTTTGGCAAGGAGCGCTTCATTTGCCTTTCTCCATCTGCCATCTGAACCAAAAAGATGGAATTTGCTCTCTTCTGTGAACAGCACATTCTTCCAAAATTAAAGATCTTTTGATATGTGCTCCTTGGCAAATCGCAATTTTACTTCTTGATTTCGCTTGCTGATTTATGTCTAGTTCTTCTTCTCTTGTTATTCGACATATGCAGTATACGAGTATTTCTTATTGTTTGAGGGCAACATATTTTTCCCAAATCCTTTTCAGCAATTTTTGCTAGCTGCGGTGCACTCAAAAATGGATCCTTTTTGAAATACCGAAAACATATTTCTCATCATTCAAGGTAAATATTTTATTATTTGCCGTTTTTTGTTTACTTATCTTCTACACATCCATCTGTTTTGAACCGTTTTATGATATGCTGAACTGTAGATCGGCTTCTATTAACAATCTCAGATATCTCACTCAACGATTTATGGTTTTTGTAATATTTAAATACTACATTTCTCACTTCAACAGTGGCTTGTCCTAAGTGTCTTCCCATTTTTATTTTTTTTTTTTTTTTGCTATTTACGACAGTAAATTACACAACACGTTTAAATTTGTGATAAATTAGCTTTAAGGGACTTCCCCGAATACATTTTCCAACAATCGCGTGAAGTTAGATTCAGTTCGAAACAGGTTACCGTAGGCTAGTTCTATTATCTACGGCTCCTTCTATTACACTTATAAAAAAACATAGGTTTCTTCTGGTAGTGAATTTGATGACAATCATATATAGCATAAAAAATAATAGTTTGCTAATTTTCCTTGGAGCTACTGTATTTCCTTGTTTAGCGCAAAGCTTCAAATATCACCAAATTCAAAAAATCCCATATACCTCCATGTTTTAGATGAAAAAGTAGCAGCGTTAACTCTATTATTCATTCAAGTTAAATTTCGGTGAGTGTTGTTGTTTATATTCTTCTCAATTAATGTGATTTTTTATTTTCTATTTTTTGTGAGTACGACTACCGAAAAACACAGTCAATATTTATTTACCTTTTTTGTAATTCCATCTTGTGTTTCGATTCGTTCGTTGTCGGCAACGTTAAGCGTTGACGTTTTTACGACATTGCGGCGGTTTATCCACTTTCGGTTATCTTAACAATTTTTTGTGGTTTGTCACATAAATAACAGTTGGCCCTAGCTCTCTCTCTCATTCTCAGTTCAAACAAAAGCCTCTCATTAAACCATACATTTAATTATGTTCTTTCTCATTAATTGGTGATTTCTCTGAGAATTCTTTAATAACTGTTCATTTTTGTCTCAGGGTAAATTGAATTTTTTTCGGATTTCTCAGTTAACACTTTTGTGCTCAGTAATTTGTCTCTTTGTTGTGCCTTTTAAGGTTGTTAAACGAAATTTTAACGAAAATTAAAAATTTGTTTGTCTTTTTTATCTGCTATGTACATAATTCGTGCGTTTGATTGCTTTTTTCGGCAAGAGGTGGGTGGGGTGAGGAGAAGAAATGGATTCTCCCTGTAAACAATGCATGTGAATACAAGTATGAAATTTATCAAGAATTTGTTTGTTGCTAAAATATTTTTTGTAATTTCATTGCTTTTTTTAAGGTGTTATATTTGCCATTATTGGCTTATTGCCATTAAACTGTTGGGGCGCGTGCGTTGTACTCTCAAAATCACGAACACGTTGTGAACTCATACTTGAGTTTCACCTTAACTTTGTGCCACCAAAACTATGCTAAATTTAATTTCAAATCAAGGTTTTGTTTTTACCAGTATAAAAATGTACTTAAATCAAGAATATACAGTAGCTCCAAGTGAAACTCGTACACTTAGCAAACAATTTTCTTTCATGCAATATATGATTTTTTTTATATTTATGTAACAAAATAATGGAATTTATTGTAAAACTCACCAAATGTTTATGTAAAAGCTAAACTCGCACGAGAACAAATTCAACCTTTTTGGTTCAGATGGCAGACCTTATTTGTGGGAAAAGGCAATTGAAGCGCTCCTTGCCAAAAATATGAAGCCTACAGTTGTTGTTGTTGTTGTTGTAGCAGTTTTACACGTTCTGTTGTTTTTTCCGACTAATCTGGTTCTTCCTCAATGTCCAGGTTTAGGAATTCTGCTACCTTTATGGGCTGTAGCCATAGATCCTCTGGACGGAGTTGGGTAGGCTTGGCAGGACAATTAAACAAATGCAGCGTGTTGTGCGGGCCTGTATCACACGCTGGGCAGGCGTTCCGCACATCCTCATCAATTCGTGCCCAATACGAATTGAGACGGCTGCACCATCCTGAACGTAGTTGGGCCAAAACTACCCTGGTTTGCCTAGGCAGCCGACGTTCTTCAGCTGCAATGGATGGGGGGTGGACTCCGAGTATGGCATTCATACTGTAATTATTGACTACCTCTGCGACTGCATCAGTATGAATGCTATTCAGACCTGCTTGATAGGCTTCATGATCTAGAGGCTCTCTCTTATATCGCTGGACCTCTCTCTCTAGATCGTGCAGGTCCTTCCTGACACGCCTGGGTGGGGGAGTTCTATCCACCATATGGTGGTTAGGGTGACTCCCGCGATAACACCCAAGCAGGTACTGCAACGAAAGCATATGATTATGCTGACGTAAGGGAAGAACCTTCGTCTCCTCATGCAGTTCTCAGGGCGGCATTCTGGCAGGTCTGAATACATTTCCACTGCGTTGCACTTGTATTCGCCGACCACACTGGAGCCGCATAGCTAACCACAGACCGACCTATCGCTTTATAAGAGGTCAACAAGGTTTCTTTATCCGCACCCCAAGTGCTGCCGGCTAGCGCCTTGAGGACCTTGTTCCTACTTTTCATTTTATCGCAAATAGCTGTGGCTTGCGCGGAAGACTTGAACATGCTATCGAATGTGACCCCAAGAATTTTGGGGTAGTTGGTGGTCGGAATTATATGCCCCTCGACCTGCACATTCAGCTGTGTTCTCATCTCCGCAGTCCATGTGGTAAATAGTGTGGCCGTCGATTTAGTGGCGGATATTTTCATATTCCTCGCGTGGAAGAAGGCGGCAAGCTCCGCGAGATAATTATTCACCCTGACACATATGTCATCAACTACAGGACCCGACGCCATGATCGTACAATCATCCGCATAAGTTACGATCTCGATGCCGTCTGGAGGGCGCGGAATTCCGGAAAGGTAGAGGTTAAACAGTTCCGGAGATATCACCCCACCTTGGGGAACTCCCTGTTTCACTCTACGAGGCTTGGACTTCTTATTCCGGAATTCCACGTACGACTGGCGTCCACACATATAGTTGACTATCCAACGTTTCAAACTTGGCCGGAGGGTAGTGTTCTCAACGTCCTCGAACAGCGTGGCATGGTTGACCGTATCAAAGGCCTTTGATAGGTCGAGAGCCACCACTACTGTTCTGTGGCACGGCCTGTTCTGGTTGAGTCCTCGACTGATATGTGTGGATATGGCGTGCAATGCTATTGTAGTGCTATGTAGTGGACGGAAACCGTGTTGATGGTTAGCAACTGAATAGCTTCCTCTGATACTGGGGAGGAGTAAGGCCTCGAGAGTCTTTGCTACTGGCGACAAAAGCGAAATTGATGTATGTATGATTCGCCTTTGCTGGCATCCTTGCCAGGCTTCAGTAGCGGGACCACCCTGCCCATTTTCCAGGCTTCGGGAACTATGTGGGTGGCTAACGACAAGTTAAGGACTTTGGTTAAATACTCAACTCCCGGCGTATCCAGTTGCTTCAACATTACCATTGATATTCCGTCCGGGCCCAACGCTTTAGATGACTTAGCGTTTCGGATGACATTCGCAACATCACCCATCGTAAACTGTGGAGGTACATCCTCGGCGGGAAGAGCTCTTATACGACGTAGTACTCTTCGCCTCGCCCTATCACTCTCGGGGTGCTCGACAAATTGGCGGTTAAAACAGCCAGTGCACCTCTTCGGATCAGTCACAGTTACGTCGTTAAATGTGACTGCTGTCCTATCATCCTTTTTCCCAGGGTTCGAGAGTGACTTTACCGTTACCCACAGTTTACTCAAATCGGTTCCGATGTTGCAACACTTCAGATGGTCTAGCCACTTTTTCCGCTTATGCTCCTGTACCAACCGGTTGACTTCCACTGTCAGTTCACTGACTCTGGGATCAGTAGGGTTGGTACGTCGGAGCTCATCACGCTCATTCGCTAATCCCGCTGCCTCTGCTGGGAAATTTGGTCTTACTTCGGGTATTCGACCAGCAGGTATATAGCGAGCGGCTGCAGCTTTGATGATGTCCCGGAAAATCCTTTCAGCTACCCGAACATCAGAAGGATTGGGCAGTTCTCTGAAGCGAAGGTTGGTGAACTCTCTGAACTCGGGCCAGTGGGCTTTCCCATGGTTAAGGAAAGTGCGGCGTTCAGAGGTTATGAAATCGGGCGATCTGCTGATGGAGACGATTATCGGGAGATGGTCTGAGCCAAGAGAAATGACGGGTTGCCAAGTCACGTCATTTATCAGACCGGGTGACACGATGGTTAAGTCTGGCGAACTGTGACACTCTCCTCTTATTCGGGTGGGGGCATCCTCGTTTACCGTGCAAAATGTGGAGCAGTCAATCTGCTCTGCCAACGCTGATCCCCTCTGGTCATTACCTAGGACGGAATGCCACAACTCATGGTGGGCATTGAAGTCCCCTAGTACCAGGCGGTTATTGCCTTCCAAAAGTGGGCTTATATTAGGCAAGTAACGCGGTTCACAGCTATTAACCGGCGGGATATACACATTAAGCACCTCTACCTCGGCAGTACCACACTTGACTGCTACCCCCACACACTCCATGTACGGGTCACTAGAGACTAGCTCAAGCGAGATAGGTCTGTATTGAACTGAATGGTGTATCAGGAACGCTAATCCCCCACCTCCACTTCTGGTGCGATCTTTCCTCAATACGTTGTAACCATTGCAACGTTGTAAGCTACAATTTTCATTGAGCTTGGTTTCCTGCACCGCTGCGATCTTGATATTCCTCCGATTCATAAAATCCACTATCTCATCAATTTTACCTCGGAGTCCGTTGCAATTGAACTGCAAGAACGATGCATTGTCCGGAATTGGAACAGCAACATGTGGCGTTAAGTGCTGCGGTAAAGGTTGCTGTTCTGGAGACTGCGGGGGAGTTCCATACTCCGACGACGACTCGGAAGTTGACGACGAGGTCGTGGACTCACTGGGGACTACGTTGGTGCAGCACGAAGCAACATAGTCCCTATCGCTATAGTCTCGCAACCGGGTTAAACCGGAACAATTTCTAAAATGCACCCATCCTCTGCATCCATTACATCGCACCGAGACTGATCTATGGTGGATGGTGTTTTGGCAAACCGTACAGAACCATGGTCCGGGGTTTTCCTCAAGCCCGGCACGGACCAAAAGAATCCGGAGCAAGCATTCCGGGATGTGCTGCTCCCAAAACAGAAAAATAAACAAACACGAACATGTATACACTGGGTTGGCAGCCGCTGGCCGAAACTGGAGTGTTGTTGTTTCGGGTCAATCCGGTGTCGTAGAACCCGCTGCCGTGGGATTGGAAGCCTACAGTGAAGCACGGTGGTGGGTCATTAATGGTGTGGTGTTCATTTTCAGCTTCTGCGCCTGGTGTATTGCATTTCATAGAGGGTATTATGGATCAGACTATGTTCTTAACATTTTGAAAGAAAGTTTGCCACTTTCTAAGGAAAAGCTCGGCCTTGGCGAAGACTATTATTTTTATCAAGACAATGATCCGAAACACAAGGCTTATAAAGTCCGGCCATGGCTGCTATATAATTGTCCCCACGTCATGGATACACCAGCCCAGAGTCAAAACATAAACCCCATAGAGAATTTATGGATCTATTTCGATGGAAAAATCCGCCAGCATTCCATATCTTGAAAAGAAGTTGGAAGAATGGCAAAAAATTGAACCTTACTTTTGCTTGAAACTTGTTAAAAGTATGCCAAATAGACTGCAAATGGTAAAAAAGTAAAGGAATACTTGGAAGTTATAAGAAAAATAAAAATGTTTCTTTAGCTGTACGAAATTTATATTGGAGATAATGTAGATATTATTTTGAAATAAGAAAAAAATATATTTTTAAAAGAGAAGCGTAGGATCTACTACCTAATCAATTCTCTCGACGATGCAACAGGATCATTCCATCTTTGTTTTTAATTTCGATTTATTTTTTTAATTTAACTTTGGATTAATTTTTCGTTCTTAGTCTAGAGTTCTGAAACATGCCTTAATTTGTGTAGAAAATAATTTGTACATACTTCTGAGTTCGGCTGAGGAGGTCGGGAAAAACTAACAATTAAAAATAAATATTCCAATATTATCAATTATTTATTCCCCATAAAATATCATCTTTGCATCGCATACGACAATATGACAGATAATAAAGGTTATGACCTGCACACACACAGATATTGATACGCTCAGTAGATATGCAAGACCACTTGAATGAAAGGACAAGCAGCCCTGTAATTTTCTCCATTCAATATCAGAGTAGATAAGAATAATTGTGTGACTGCTATTAGGTTAAGTTAGATTAGTTCATGGTAGAATCATGAGGTTAACGTCATAACATTTTTTGTTCAAAATTTTACTTTTTGACAACATCTCATTGTTAAAATGTGGATAAATTCGTTGAATTTGCCAATTCATAAAAAAATTAAATATCCTTGATACGAATATGTGTATTTGTTTTGAATTAACATGAATTTTTATATTTTTAATTTAACTATTACAAATCTATTGTGAATTATCATTAGAATAAGTGTAAAATGAATTGTATTGACCCACTGAATACTCTCGTTAAGTAGCCATTTATTTATCTTAACGAAAATAGAATATCATTATCGTTGTTACTCAGTGCAATCTTTTTTATGTTTAACTCACTTTTTTCCCTGACTCGCATCGGTAAGCGTCTCTCCTCAATAAACCATTATTTGATACGTTTTGTAACGTTTAAGAAAATTTCTAATTGGTTTTATTTGTTCTCTTCTCTTTTTCTCCAATTATTCCTCATTGGCTATGAAGAATAATTTCATCAAGCTAAGCCTAAATACAGTCCACTCCACATTTTGAGACCTATTTTCAATTAACTTAAATTTGACAATGTGAAATACCTTGTAAAATGCAGAGCTGGATATTATTATTTGAAAAGACTTTACTTTCTTAATTTTACCTTGGATTAGTTTTAGTAGCACTTACGAAACATATTTTGAAATAAAAACCAGGAATGAACCCACAATCGATACCTAAAACAATTTGTCTACAGCTGGTGGTTTTTCCTTACCAAAACCACAAAGCCGACACCAAATTGTTGGGTATATTTAAAGCATTATAAGCAAGTATATTTATGAAATGCGTGAAATATATTAGAAACATAATATAAAATTGGCGTGAAAAAGGCCTACATACAAAGTTGGAACTCCTACAAATATGAGAGAATACAAACGTTGAAAAATCAAGAATCCCATTTGCTTTTTGTCGCTTTTAGTTTAGATGTCTTTTGGGGCATTTTAGTGCGAAAAGTATTCCATAAAACTTTTTTTGTTACATCGTGGGCATCTAAAAATGGAAAATCGAAAAGAAGCTCATATTTCATTTAGAAATATAATAATACAGCTAAGTTAAAAAATAAATCGAAAATGGGCAAAATTTGTAATTTAAGCCCTTCAACTGTTCAAACTGTAATATGAAATTATAATGAAAGCGGTACAACTGAAAATAAAGCGCAATCTGGTAGACGAAAAAAGTTGTCCAAACGTGATGTTAGCAGTATTCTCAAGAAAGTACGTCAGGATCCAAAAAAAGCTGCGAAATTTGGTGGAACATGTGGAAATACGCTGAGACAAAATCGTCCATACGAGAACTGTAAGAAATGTGCTACATGAAAATGAATTAAGAAGCAGAGTAGCATGAAAGATACTGCTAATTTTGGAGAAAACCCGAAAACTTCGCCTAGATTTTGACAAATTACATATCGACAAGGGAATTGATTATTGGAATCGCGTTCTATTTACCTACGAAAGTAAATACAACTTTTTAGGATGATGAAAGTTGGAAGAAATCCCAACACAGCACTAGATCCCAAAAATATAATACCTACAGTTAAACAGGGTGGGGGCAATGTGTTGCTATGGGGGGGGATTAAGCATTATGAACCTATAATTATATAAGAGCATACTAGAAGAACATTTAAAACCATCAATCGACAATTTGGGTCTCATAAATAAAAAGAATAAGCGCGTCTTAAATTTGACAAAGAACATTTAACATAAGACTCAAGTTTTTGGGAGTACGTCATATTTGCGGATGAGTCTAAATTTAATATTTTCGGTTCGGATGGTTAACTTCAAAATAAAAACTTAAAAGCGACAGTCAAACATTGTGGTGACAGTTTTTATGGGGCCTGCATGTCAGCAACCGGTTTTGGAAATTTGGAGTTTGTTGAAAGTACCATGGACAAGACTGTGTACCTCAACATACTTAAATCCAATTTGTTGAAAAGCTTGGTATAAGGGAAGGTTTTGGATTTTACCCAAAACATAAGTCTGGAATAGTTCAATCTTGGCATATTTGTTATGGCCCGCAATTGATGCACCAGACCTCAATGTGATTGAGAATTTATAGACTATTTTGGATCAAAATGTTTATCAACACCAGATTTCAAACAAGATTGATCTTAAAGCTGCCCAAAAAAGAAGAATGGGTAAAGATCACCCCAAGACAACTGCTCCACTGATGGACCCCATGCCACTAAAGACTGAAAGTTAGGAGTTCATACAGATTTTAAAATGTAATTAAATTTTGAAATATTTATTGAATTCATTGTTTTTATTAGCTGTTTGAAATAAGCTCAGACTTTGTTTTTCTTCATTTTTATACCCTCCAATATATATCCGCACTTTCCTATATTCGGTATTTTGACGATTGTAGGTACAATATTTACCAAAATTGTTTACAATTCGAAGTTTCTATTAGGTACTACAGCCTGTTAAATAATATTGTCTGTGCGGATCCAGGTCTTCGTATAACCCCGAGATAACAGTACCTCCCTATTTTCGGTATTTTAATGATTTTAGCTATATTATTTACCGGACTTTTTTCAAGTTTCGTATTTGAATTTTGTAATGACTTATGACAAGGCCTATGCAGGTCCACGTCTTCGTATAGACCACAAATATAACGGATTTATTCGGTTCTTTTAAGATTTTAACACAATTATCAACGGATTTTATTTATTTTTTTTACAAATTTCCAAATTCGTTCCGAATGGTGGAGGGTAATCAAAGTTCGACCCGGCCGAACTTACTTGAGTGGTATAATTCCTTTACTGTTATTTATAAAATTCCAATCTTCTTGCAAAGAAATAAATAAATCATAAAGAATCTAGGGGTTTTTCCAGCCCCAAATTGAAATCGGAAATTGGACCGAATTCCCCCCTCTGTAATTCCTAAATGACTCATATCGCTTAAAAAAATAACCCATTTAATTAACTCCAAAGCTTACAAATGAGACTGCTTAGCTAAAACTTTCCACTGCGAAATATTTTACACGCTCGCCTTGGCGTATCTTTTGTTAGCAGATAATCGCATAAACATGGCAAATTAAAATATGGTACTTGCAACAGAGATATGGTTTCCCCCGCACCAAACTACAGCCAGCCTGCCTCATTTCATGCATATGTGAGCGTATACAAAACAAAATTTTAAAAATAGGAAGTTGAGAAAAAAAAACTTAAAATCCTGCCAAGGATTTTTTTTCGGAATATCGTTATGCATTTAATTTCCATGTCCTGGTTGGTAGCACCAACATCATCATTCCAGGCATGAGACATATTAAATATGCTAAACATTTTCACTTTGCACTCCCATAATGCATAAATAATAAAGAGGACACAGTTTCTGTTTCTCTTTTTTTTTTTGGATGGAAACAAGGATGTGACTGCATTTTTGTGGATGCCATTGCTGGGTGGCTAGATAATGAAAGGGGTGCCGCCGTTGTCTTCATTTTATTTTCAGAAATATGCATTAAGCTGCAAAGGCAGGCACGTAACCGAAAATCTCAGTTACAAAATTTAATTTAGCATATTTTTGATCTGAGAAAGGGTTGGGGAGAGAGAGGGAGAGAATGGCGTATTAAATACACACCCAAAAAGGGACATTAGTATTTTTATACCCTCAACCATATGGCTAGAGAGGGTATATATAATTTGCTACGACCAAAACGTGCCTTTTCGTAATAACGGTTTTACACCCTAGGTCTCTTTGGACCAAATCCGTTTCAGGACATTTGGAGTCGGTCTAGCGATGTCCGTCCGTCTGTCTATCTGACTGGTACGCATGATAATTCTCAAAGGGGGTATCCGATTTGGTCCATACTTGGTACATTGCAATATTATTATCAAACTAAGATCGACTTCGGAGATGGGCAATATCGATCCACTCCTTCTGGTACGTTCCCCACAATAGGTCGAAATTTTCAAAAAAAAAAATTTACAGAACAGAAGAAGAAAGTATAATCCGATTGTGCTCCAACTTTGCAAATTCTAATATTTGTATCAGTTCTAGGTCCGGTGCGAAAATGAAAAATATCGGGCCACCGCATTAAATACCTCCCATACAAATTTTGAAAAATTATAAAACTTATAAAATGTGATGTAAGATTCCGATTGTCTTCAAATTACACACATCACAATTTTTTTTAACCCAAGGCCTGGTATGAAGATTTAACATATAGGTCCACTCCTTCTGGTACCTCACCTACAAAAGGTCCAAATTTTGAATAGCCAAAACAATCATAAAATCTGAAATAAGCATCCGTTTCTCTTCAAATTACAAACATCAAAATATTTTTGATTATCCCAAGATCTGTTGTGAAGATGAAATACAGGGTGAGATGAAAAAACTGCAACCAACTTCAGACTGCTGTCATTTCTAAGCCATTCGTCCGACAGCTGTTAAAATTATTCCAATGACAGCTCATTATATTGTTTACAAGCGTACAAAAGCATTTTGGTGAGAATTTTCCAGAACAAAAAGTTATTCGTGGTGGAATTCAAGCGTGATAGTGTGATTTCTTCTTATTTGGCTGGAAAACCATAAGTGGCTATCGTTAGAGCACTCCAGCATTTCAATGTGAATAAATTTTTTGTGTCTAGAACCATCGCTCGTTACCGTGATGCTGGTAGCGTAGCCCGACGGAAGAAAACAGCAACATCAGCAGAAATGACTCGAAAAATAAAGAAGCGACTTGATCGAAAGAAGCGACTTAATCGTCGCAGTGCCCGAAAAATGGCTCGTGAGCTGAACATATCGCAATATCCCATTCGGCAAATATTGAAAAATTAGCTCGGGGTAAAGCCATTAAAATTCCAAAAAGTGCAAGAACTTACACCGGAACAGATACTGACAAAAAATTGACTCAAAATAGCTAAAGAGTTGCTTTGCTTCGCTTGGCCGAAAGTGGTGAACTGCCGAATTTCGTGTCCAGCAGTTTGTAAACAAACGAAATGATCGTGTTTACTTGCCAAAGAGGTCAGCTGCAAATGTGCATCTTCGGTTGACCACCAGAACTCAAGCGCCGACAATGGTGATGGTGTGGCCCGCCATTACAGCCGATGGTCTTTCTCCGCTCGTATTAATCGACCGTGGCATCAGAATAAATGAAGAATATTACCGCGAAAATATTCAGGAGGGTATATTAAAGCCTTGGACGCTCAAACATTCTGGACGCAGACCTTGGACATTCCAACAGGACTCAGCACCATCGCACTCAGCATGCGCCAACCAAGAATGTTTACAAAATGAGGTTCCTCGTTTCATTTCCACTAAAATCTCCCGATACCAATCCGTTTGACTATTGTGTCTGGAGTATTTGGGATAGCAAAGTTGGCACTAAAAAATACCAACGTGTCGATCACCTCAAGCAAGCGCTTCGCCGAGAAATGGGCCAAAATACCGCAGAGCAACATTTGGGCAGCGTGTGACGGTTTCATTGGCCGTTTGAAGGCCATAATTCGTGCCAAAGGTGACCAATTCGAACAAATCTAAGCTTATTCTAAAATTTGATGCTATTTCCGACATTTTTGGCTTTCATTCAACAAATTAAAAAAATAAATGTTAAAATTATGGCGTTTGAATTTTGTTGCAGTTTTTTATCTCACCCTGTACTATGGAGATGATGAACGAAGCCACAAAATTGATAAGAAGCCAAGGCAGGATTTACATCACTTTGTGAAAATTAACTAACTACGGACGGCTAATGAAAACGTCGATATTTACACGATCTGCAAAATGGAAGACCTTAAATGTAATAAATGAGCATAACTTGTCTCCAATTCTTTGTCCATTCTTCCCGCTTCTCGAATGACCACGAAATTAATATCAGCAACGAAATTATGTTCAAGAATTGAACATCATACCACCCAGTGTTTTTGCGTAGAAATTGAAGAAGGCGTGAGAGTCGGAGTCTTGAGATAAGGAACTAAGAATGTACTACTCCTACAAGTTGGATAGAAAGTTCAGTGTTTTGCAGGCAGAGATCAATGCGGATAATCAAGTTATTGACTCTTCCTAAACTAATCTGATGAAGTGTGGACTTGCTCTGGAAAATTTTAACACTACCCTCTGTGATGGTGGTTGCATCCTCCCACATTTGGCAAACAATAAGTGCAAAAAGGAAAGATAGTTGTTAATAATTAAATAAAAAATCCATAAATCGGAACAATAAAACTTTACCACCATCACCTAAAGCTGCTTGTGCTCTATGTTGCGTGAGATTTTTGACAGTTCTATCACTCGAAACGGTTTAACTAATACACTTGGACCTCTCTTTCTGTATGAGAAATTCGTTAGGTGCTCTTAATATTAATAACAAGTAAAAAAGCTTTAAAATTCGGTCGGGCCGAACTTTGAATACCCTCCAACATTTGGAATGAATTTGGCAACTCTCAAAAACAATAAAATCTGTTAAAACCTTAAAAATACCGAATGTAGCCGTTATGTAAGGGTCCATACGACGACATGGACCTGCATAGGTAACATTTGCCATAAGCCATTACAATATTCAAAGGCGAAACTTAAAAAAAATCGGTAATAATGTCGTTAAAATCATCAAAATACCGAATATCGGGATATACCGTTATATGGGGGCTATAAGAAGACGTGGACCTGCAAAGACAAGTTTTTGCCTCAGGCTGCAGAATCCATTACGAACTTCAAATACCAAATTTGAAACAATTCTGGTGAATAATATCTTTAAAATCAACAACATATCGAATATCGGGAGGTACCGTTATATTGGGGCTATATGAAGACGAGGATCTGCACAGACAATTTTCCGTATCCGTTACGAACTTCAAATACCAAATTTGAAACAATTCCGGTGAATAATATCGTTAAAATCAACAAAATATCGAATATCGGGAGGTACCGTTATATGGGGGCTATACAAAGACGTGGACCTGCACAGACAATTTTCTGTCTTAGGCTGTAGTATCCATTACGAACTTCAAATACCAAATTTGAAACAATTCCGGTAGCTAGAATCATCAAAATACCGAATATCGGGAGGTACCGTTATATGGGGGCTATACAAAGACGTGGACCTGCACAGACAATTTTCTGTCTTAGGCTGTAGTATCCATTACGAACTTCAAATACCAAATTTGAAACAATTCCGGTAGCTAGAATCATCAAAATACCGAATATCGGGAGGTACCGTTATATGGGGGCTATACGATAACCTAGACCTGCACAGACAATTTTCTGTCTCAGGCTGTAGTACCCATTACGAACTTCAAATACCAAATTTGAAACAATTCCGGTGAAAAATGTCGCTAAAATCAACAAAATACCGAATATCGGGAGGTATCGCTATATGGGGGCTATACGAAGACGTGGACCTGCAAAGACAATTTTCTGCCATAGGCTGCAGTATCCATTACGAACTTCAAATTCCAAATTTGAAACAATTCCGGTGAATAATGTCGCTAAAATTATCAAAATACGGAATATCGGGAGATACCATTATATGGGGGCTATATGAAGACGTGGACCTGCACAGATGATTTTCTGCCTTAGGCTGCGGTATCCATTACAAACTTCAAATACCAAAATTCGAAACAATTCCGGGAAATAATGTCGCTAAAATCAACAAAATATCGAATATCGGGAGGTACCGTTATATGGAGGCTTTACCAAAACGTGGACCTACATGCCCCATTTTCCATACCAAAAGTCCTGCAGACATAACATACATTTATGTAAAATTTTATCAATCTACTTTATTTTGTTCGGAAGCTAGAGTGATTTCCACTGAAGGACAGATGGACGGGCATTGCTAAATCGACATAGAATTTTATGCTGATCAAGAATATAATGGCAAACTTAGTAAAAAAGAAAGAATGAAGGCAGAGGATAAGAGGAGCGGAGTTTCAAAGGTATATCTTCAAGAAGGCCAATTAACACAAAATGCTTAAGAATGCGAGGAGGAAGCAATAAACTAGCAAGACATCTGGTCTTACCCCTTTGATTCGAACAATGCCATAAAAAACGACAAAGGAATAGAACATCTCTTCAGAAAGGCCACAATGATTATTTCGAAAATTTGATTAGTCTTTCCCGGAAAAAAGTATGGCGAAACCCTTTTAAGTAAAATATCGATCGCTGGAAAACTGTCAATGATTTCTGTGAGACTTTGTGGGGTAACTAGTCATTGTAGGCATTGATGACCTGGCTCATGATTTCAGTGTGTATTAAGACACAGATGCCTCGAAAACGCTAATATTGACTCTGGCGCCCAACCTCACGCTTTAAAGTTAAATATTACCTATACAACCTTTAATCTGATCTTCTGAATATATTAGAAAATCTATTGGTCTCCTTTGTAAAACTCTACCTTGAGCCCCTCTATACTCCATAATTTTTCCTCGAGTGCAAGGGCATCATAAATTAAATGAATGTTGATGTCAACATTCATGTAGTTAGAGGCGGTGGGTTGTAAACTAGTCATATCCAACTACCTCCAATTGGGCGCCAAAATGAAAGTGGCAAAACGTTTGGTAATAGCATCGTTACAGTGACGATGATGAGCTCCATTCTTCTAATCAAAATATGCATGCATGCAAAATAAATGATAAAGTTTGGATCAAAATGGGAAAAAGAACAACTGGGTAGAGTTAGAGGACGGCGATATGTGCAGGGACACCAGTAGAATTTAATAACATCAACGCAAATGATTTTAACATGGAAATCCTGGCAGTAATTTAGGAAAGTGGCAATGAAGGTCAGGGGACTAAGCCGTATAATAATTGAATTATTTTTTTAGGTCTTTCAGAGGTGTTGAATAATTATTAGAAGCAATATTCTCTGTTCCAGAACTTACAAGAATCTATTATTTTTGCATATTTTTCCGATATCATAGAGGGAAAAATCCGTTAGGGTAGTAAAAACTTATAATTACTTGCAGTTCTGGAACAGACCAATAATCAAGTTTTCTGTTTCATTGGTAATCCGTTTGTTTCCGACAAAGAAAAAGATCTGCCTTAAATATCTTGAGAATTCTGAAAATGTCAAAAAAATCACTTCACGAGACTCTAGTTCCATTTCCAATGGGGTTGGAATGACTATGTCCAAATCTGCAAGCACATCCACACCCTCCGCATGTAATTTCAATGCAAAACAACTACGATGCAGTGATTTGGTCACCAAAAAAAATATCCTCATCCATAACAACATTTTCTCCATCCTCCCGACATGTTGACTTCATTTTTTGATGCTCACACACCAACGACAGCAGGGTGTTAGATATAAATACTAATTTTTTTCATAATTAAATAACAAAAAATATACAATTTTTAACATCTGCAACATATCATCACCGGGATTCCATCAAGCAGCCACCCTCCTCCATTGTTTGTAGAAAGAAAGACAGTGTGACTCTTGTTATAATTTCACTAACTAAGCAAGCACCTTTGTCCTATATATCCTTCCTAATGGAAATATTCGAATTTGCATAGAGAGGAGGTAAACCAGTCTCTTGATGGTGAATGGGGAATGGGGAAAACAGCAGGCTGTACTTATAAACTGAGCTGGAAGTTGTCTTTTATAGACGAGCTGGAGGGCGTATTCTATAGGCGCCTAGCGGGAGAGCGTATTATATAGGCGACGAGCGGGAGGGTGTCTTCTATAGACGACAAACTGGGGAGTGTCTTCTATAGACGACAAGCTGCAGGGCGTCTTCTATAGTCCACAAGCTAGAGGTCGTCTTTTATAGACGTTGAGCTGGAGGTCGTCTTTTATAGACGACAAGCTGGAGGGCGTCTTCTATAGACGACAAGCTGGAGGGCGTCTTCTATAGACGACAAGCTGGAGGGCGTCTTCTATAGACGACGAGCTGGAGGGCGTCTTCTATAGTCAACGAGCTGGAGGGCGTCTTCTATAGACGACAAGCTGGAGGTCGTCTTTTATAGACGACGAGCTGGAGGTCGTCTTTTAAGACGAAGAGCTGGAGGTCGTCTTTTATAAAGGACGAGCTGGAGGTCGTCTTCTATAGAGGACGAGCTGGAGGTCGTCTTCTATAGATGACGAGCTGGAGGTCGTCTTCTATAGACGACGAGCCGGAGGTCGTCTTTTATAGACGACGAGCCGGAGGTCATCTCTTATAGACGACGAGCTGGAGGTCGTCTTTTAAAGACGACGAGCTGGAGGTCGTCTTTTATAGACGACGAGCTGGAGGTCGTCTTTTATAGAGGACGAGCCGGAGGTCGTCTACTATAGACGACGATCTGGAGGTCGTCTACTATAGACGACGATCTGGAGGGCGTCTACTATAGACGAGCCGGAGGTCGTCTACTATAGACGAGCCGGAGGTCGTCTACTATAGACGAGCCGGAGGTCGTCTACTATAGACGACGATCTGGAGTGCGTCTTCTATAGACGACGATCTGGAGTGCGTCTTCTATAGACGACAAGGGGGGGGACGTGTTAGCAAAAATAGTTTGATGTGTGAAATTTGAAGAGAACCGAATGCTTATTTCGGAGGTCGTCTACTATAGACGACGATCTGGAGTGCGTCTTCTATAGACGACAAGCTGGGGAACGTGTTAGCAAAAATAGTTGGATGTGTGAAATTTGAAGAGAACCGAATGCTTATTTCGGATTTTATGATCGTTTTGGTTATTCAAAACCTTGACCCTTTGTGAGGAAGATAGCCAAAGAAATGGTCCGATCATCTTTATAAGAGATCTTGTATTGATAGAAAGATTGAGATGAACCTTGAATGGAACCGGATGTTAATTTAGCTTTTTAGGGCCTTCACGGATATTCAACATTTTGAGCCTTTGTGGGGGAGGTACCAGAAGGAGTAGATTGATATATTAACATATATTAACATCTTAACACCAGATCTTGAGTTTATAAAAATTTTTGGATGTGTGAAATTTGAAGACAATCGGAGGCTTACATCACATGTTATATAAGTTGTAATTATTCAAAATTTTGACCGTTTGTGGGGAAGGTACTTGATGGAGTATACCGATATTGTCCATTTTCGTACCTGACGTAGCTCTGACGCAAATATTAGGATTCACAAAGTTGGAGCAAAATCGGATTATCCTTTCTCTTTCTGAGCAGTAAATTATTTTCTTTGAAAATATTGACATTTTGTGGGGGAGGTATCAGAAGGAGTGGGCCGATATTGCCCATCTCCGAACTCGATCTAAGTTTGACAATAATATTACTATGTACCAAGTTTGGACCAAATCTGAAACTCCCTTCAAGAGTTAACGTGCGCACCAGCCATCCAAACATCGTTAGATCGACTCCAAATGTCCTGAAACGGATTTAGTTCAAATAGATATAGGGTCTAAAGCCGTTATTTCGATGAGGCACGTTTTGCCCATATGAAATGATATATACCCTCTCTAGCCATATGGCTGAGAGAATAACAAGAAAAAAACAGTAAGTTCGGCCAGACCGAACGTTGAATACCCTTCAACATTTGGAACGAATTTGGCAATTTTCAATAACATAAAATCAGTTAAAAATTTTGTAAAAATCGTAAAAATACCCAATATAGCCGTTTTACTGAGGTCTATACGAAAACGTGGACCTGCATAGGCAACAAACAAATATTCAAATACGAAACTTGAAAAAAGAAAATTCGGTGTATAATGTTGCTAAAAACATCAAAATACCGAATATAGGGAGGTACCGTTAAATGGGGGCTATACGAAGACGTGGACCTGCAAAGACAATTTTCTGTGATAGGCTGTAGCATCCGTTACGAACTTCAAATACCAAATTTGAAACAATTCCGGTGAATAATGTCGTTAAATACCGTACCGTTATATGGGGTCTATATGAAGACCTGAACCTGCATTGACAATTTTCTGTCTTGGGCTGTAGTATACATTACGAACTTCAAATACCAAATTTGAAACAATCCCGGTGAATAATGTCGCTAAAATCATCAAAATACGGAATATCGAGAGGTAAAGTTATATGGTGGCTATACGAAGACGTAGACTTGCACAGACAAATTTCTGTTATAGGCTGTAGCATCCGTTACGAACTTTAAATACCAAATTTCAAACAACCATGGTGAATAATGTCGCTAAAATCATAAAAATACCGAATATAGGCCCTGTTATATGGGGGATATACGATATCGTGAATCTATATAGACAATACTCTTCCAGGAGGTAAAGTACTCAGAAGGAACTCCTTTTGTGGATTTTCGGACCATTTCATTGAAAAATTTGCCAACAATCCTTAAAATACCGAATATTGTGGGGGGAGGGGGAGAGTTGTACCGTTATATGGGAGCTATACGATATCGAGGACCGATATAGCCCATCTTCGAATATGACCTCCTGCAGACAAAAGACTGATCTGTGCGAAATTTTAGCTTCCTATCTTTATTAGCTTCCTATCTTTATTATTATTTACCGACAGACAAATGGACGGACGGGGCTAAATCGTCTTAGAATTTTCCTCCGATCAAGAGTATATATACTCTGTTATGTCGAAAATTATTATTTCGATGAGTTACATACGGAATGACGAACTTTATATACCCTCCTTACCATACTATTTATAGTGGATGGTATGAAAAGGGCTATTCGGGGGCTGTCATAGGCTAAGTTAGGTATGTGTGGGTACTTCTTAAGGAAACCCCTATTTTTAAATAAATTTAGAAATAAAAAATATATGAATTGAATTTAAGATCAATAAAAATTTCTCCCATATGCCACATCAAATTTCTTTCCTCTAAAAATGGTTGCTGGGTTTCCATTTAAACCCTTCATATTAAGATAAAAACTTACAAAATTATGCGCAATTTTCCCACAGATAATATACGCACATCCTTGTGTGTGCGTGAGTGTATCCACAAGTACTTCAACAAAAAAAAAAAGAAAACTAAAATTGTGCTTGACGGAAAATGAAAAACGGAAAACATTTGTGCGTAAATGCAAATAATTTCCACCATACGAAAAACGTATCTTCCACAAGTGTCTACTTGCCATCTTGTTCTCACATATCATTAGCATACATTAGCAAAAAAACCGAAACTTAACACAAACACATATGCAAATTAGATAAGGATAATCATATGTCGGTGTGGGTGTGTGTGTGTGTGAGCATTTTAATTAAGTTTACTGGGTCATCATTTATATTCATCTCCTTAGAGCGATGTTAGGCAGCAACGCATTTGATATGGTTAGCAAGGAGGTGCTAAGGGAGAGAAAATATCCCAGATTATTAGGGGCTATGAAGAAATATTTTTAAAAAATCCACGTTTCTGGTGGTCCTTGAAAAAATATTCTTTAAAAAATCCACGTTTCTGGTGGTGCTTGAAAAAATATTCTTTAAAAAATCCACGTGTCTGGTGGTTCTTGAAAAAATATTCTTTAAAAAATCCACGTTTCTGGTGGTTCTTGAAAAAATATTCTTTAAAAAATCCACGTTTCTGGTGGTCCTTGAAAAAATATTCTTTAAAAAATCCACGTTTCTGGTGGTCCCTGAGAAAATATCCTTTAAAAAATCCACGTTTCTGGTGGTCCTTAAAAATCCACGTTTCTGGTGGTCCTTGAAAAAATATTCTTTAAAAAATCCACGTTTCTGGTGGTCCTTAAAAATCCACGTTTCTGGTGGTCCTTGAAAAAATATTCTTTAAAAAATCCACGTTTCTGGTGGTCCTTAAAAATCCACGTTTCTGGTGGTCCTTGAAAAAATATTCTTTAAAAAATCCAAGTTTCTTTAACTGATGGTCCTTGAAAAATATTCTTCAAAAAATCCCCGTTTCTGGTGGCCCTTGAACAATTATTCATTAAAAAATCCACGTGTCTGGTGGTCCTTAAAAAAATATTCTTTAAAAAATCCACGTTTCTGTTGGTCCTTGAAAAAATATTCTTTAAAAAATCCACGTTTCTGTTGGTCCTTGAAAAAAATATTCTTTAAAAAATCCACGTTTCTGTTGGTCCTTGAAAAAATATTCTTTAAAAAATCCACGTTTCTGGTGGTCCTTGAAAAAATATTCTTTTAAAAATCCACGTTTCTGGTGGTCCTTGAAAAAATATTCTTTAAAAAATCCACGTTTCTGGTGGTCCTTGAAAAAATATTCTTTAAAAAATCCACGTTTCTGGTGGTCCTTGAAAAAATATTTTTAAAAAATCCACGTTTCTGGTGGTCCTTGAAAAAATATTTTTAAAAAATCCACGTTGACTGATGGTTCCAGAAAAAAATATTTTTATAAAATCCACGTTTCTGGTGGTCCTTGAAAAAAATATTTTTATAAAATCCACGTTTCTGGTGGTCCTTGAAAAAATATTTTTATAAAATCCACGTTGACTGATGGTCTTAGAAAAAATATTTTTATAAAATCCACGTTGACTGATGGTCTCAGAAAAAATATTTTTATAAAATCCACGTTGACTGATGGTCTCAGAAAAAATATTTTTTTAAAATCCAAGTTGACTGATGGTCCCAGAAAAAATATTTTTATAAAATCCATGTTGACTGATGGTCTCAGAAAAAAATATTTTTATAAAATCCACGTTGACTGATGGTCGCAGAAAAAAATATTTTTATAAAATCCACGTTGACTGATGGTCGCAGAAAAAAATATTTTTATAAAATCCACGTTGACTGATGGTCCCAGAAAAAATATTTTTATAAAATCCACGTTGACTGATGGTCCTTGAAAAAATATTTTAAAAAAATCCACGTTTCCGGTGGTCCTTGAAAAAATATTTTAAAAAAATCCACGTTTCCGGTGGTCCTTGAAAAAATATTCTTTAAAAAATTCTCATTTCTGGTGGTCCTTGAAAAAATATTTTTAAAAAAATCCACGTTTCTGGTGGCCCTTGAAAAAATATTCTTTAAAAAATCCACGTTTCTGGTGGTCCTTGAAAAAATATTTTTAAAAAATCCACGTTTGTGGTGGTCCTTAAAAAAATATTTGTAAAAAATCCACGTTTCTGCTGGTCCTTGAAAAAATATTCTTTAAAAAATCCACGTTTCTGGTGGTCCTTGAAAAAATATTCTTTAAAAAATCCACGTTTCTGGTGGTCCTTGAAAAAAATATTTTTAAAAAATAAGTATTTTTTCTGCCAAATTTAAATTTACTGTACAAGACAAATACTTGGCATATATTAACACACATAACCTGACATATGCATCCATGCAATCCAAAATAAAATAGAACACATGAATTATAAAAATTTCACCACTTCCATATGCTAAGCTGATGATACTCCAAAAGCCAAGTCAAGTGTTGTAGTCAGAGATGTCCAAATCTTCTCCTTTTCTCTCATTTACAACTTGACACAAAGACAAAAAGTACGTATTTCCATGCAAAGGACCCTCTCATACTAACATCCTTTCGTCCACTCATCCACATAAGTAAGAAGATAATACAAAAATATTTAGATTTTAATCTCATGCCGAAACATGATGGACCAGAAAAGAAATAAAAAAAACAACATCATCAGCAAATGTATGCGGAAGAACAAACAAATCTGTTGGGGATGAAATGCTAAGCTAAATATCCTTGCATATTATGCTTGCAAATATCCTTAGAGTAAATGAAGCAAGGAGAGAAAAACCAACAACAACAACTTGACTATGTAAATACTATGTACATATATTTTTAATAAAAAATTTGCAAAATAAAAAACCAAATCTCAAATCCTCAACAACGACAACAAACAACATTTGTTGTTTATCATAAACAACACAAAGTCATATTATTTTGGGATCTTTGATGCAGTTGTGAGGGGGGAGGTGAATACTCATCAGATAATATCCTTGATGTTGTGGAAAAACATTCATTCAAATAATGGCTTTATGCCAAACTCTTTTGTTTTTGGCCAACGAAGTGTATTAAAAAAATTATTTAAAAGTTTAGCAGCAATCTAGCCAAATAATCCTTTAATGCCTTGACCAATATCAATTATGCAAAATTAAGATTGGCTTTTGAGTATATTAAGTTGAAAAAAAAAAAAAACAACTTAAAAACATATTCTTTAAAAAATCCACGTTTCTTGGATCCTTAAAAAAATATTCTTTAAAAAATAAACGTATCTTGGATCCTTGAAAAAATATTCTTAAAAAAAAATTAATCCTTAAAAAAGTATTCTTTAAAAAATCCACGTTTCTTGGATCCTTGAAAAAATATTCTTTAAAAAAATCCACGTTTCTTGGATCCTTGAAAAAATATTCTTTAAAAAAATCCACGTTTCTGGTGAACCTTGAAAAAATATTTTTTACAAAATCCACGTTTCTGGTGAACCTTGAAAAAATATTCTTTAAAAAAATCAACGTTTTTGGATCCTTGAAAAAATATTCTTTAAAAAATCCACGTTTCTTGGATCCTTGAAAAAATATTCTTTAAAAAATCCACGTTTCTTGGATCCTTGAAAAAATATTCTTTAAAAAATCCACGTTTCTTGGATCCTTGAAAAAATATTCTTTAAAAAATCCACGTTTCTTGGATCCTTGAAAAAATATTCTTTAAAAAATCCACGTTTCTTGGATCCTTGAAAAAATATTCTTTAAAAAATCCACGTTTCTTGGATCCTTGAAAAAATATTTTTTAAAAAATCCACGTTTATTGGATCCTTGAAAAAATATTCTTTAAAAAATCCACGTTTCTTGGATCCTTGAAAAAAATATTCTTTAAAAAATCCACGTTTATTGGATCCTTGAAAAAATATTCTTTAAAAAATCCACGTTTCTGGTGGTCCTTGAAAAAATATTCTTAAAAAAATCCACGTTTATTGGATCCTTGAAAAAATATTGTTTAAAAAATTTAAAAATATTCTTTAACAAATCCACGTTTCTGGTGGTCCTTGAAAAAATATTCTTTAACAAATCCACGTTTTTTGGATCCTTGAAAAAATATTCTTTAAAAAATCCACGTTTTTTGGATCCTTGAAAAAATATTCTTTAAAAAATCCACGTTTTTTGGATCCTTGAAAAAATATTCTTTAAAAAATCCACGTTTTTTGGATCCTTGAAAAAATATTCTTTAAAAATCCACGTTTTTTGGATCCTTGAAAAAATATTGTTTAAAAAATTTAAAAATATTCTTTAAAAAATCCACGTTTCTGGTGGTCCTTGAAAAAATATTCTTTAAAAATCCACGTTTCTTGGATCCTAGAAAAAATATTGTTTAAAAAATTTAAAAATATTCTTTAAAAAATCCACGGTTTTTGGATCCTTGAAAAAATATTGTTTAAAAAATTTAAAAATATTCTTTAAAAAATCCACGTTTTTTGGATCCTTGAAAAAATATTCTTTAAAAAATCCACGTTTCTTGGATCCTTGAAAAAATATTGTTTAAAAAATTTATTTTTTATTATTTTTTTTTTTTTTATATATATTTTTTTTTTTTTTTTTTTTTTTTTGAGACTTCATATTTTATTGATATCTTCATATTTTTTCCTAGAATTTTCTTTTGAAATGAATCTGTATTTTTCATTTAACATAGTTTCCCCATTTCTTCTTAAGAAAGTAGTATCGACGGCCAATATATCAAAACGACAGTAAAAAGCACAAGAAGAAAAATCTCATAAAAGTCCTTTGCAAAACTAAAAGTACTCCACCTCATCTCTACTCCTTGTGAGCATTTACTTTCCTCTCATGGAAAATGTTGTGAAAAACACAAGCACCACCCGTGTTTGAATCATTTTTATGGGAAATTTTTGACAGAATGACATAAAATCGAAGGTTGTTGTAACACGGAAAAGAAGAATAGAAGGAAGATGAAGAGTACAATACGCCTCCTGAACGTTGGCTGGTTAGATGGATGAATGAGTGGTTGTGCCGAAGAAATGCTGCTTCATCTTTAGTTTTAGTTTTTTTTTTCTTCAAACTTTCCTTCCAAAATGCATTGTTTGCCAAGTAATTCTTAACAGTCAATTTGAATTAGATAGATTGAGATTTATGAACTGATTAGGCGATATTGTTCTTCGGTAAATATTGATTGAGGTTATGAGAGCGAATATTGACAGAGGAAAGTGGGTGAAAAGTTTTGAGAAGATGTAACGAAAAAATAAAGGCAAATAAATTCAAGATAAATTGAATTAAACGTGCACTTAAAGAACTCTAAAGTTGTTCCTTGTAAAATTATTCCTTAAAAGTAAACGTTAAGAGCCTCGAAGGTCCTTGAAAAAATATTCTTTATAAATCCACGTTTATAACCTCCTAGGTCCTAGCAAAAATATTCTTTATTCGAAGAACCTTGAAAAAATATTGTTCTTTAATTCTTTAAAAATCCACGTTTATAACATCGAAGGTCCTTGAAAAACTATCCTTTAAAATCCACTTTTATAGTATCGAAAGTCCTTGAAAAACTATCCTAAAAAATCCATATTTAGAATCTCAATGGTACGTCCTGAACAAAACCTTCTTTAAAAACACACGTTCATAGACTCGAAGATCCTTGAAAAAATATTCTTTAAAAATCCACGTCTATAGCATCGAAGGTCCTTGAAAAACTATACTTAAAAAATCCATATTAAGAGTCTCAATGGTCTTGAACAAAACCTTCATTAAAAATACACTTTTATAGTCTCGAAGATCCTTGAAAAAATATTATTTAAAAATCGAAGTTTATAGCCTCGAAGGTCCTTGAAAAAATTTTGTTTAAAAATCTACTTTTATATCCTCGAAGGGCATTGAAAAAATATTCTTTAAAAATCTACGTTTTCTTGGTTTTAAAGACCTTGAAAAAATATTCTTTAAAAATCCACGTAAATAGCCTCGAAGATCCTTGAAAAATCCACGTAAATAGCCTCGAAGATCCTTAAAAAATTTCCTTTAAAAATCCAAGTTTTCTTGGTTTGAAGGTCCTTAAAAAATATTCTTTAAAAATCCACGTTTTCTTGGTTTGAAGGTCCTTAAAAAATATTCTTTAAAAATCCAAGTTTATAGCCTCGAATGTCATTGAAAAAATATTCTTTAAAAATCCACGTTTTCTTGGTTTGAAATTCCTTGAAAAAAATATCCTTTAAAAATCCACGTAAATAGCCTTGAAGATCCTTGAAAAAATATTCTTTAAAAATCCACGTTTATAGCCTCGAAAGTCCTTGAAAAAATATCCTTTAAAAATTCACGTAAATAGCCTTGAAGATCCTTGAAAAAATATTCTTTAAAAATCCATGTTTTCTTGGTTTGAAGGTCCTTGAAAAAATATCCTTTGATAATCCACGTTTTTTGCCTCGAAGGTCCTTGAAAAAATATCCTTTAAAAATCCACGTAAATAGCCTCGAAGATCCTTGAAAAAATATTCTTTAAAAATCCATGCTTTCTTGGTTTGAAGGTCCTAGAACAAATATTCTTTAAAAATGCATGTTTTCTTGGTTTGAAGGTCCTTTAAAAAATATTCTCTAAAAGTCCATGTTTTCTTGGTTTGAAGGTCCTTGAAAAAATATTCTTTGAAAATCCACATTTATAGACTCGAAAGTCCTTGAAAAATATTCTTTAAAAATGCATGTTTTCTTGGTTTGAAGGTCCTTTAAAAAATATTCTTTAAAAATCCACGTTTATAGCGTCAAAGATCCTTGAAAAATATTCTTTAAAAATTCATGTTTTCTTGGTTTGAAGGTCCTTGAAAAAATATTCTTTTTAAATTCAAGTTCATAGCCTCGAAGGTCCTTAAAAAAAATATTATTTTTAAATTCAAATTCATAGCCTGGAAGGTAATTGAAAAAATATTCTTTAAAAATCCACGTTTATAGTTTTGAAGGTGCTTGAAAAATATTATTTAAAAATCCAAGTTTAAAGGCTGGAAGGTCCTTGAAAATTTTTTTTTAAAAATTCACGTTTAAAGCATCAAAGATCCTTAAAAAAGTTCGAAATTTTGGACCAAATATTCTTTAAAAATACACTCGAAATTTCGTTTTCTTGGTTTAAATGTCCTAGAAAAAATATTCTTTAAAAATCCACGTTTTTTTGGTTTAAATGTCTTTGAAAAAATATTCTTTAAAAAATTAACGTTTTTTGGTCGGTTGATCCTTAAAAAAATATTCTTTAACAAACCACGTTTGCTTAAGTTGTTTGTCCATATAGATTGACTGTCATCCATTTCCCAAAAAAACACAAAAAATCCTGCACCTTCTACCTTTGTTGATATTCCATAGAAAATTCGGATGCAAATCCACCACCTTACCATTCACCCACATGTATACACCTTGGCCAAATATACATTGCATCTATTTGCATTGTTTGCATAGGCTCACAATATGCACACATATGTATGTGTGTGTGTTTGTGTGTCAGCCTGCCTGCCTTTCTATGTGTTGATATTGTTAATATCCTTGGGGCTAACTTTGTTATACGAACACCCAGCATCGCACACACATCTGTTTACATATTCTAACCATTCTCGGCAAATATTGGCTTGAACGCACTCAAGCCCCCATCCCCTCAACCACCCAATGATGTGGTTGGTTAGACTAAAGGATACTGGCCAAAAGAACATTTTTAGCCAAAATGTTACAGCTGTCCAGTAAGGAATATGCCATCGGTCACATGGTGTTAGAGTGTTAGTAAAGCCTAGGGCGAATGAAGGTATAATTTCATTGCACTACTGGATTGGAGACATGGATGGCGGGGTGAGATAAATAATATAGAGTATTGAAAGGAGTTAAAGGCTTAAAAATATTGCAAAGAATAAATACAAAATTTAGGATTAATAGACCAATCCTTGAAGAAATATTCTTTAAAAAATCCACATTTTCTCAGCGTAAAGCTCTGAAAACCCTCGAAAAAATTTTCTTAAAAAAAAAACACATTTCTGAGGTCTTTCAAGTATTATTTCTTTTTAAAAAAGCCACTTTTCTGAAGGTCCTTGAAAAAATATTCTTTAAAAAATCCATTTTTCTTTGTCTTTTGGTCCTTGAAAAAATATTCTTTAAAAAATCAACGTTTCTTGGTCTTTTGGTCCTTGATAAAATATTCTTTAAAAAATCCACGTTTCTTTGTCTTTTGGTCCTTGAAAAAATGTTCTTTAAAAAATCTACGTTTTTTGGTCCTTTAAAAAATCCACGTTTCTGGTGGTCCTTGAAAAAAATATTCTTTAAAAAATCTACGTTTTTTGGTCCTTTAAAAAATCCACGTTTCTGGTGGTCCTTGAAAAAAATATTCTTTAAAAAATCTACGTTTTTGGTCCTTTAAAAAATTCACGTTTCTGGTGGTCCTTGAAAAGATATTCTTTAAAAAATCCACGTTTCTGGGGGTCTTTGAAAATATATTCTTTAAAAAATCCAGGTTTCTGGTGGTCCTTGAAAAAAATATTTCCATAAAAAATTCATGTTTCTGGTACTTATGGACCTTGAAAAAATATTCTTTTTCCACGTTTCTGGTAACTGTGGTCTTTGAAAAAATATTCTTTTTCCACGTTTCTGGTACTTGTGGTTCTAAAAAAATATTCTTTAAAGAATCCACGTTTCTGGTGGTCCTTGAAAAAATATTCTTTAAAAAATCCACGTTTCTGGTGGTCCTTGAAAAAATATTCTTTAAAAAATCTACGTTTTTTGGAGTGATGGTCCTTGAAAAAATATTCTTTAAAAAATCCACGTTTCTGGTGGTCCTTGAAAAAATATTCTTTAAAAAATCTACGTTTTTTGGAGTGATGGTCCTTGAAAAAATATTCTTTAAAAAATCCACGTTTCTGGTGGTCCTTGAAAAAATAGTCTTTAAAAAATCTACGTTTCTTGGAGTGATGGTCCTTGAAAAAATATTCTTTGAAAAATCCACGTTTCTGGTGGTCTTTGAAAAAATATTCTTTAAAAATCCACGGTTCTGGTGGTCCTTGAAAAAATATTCTTTAAAAAATCTACGTTTCTTGGAGTGATGGTCCTTGAAAAAATATTCTTTAAAAAATCTACGTTTCTTGGAGTGATGGTCCTTGAAAAAATATTCTTTGAAAAATCCACGTTTCTGGTGGTCTTTGAAAAAATATTCTTTAAAAAATCCACGTTTCTGGTGGTCCTTGAAAAAATATTCTTTAAAAATTCTACGTTTCTTGGAGTGATGGTCCTTAAAAAAATATTCTTTAAAAAATCCAAGTTTCTCGGTGTTTTGGTCCTTGAAAAAATATTCTTTAAAAAATCCACGTTTCTTGGTCTTTTGGTCCTTGAAAAAATATTCTTTAAAAAATCCACGTTTCTTGGTCTTTTGGTCCTTGAAAAAATATTCTTTAAAAATCCACGTTTCTTCAACTGATATTATTTAGGCTCATCCTACTTGCCAAAAAATCAATTTTTTGAATAACCACATGGCTTTCAACACAATAAAAAATTTCAAAATAACCCTTGAAGGCACACCACCACATAATAGAGTCCCAAATTATCCTGTCGGTTGATAGCCATAAATCTTGTTAAAATATTTAACCAACATCATTTATGTAATAATACTCAATACTCAAACGAGGGGAAGCGAGATAGTTTTGTCAGAATTCTTCACAGTTTCTAAAGAGCAAAGAAGAGAGGCCAAGGAGAGAGAGTGGAGAAACAATCAACAAAATCCAATAGACAAACTTTATTTTGAGGATATCCAATAAACTAACAGACCCAAATGTTTGGTGTTATGAAATATGGGTGTGTATGAGTATGTGCGTGTGTGTGTTTATGTCTGTATGCACTCTACTTGCCAAACTTTGTAGATCATTAAAAAACCTATTCCAGCTACTGGCATTTTCTGGTCGCAGCATATAATAGGTAAACTATACAATAAAGTAGCCCAGATTGAGGCAGAGCTTCTTGCGTGCACCGAACATATGAATCTTTTGTTGTTGAGAGAAGAAAATAAGAACTTCATGAATGGACAGACAGATGACGGATTTCATATTTTCGAAGGAAGGAAGGAAAGAAGGATGGATGGACATATGGTATCTCAAAAACACTTTGAAACTGTTTTCAATGCTATTAAAGGATATGGACATTATGAAAAGAACACTAAGTTTGGGGATTTAATAGAGAATATTTTTTTCAAAAATTACAAAAAATCGACTAAATTTCCTAAAGAGCCTCAATTTCGACGAATTTCTTTAGAGAGGGCCTATTTCGACGAAATTCCCTAGAGAGAGCCTATTTCGACCAAATCCCCTAGAGAGAGCCTATTTCGACGAAATTTCCTAGACAGAGTCAATTTCGACGAAATTTCCTATGGAGAGTCAATTTCAACGAAATTCCCTATAGAGAGCGAATTTGGACGAAATTCCCTATAGAGAATCAATTTCGACGAAATTTCCTATGGAGAGTAAATTTTGACGAAATTTCCTATAGAGAGTCAATTTCGACGAAATTTCCTATAGAGAGTCAATTTCGACGAAATTTCCTACAGAGAGTCAATTTCGACGAAATTTCCTATGGAGAGTCAATTTCGACGAAATTTCCTATGGAGAGTCAATTTCGACGAAATTTCCTATGGAGAGTCAATTTCGACGAAATTTCCTATGGAGAGTCAATTTCGACGAAATTTCCTATGGAGAGTCAATTTCGACGAAATTTCCTATGGAGAGTCAATTTCGACGAAATTTCCTATGGAGAGTCAATTTCGACGAAATTTCCTATGGAGAGTCAATTTCGACGAAATTTCCTATGGAGAGTCAATTTCGACGAAGTTTCCTATAGAGAGTCAATTTCGACGAAATTTCCTATAGAGATTCAATTTCGACGAAATTTCCCATAGAGATTCAATTTCGACGAAATTTCCCATAGAGAGTCAATTTCGACGAAATTTCCTATAGGTAGTCAATTTCGACGAAATTTCCTATAGAGCGTCAATTTCGACGAAATTCCCTATAGAGAGTAAATTTCGACGAAATTCCCTATAGAGAGTAAATTTCGACGAAATTCCCTATAGAGAGTGAATTTCGACGAAATTCCTTATAGAGAGTGAATTTCGACGAAATTTCCTATAGAGAGTGAATTTCGACGAAATTCCCTATAAAGAGCCAATTTCGACGAAATTCCCTATAGAGTGTCAATTTCGACGAAATTCCCTATAGAGAGTCAATTTCGACGAAATTCCCTATAGAGAGTCAATTTCGACGAAATTCCCTATAGAGAGTCAATTTCGACGAAATTCCCTATAGAGAGTCAATTTCGACGAAATTCCCTATTGAAAGTCTATTTCGACGAAATTCCCTATAGAGAGTCACTATCGACGAAATTTCCTATAGAGAGTCAATTTCGACGAAATTCCCTATAGAGAGTCAATTTAGGCGAGTTTTGCTGTATTCGATTTCGTGGAAATATTTATATAGAGCACATTTCTTTGTCATTTATAGCGGAACTTGAATTTCACAGCCTTTAATTTAAAATTCCATACCTTTTTGTAAAGTTTCAATCTTTCCCTTCAAAAATGAAAAAAAAAACCGAAATTCCAATTAGATTTTATTTCCCACAAAAAATCCATCCCACAAAATATCTCATTAATGACCAGAAACGACAAGTTGTGTCCCTTTTATTGCAATCTGCCCACTCCTCCCATGCTTTTGCAAATACCCACCTAAATTGCAAGATCTTGCTAAAATACAATTGCTGCCAATGCAACAATGACAACAAAGAAATTTTTAATTACAACCTCAAAGTTTTGTTCGATGCCATGCTAGGCGGCGCGGTGCCTCGCCTCGTCATAAATCATAAACAAAAATTCATATAAATGTTATTATTTGACTTAAGTAGCGAATAATTTTAATTAGGACATCCATAAGATGCGAAACGACAGCACGAATACCAAAAAAAGCGGAAAACTATTTTGCCATTGTGTTAAATTAATATTAGCCAAGCATTTACAGTCAACATGGCAGCCGGCACAAAACCATGCTGCAGCAGCAGCAACAATCCAACTGCTAACCAGTCAGCAAGCCAGGCAAACAAAACTCAACGAGAATCCTGCGGCAGAGCGAGAAAAAACTCCTTCATAATCTACAATTCAATAAAACCAAAGCAGCTGGAAGGAGAAACATAAATGCTTTACTCAGGCGTTAGAAAGGGGGCTGGTAATATTGGTGGGGTGATAGGTCTTAAACAGAAGAAAATTCAATGTGAGATGGAAAATTTCGTCGAAATTGACCAGCTATAGGAAATTTCGTCGAAATTGACCAGCTATAGGAAATTTCGTCGAAATTGACTCCCCATAGGAAATTTCGTCGAAATTGACTCCCCATAGGAAATTTCGTCGAAATTGACTCTCTATAGGAAATTTCGTCGAAATTGACTTTCTATAGGAAATTTCGTCGAAATTGACTCTCTTTACGGAATTTCGTCGAAATTGACTCGTCTATAGGAAATTTCGTCGAAATTGACTCGTCTATAGGAAATTTCGTCGAAATTGACTCGTCTATAGGAAATTTCGTCGAAATTGACTCGTCTATAGGAAATTTCGTCGAAATTGACTCGTCTATAGGAAATTTCGTCGAAATTGACTCGTCTATAGGAAATTTCGTCGAAATTGACTCGTCTATAGGAAATTTCGTCGAAATTGACTTGTCTATAGGAAATTTCGTCGAAATTGACTTGTCTATAGGAAATTTCGTCGAAATTGACTTGTCTATAGGTAATTTCGTCGAAATTGACTTGTCTATAGGAAATTTCGTCGAAATTGACTTGTCTATAGGAAATTTCGTCGAAATTGACTCTCTGTAGGAAATTTCGTCGAAATTGAATCTCTGTAGGAATTTTCGTCGAAATTGACTCTCTGTAGGAAATTTTGTTTTTTTCGAAATTGAAATGTGCCACTACAATTGCGTCGGAAATTTCGTCGAAATTGGCTCTTTATAGAAAATTTCAACGAAACTGACTATCCATAGAAAATTTGACTCTCTATAGGAAATTTCGTCGAAATTGACTCTCTATAGGAAATTTCTTCGAAATTCTTCAAAATTCACCCTCTATAGGAAATTTTGTCGAAATTGACTATGTCTATAGGAAATTTCGTCAAAATGCACTCTCTATGGGAAATTTCGTCGAAATTTACTCTATGGGAAATTTCGTCGAAATTTACTCTCTATGGGAAATTTCGTCGAAATTTACTCTCTATGGGAAATTTCGTCGAAATTTACTCTCTATGGGAAATTTCGTCGAAATTTACTCTCTATGGGAAATTTCGTCGAAATTTACTCTCTATGGGAAATTTCGTCGAAATTTACTCTCTATGGGAAATTTCGTCGAAATTTACTCTCTATTGGAAATTTTCTTCGAAATTCACTCGCTATAGGAAATTTCGTCGAGATTCACTCTCTATAGGAAATTTCGTCGAAATTCACTCTCTATAGTAAAATTTCGTCGAAATTCACTCTCTATAGGAAATTTCGTCGAAATTCACTCTCTATAGGAAATTTCGTCGAAATTCACTCTCTATAGGAAATTTCGTCGAAATTCACTCTCTATAGGAAATTTCGTCGAAATTCACTCTCTATAGGAAATTTCGTCGAAATTCACTCTCTATAGGAAATTTCGTCGAAATTCACTCTCTATAGGAAATTTCGTCGAAATTCACTCTCTATAGGAAATTTCGTCGAAATTCACTCTCTATGGGAAATTTCGTCGAAATTCACTCTCTATGGGAAATTTCGTCGAAATTGCCTCTCTATGGGAAATTTCGTCGAAATTGCCTCTCTAAAGGAAATTTCGTTGAAATTGCCTCTCTATAGGAAATTTCGTTGAAATTGCCTCTCTATAGGAAATTTCGTCGAAATTCACTCTCTATAGAAAATTTTGTCGAAATTCACTCTCTATAGGAAATTTCGTCGAAATTCACTCTCTATAGGAAATTTCGTCAAAATTCACTCTCTATAGGAAATTGCGTCGAAATTCACTCTCTATAGAAAATTTTGTCGAAATTGACTCTCGATAGGAAATTTCGTCGAAATTCACTCTCAATAGGAAATTTCGTCGAAATTCTCTCTCTAAGGAAATTTCGTCGAAATTCACTCTCTATAGGAAATTTCGTCGGAATTCACTCTCTATAGAAAATTTCGTCGAAATTCACTATCTATAGAAAATTTCGTCGAAATTCACTCTCTATAGAAAATTTCGTCGAAATTCACTCTCTGTAGAAAATTTTGTCGAAATTCACTCTCTGTAGGAAATTTCGTCGGAATTCACTCTCCATAGGAAATTTCGTCGGAATTCACTCTCCATAGGAAATTTCGTCGAAATTCACTCTCCATAGGAAATTTCGTCGAAATTCACTCTCCATAGGAAATTTCGTCGAAATTCACTCTCCATAGGAAATTTCGTCGAAATTCACTCTCCATAGGAAATTAGGTCGAAATTCACTCTCTATAGGAAATTTCGTCGAAATTTACTTTCTACAGGAAATTTCGTCGAAATTTACTCTCTACAGGAAATTTCGTCGAAATTTACTCTCTATAGGAAATTTCGTCGAAATTGACTCTCTATAGGAAATTTCGTCGAAATTGACTCTCTATAGGAAATTTCGTCGAAATTGACTCTCTACAGGAAATTTCGTCAAAATTGACTCTTCAAAGGAAATTTTGTCGAAATTGACTCTCTATAGGAAATTTCGTCGAAATTGACTCTCTATAGGAAATTTCGTCGAAATTGACTCTCTATAGGAAATTTCGTCGAAATTGACTCTCTATAGGAAATTTCGTCGAAATTGACTCTCTATAGGAAATTTCGTCGAAATTGACTCTCTACAGGAAATTTCGTCAAAATTGACTCTTCAAAGGAAATTTCATCGAAATTGACTCTCCAAAGTAAATTTCGTCGAAATTGACTCTCTATAGGAAATTTCGTCGAAATTGACTCTCTATAGGAAATTTCGTGGAAATTGACTCTCTATAGGAAATTTCGTGGAAATTGACTCTCTATAGGAAATTTCGTCGAAATTGACTCTCTATAGGAAATTTCGTCGAAATTGACTCTCTATGGGAAATTTCGTCGAAATTGACTCTCTATAGGAAATTTCGTCGAAATTGACTCTCTATAGGAAATTTCGTCGAAATTGACTCTCTATAGGAAATTTCGTGGAAATTGACTCTCTATAGGAAATTTCGTGGAAATTGACTCTCTATAGGAAATTTCGTCGAAATTGACTCTCTATAGGAAATTTCGTCGAAATTGACTCTCTATAGGAAATTTCGTCTAAATTGACTCTCTATAGGAAATTTCGTCAAAATTGACTACCTATAGGAAATTTCGTCGAAATTCACTCTCTATAGGAAATTTCGTCGAAATTCACTCTCCATGGGAAATTTCGTCGGAATTCACTCTCCATAGGAAATTTCGTCGGAATTCACTCTCCATAGGAAATTTCGTCGGAATTCACTCTCCATAGGAAATTTCGTCGAAATTCACTCTCCATAGGAAATTTCGTCGAAATTCACTCTCCATAGGAAATTTCGTCGAAATTCACTCTCCATAGGAAATTTCGTCGAAATTCACTCTCTATAGGAAATTTCGTCGAAATTTACTTTCTACAGGAAATTTCGTCGAAATTTACTCTCTACAGAAAATTTCGTCGAAATTTACTCTCTATAGGAAATTTCGTCGAAATTTACTCTCTATAGGAAATTTCGTCGAAATTGACTCTCTATAGGAAATTTCGTCGAAATTGACTCTCTATAGGAAATTTCGTCGAAATTGACTCTCTATAGGAAATTTCGTCGAAATTGACTCTCTATAGGAAATTTCGTCGAAATTGACTCTCTATAGGAAATTTCGTCGAAATTGACTCTCTATAGGAAATTTCGTCGAAATTGACTCTCTACAGGAAATTTCGTCAAAATTGACTCTTCAAAGGAAATTTCATCGAAATTGACTCTCCAAAGTAAATTTCGTCGAAATTGACTCTCTATAGTAAATTTCGTCGAAATTCACTCTCTATAGGAAATTTCGTCGAAATTCACTCTCTATAGGAAATTTCGTCGAAATTCACTATCTATAGTGAATTTCGTCGAAATTGACTGTCTATAGCGAATTTGTCGGAAAATAAATTATTTTAAAATTTCTGTATATCCCCATGGCAAGACCCTTTTTCATTGCTTATTTTCGCAAATGAGCATTGCTAGTGTCTTTATTTTTTTGTGTTCAACAAACCTCCGGATAAAATTTCAAAACTATAAAATGCAACTGTGGTATTTTTCCTCTCCCACGTTTCACTCCCTTTGGTAAAGACTTCAAAAAATCTGTGCAAGTAAAAACAGAACTAAATTTGCTGCAAAGAATTTTCATTTTTTCATTAGAATGTTTAATAAAAAGCTGTAATTTTTATAAATTTCCAATGGTCTTTCAATTCCATTGTTGGGAAGTAAGGCCCAAGAAACAGTATGTGATAATCATTAAATTAAACTCTCTTCGTAGAACCTGAATTTTATATTTTTAGACAGACCGGAAGAGGTTCTACAGTTTTTCCAGGCAGTAAAATTACACAATTGTTTTTACTTTCACCTTGGGAGAAAGAAGTGCTATTCTCAGGGAATCGGAACGGATATTCCCCCTTCCAACTTGTTTAAATTTTGAATTACTTCCTAGCTTGTCTACGTGCGGCTTCTCTGACAAGGTTTGTGTCTAGGCTACAATAATAAAGTTCCAACAAAATAATTAAAACTGCTTGCCTACATTTTGAGAGCCACTGCAGTCGGGACTGGGTTGTTGCATTTACTAAATACAATACATGGATTATTATTTTGTGTTGCAACCCTATCAAAAACATGTATGAAAGGCATGATAGATAGACAATTTCGACGAAATTCACTATAGATAATCAATCTCGACAAAATTTCCTATTGAGAGTCCATTTCGACGAAATTTCGTATAGATAGTCAATTTCGACGAAATTTCCTACACATAGTCAATTTCGACGAAATTTCCTATAGATAGTCAATTTCGACGAATTTCCTATAGATAGTCAATTTCGACGAAATTTCCTATAGAGAGTCAATTTCGACGAAATTTCCTATAGAGAGTCAATTTCGACGAAATTTCCTATAGAGAGTCAATTTCGACGAAATTTCCTATAGAGAGTCAATTTCGACGAAATTTCCTATAGAGAGTCAATTTCGACGAAATTTCCTATAGAGAGTCAATTTCGACGAAATTTCTTATAGAGAGTCAATTTCGACGAAATTTCCTATAGAGAGTCAATTTCGACGAAATTTCCTATAGGGAGTCAAATTCGACAAAATTTCTTATAGAGAGTCAATTTCAACGAAATTTCCTCTAGAGAGTCCATTTCGACGAAATTTCCTATGGAGAGTGAATTTCGTCAAAATTTCCCATAGAGATTTAATTTCGACGAAATTTCCTCTAGAGAGTCAATATCGACGAAATTTCCTATAGACGAGTCAATTTCGACGAAATTTCCTATAGACGAGTCAATTTCGACGAAATTTCCTATAGACGAGTCAATTTCGACGAAATTTCCTATAGAGAGTCAATTTCGACGAAATTGTCTATAGAGAGTCAATTTCGACGAAATTTCCTTTAGAGAGTGAATTTCGTCGAAATTTCCTTTGGACAGTCAATTTCGACGAAATTTCGTATAGCTAGTCAATTTTGACGAAATTCCCTATAGGTAGTCAATTTCGACGAAATTTCCGATAGAGAGTGAATTTCTACAAAATTTCCAAAAGATAGTGAATTATTGTAAATATTTTAAAAAAAAAAATTCAAATGTGGACTTGATCACTTTTTCGTTTTCAAGCCAGCGAAATTGTGGTTAAGCTTGTTTATGTCAACTATTTTATGAATTACCTTTTTTGGGCTACAACAACTAAAAAAGCGAAAAACAAAACACACGCCCTGAAATGGATATATCAACAAGGCAACAACAGCGTACCACAAGAATCATTTGGGGGCAGATATTGCAAATCGATCATCGATTCGATTGTGTGGAGATGAGCAACACACACACGAAGATTACAACGAGGGCGATGCATGTATTTGTGGTTAAGTCAAATTCACGAAAATATCAAAATCAGGGGCGGAGAAAGAAAGCAAAATATAAAGAAAAAACTTTTAAATAATTACAAGTAATAGCTCTGTTCCAGAACCTACAAGTTTTGCATTTTTCGAGGTAATAAAGGGAAAATCGGTTATCGTAGTAAAAAATTTGAAATTCTTGCAGTTCTGGAACAGAACATATATCATACTTATAAATATAAACTCTGAAGGGTTTTAGGAACAATCTAATTTTAAAAATTCAATCTCAAAGAATGGTTTATTTTCCACGCCCCTGCCTCATGAAGTTATGATAAATGAGGTAATATCAGTGGCAGACGCACCGGTAACAGCATCGGCAGCATCAACAACTCGATGCCGATGTTTGAAACAAATAAAAACTGATATCGACATCTCGTTTTTTGAGGTAAAAACAAAAGACCTGTGCAGCAGCCCAACCAGACGGCCGGACAGACAGGCGATACTACTGGTGGACACTTGTACTTGATTATGTGACGTATATGGGGTGGCAGCTATTTTCGTATGAAAAAAATGCAAAAAAAAAAAAACGTTTCGATGCCGTTGCAATGCAGTTGGCGTGATTTAGTCAAAGCGAGTAGACGTTCGGCGGCAGTGTGCATTTCTATCAAAATAACATAATTAATAATAAATTAATTAAAGAAGAAAATAATTAAACGTAAAACTTTGTGATAAACAAGTGGAAAATAATTTAATAATAGTAAAAGTTCTAAAACTGTAACGGAAACAAACTACTCTCGCCTAAAATCAAAATGTGTCAATGACAAATGGATATTTTTATCCATACTCCCACACACACACACATCAACGCTCAATCACACACACGCGCGTACAAGATGTAGTTTTTCCAAATAAACAAACTTTCTCCCTAAGTATTCCTCTCTCATCAATGGCTTTCTTTGGAGAGTTTGTTTTGTTATCAAATATCGATTTTTTATTGTCGTTGCTAAGTATTTTGGAGATTTGACACATTGCTCTCTGCAATGATATTTGCGAATTTGTGTAAACAAAAAACACATGTTTATGTTCGTCGCAATCAATGACATCGAGAAATGATCAGTGTTGTATGGGCAGCAATGAACATAAAAATTAGGGAATCCAAATCGGAATTATTTGGTATTTTTAATGGAAGACAAACAAGAAAAAAACCGCCAATATTCCATTATTTAAATATATTTTGACTTCTGCTATGATTATTCAAATTGTAAACCCTCTCTGGAGTAGGTGCTGAAGGAATTGGCCAATATTGTCGGACCTTAATAAATATGATATAAATATTGCGAAGTGCCAGGTTTGGACTATATTGGATACTTCCTTCACTTAATATGGGACATGTGAACATTTTTAGAAAATGTTAGAAATGTGTGTGAGGTACCAGATATAGTCGACCGAAGTATTCCATTTGTATACCTTACACCATACATAGTATAAGGAGGGTATATTAAGTTCGTCATTCGATTTCTAACTCATCGATATTAATCAGGGTAAAATTCTAAAATAATTTTGCCCTGTCCTTCCATCCGTCCGCCCCTTGTAATCACGTTAGAGTCAAAACGAAAAAAGATAGGAAGCTAAAATTCCGCACTTCCGACTAGACTTTTGCCTGCAGGCAGGTCAAGTTCGATAATTGACTATTTCGGTAATTGATAATTGACTATATTGACTATATCGGTCCATGGTATCGTATGGTCCCATATAACGGTACATCCCAATATTGGGCATTTATAAGGATTTCAGCCACATTTTTCAACGAAATTGTCTGAAAATAAACACAAGGAGTTCCTTTTGAGTACTTTACCCCCTGGAAGCGAATTGTCTATATACAGGGTGGGATAAAAAAAACTGCAACAAAGTCAAACGCCATAATTTTTACATTTTTTTTTTTTAAATTTTCTTGAATGAAAGCAAAAAATGTCGGAAATAGCATCAAATTTTAGAATAAGTTTTGATTTGTTCGAATTGGTCACCTTTGGCACGAATTATGGCCTTCAAACGCCCAATGAAACTGTCACACGCTGCCCGAATGTTGCTCTGTGGTATTTTGGCCCATTCCCGGAAGCGAAGCGCTAGCTTGAGGTGATCGACACTTTGATATTTTTTATTGCCAACCTTGCTTTCCAAAATACTCCAGACACAATAGTCCAATGGATTGGTATCCGGAGATTTTGGTGGCCATTATGCCCTAGAAATGAAGCGAGCAACCTCATTCTTGGGTGGCGCCTGCTGAGTGCGATGGTGCTGTGGCCTGTTGAAATGTCCAAGGTCTGCGGCCAAAATGTTTGCGTGCCCAAGGCTTTAATACACCCTCCAGAATATTTTCGCGATAATATTCGACAAATTTTCTGCTGATGCCACGGTCAATTAATACGAGCGGAGAGCGACCATCGGCTGGCTCTATTTTCTTCCAGTGGCGGTGTACGTTCTTGCGCTTTTTGGAATTTCAATGGCTTTACCCCGAGTTCATTTTTCAATATTTGCCGAAAGGAATATTGCGATATGTTCAGCTTACGAGCCATTTTTCGCCGACTACGAAGCGGGTTTCGCGGTTTGACATTCCGAATTTTGACCGTTTGTGGGAGAGGTACCAGAAGGAGTGGGGTGATATATCCCATCTTCATAGCAGATCCTGTGTTAGTATAAAAAATTGGATATGTGAAATATGAAAATAACCGGATGCTTATTTCGGATTTTATAACCGTTTTTTTTTTTTCTTTGTTCAAAACTTTGACTCTTTGTGGGGTCGGTACCAGAAGGTATGGTCCGATCTCTACCATCTTTATAACTGATCTTGTCCTGATAGAAATATTGAGATGTGTTACGTCTGAATGGAATCGGATGTTATTTCCGCGTTTTATGATCTTTTTCAATTTTCACCCTTTGTAGGGCGGTACCAGAAGAAATGGTCCGATTACTTCCATCTTTATAACAGATCTTGTGTTGATGAAAATATTGAGATGTACCAAGTCTGATTAGAATCGGATGTTAATTTCGCGTTTTATGAGCTGCCTGAATATTCCGATTTTTGACTTTTTGTGGGGGAGGTACCAGTGGGAGTGGACCGATATATTCCATCTTCACAGCAGACCTTGTGTTAGTAGAAATAATTGGATGCTTATTTCAGATTTTATGGTCGTTTGGATTATTCAAAATTTTGGCCCTTCATGGGCGAGGTACCAGAAGGAGTGGACCGATATATTCCATCTTAACGCCAGGCCTTGGTTTAATAAAAATATTGCGATGTGTGTAATTTGGAGACAATCGAATCTTACATCAATTTTTAAAAGAGTTTTAATTATTTAAAATACCAGAAGAAGTGGACCGATATTACCCATATCCGAGCTTGATATAAGTTTGATAATAATATTACGATGTACCAAGTTTAGATCAAATCGGATACTCCCTTCGAGAGTTATCGTGCGCTAGACAGACGGACGGACATCGCTAGATCGACTCTAAATGTATTGAAACGGATTTGGTTCAAAGAGACCTAGGGTCTAAAACTATTATTTCGATGAGACACGTTTTGGCCGTATCAAATGATATACATATACCCTCTGTAGCCATATGGCTGAGGGCATGGTACAATGAAGAGAAGGTAGGTCAACTTTGAAAAAATTGCAAGTATAGAGGTCTACCTGTTTGGCTTGTAATGTCAGAATTACTATCAAAACAATAAAAAAGCAAACAACTTGTTGCATTGATTTTGAATAAATAATTTAAAACCGCGAAAACTGAATGAGTGGTCAAAATTTCTTTTCAAAATCATGTTCTATATGTCTCGTTTGGTTTATTTCGCGACAAAAACTGTAGATTTTATCGATGCATACGTCGCAATAAGCATTTTGAAAACACCCGAATTTGAATATTTTCTGAACAATTTTTTATTATTGAAAAGAAGACACACACATAAGTAAATGAAGTTGACATATTAAGCCAGAAAATAAAAAAAAATAAATCATATGGTAGTTCTGCCCTACCTTGAAATCATTGTACCATGGCTGAGGGTACAAAATCAATTAGCACAAGACAGGCACATTTCGAAATAAATTGTTAGTCTTACCTTTTATGACTAGAAAATACAAAATGGCAAATATTTTCTTTCAATAGTATCAACTTTTATTACCTGATCATTATTTCGTTTAAACTCTTAATTTCGCTATATCAGAATAAATTCCATTAAACACTTTTTCACTGCTGTTTTATTGACCGTACGTGTATTAAGTGTACGTGAGTGTGTGTGTTCTCGAGAGTAATGTAAACAAAACACCGAGAGAGAGAGTAATTTATTTTATTCTGTTAACGCGCTCTCGTCCCCCAGCAAAAAAGAACGTCAACATGAGTCAGTCGTGTTTGCCAGTACAAGCGAAAATGTCCAAAGCAAAGAAGGTGTTGGATGAGGCGCGCGAGACACAAAATCGGGAACTCGATTTGGTGGACAAGGGCATTAGCTCCTTTGAGGAGTTGCCGGGATTGTGTAAGTGAATAAAACTAATAACAACAATAAATAATCAAAAGTGACTAACTGCCAAAATCAATTGTAAACAATAAACTACAATGAATGAACGTGAAAAAAAATACAATAACAGTGGGTGTGAAGAAAAAAATGGTGTTGCCATACCAAAACGGGTGAACATAACAAAAATAATAAATGACAATAAGTTCTAATAGTTTTCCAACTTTACCATGAAAGATGAGTGTTTCTTGATGATTTCCACAAAATTCTAATTGAAAATTATGAATATGATATTGTGTCAGCATGCAGATGACCTCATCTACTGTCTACATCTGTGAAGTAATCAATGTCCGTCCATCCCCGTCTGCAGCAATTCCATGGTGAATGAGTTTTCAACAACCCACACTAGAGTGGAACAATGCTCTTCAGTACATCTTAAATATTCTCCAGCATAGATATGTGTATTCAATGAACATTGCATTGTTTCTTGTATTTTGTAAACATTTGCATTATGTTAATCAATTGCTTTGGGAAAATTAGAAGTTAATTGTTTTTCTATGCTGTTGTTGTTGTATCATAACTTGTTGCTTGAGTTAATTTTATAATCTAACGTCATAAATACCAAAGGGGGAGAGCAAGGTAGATCTAACAGGTAACCGCATCGGCGAATTGCTACAACAAAGCAACTTTTGTGGTCCCCTCAAATGTCAAAATTGGCATCTAAGGCGAAAAACATAGATTCGCCATGACATTTAAAGGTTGCGGCAAATTTGTTTCAACCAATCAGAAACGAGGTGTTTGTTTACATTTTATTTTGTGTGCCTCTCGTCGTAAACGAACTTCGCAATAAAAGTTTTTATTGTAAAACAAATAAGAGTAGTATTGCGATATTTTTTAAACCAAGAAACTTATAATGACTATATTTTACTGGTTTAAACCGAAAGTTTTCCGGAACTGCAAATGACAAGAGTCGAATTCTTGCACCACTTCCCGTGATGTGCTTTGGGAATCTTAGATGTTGAGGCTAACTTAATTCTTAAAGCTGAACTCCATTCTATACTCCTTCCTTCATTTTCTTTTAATTATTTTTACTAGTTTCACTCTTAACTTGCTCTTAAATTATTTGAAATATTATAAAAATAGTTTTAGGGAAGACAACATAAACAAATTTGTTGTTGCATTCATTTAGGGCGAATTCTTCATTACAACAATTTGTTTTGACATTTAATGGTGCCGTCAGCTGGGCTGATGCGATTACCTAGTACATCTACCTTGGGGGAGAGAGAAGACTGTCAATTGGGCATATTTGCATTTGGTGTTGCCATACTCATGAAATATTCTCTAGATTTGGGGAAAATTGTTTGCAGCATAAAATACCCTGTATTATTAAAGTAAGAAGTTAAGGAAATTTGCTTCTGAAGGGTGATTTTTTGAAAGATATAGACAAGTTTTTCCAAATAAAATCCGGAAAAAAATCATGAAATCTTTCAGATGTATACCCTCAGCCAATGTCGGTTTATTAAAATAACTTTTGACTTGCGTTATGATTTTTAAAATACTGACCTTTAATGGGATGGTACTGAAGGAGTGTGCCAATATTTTCCATTTCATATCCGACCTAAGTCAGATATAAATATTACAACGTGCCAGATTTGGACTATATCGACTTTTTATAACCTCTACCACAGAAGGAAGGTATATTAAATTTGTCATTCTGTTTGAACACTTCGATATTTACATTTTAGACCCCACGAAGTATAAATATTCTTTATTAGCATAAAATTCTATATCGATTTAGCGATGTCCATCCGTCTATCCGTCCGTGGATATCACTCTAGCTTCCGAAGGAAATGAAGAAGGCTAATAAAATTTTACTCAAATGTATATTATGTCTGCAGGACTTTTGATATTGAAAATGGGTCATGTAGGTCCACGTTTTGGTATAGCCCCCATATAATGGTACCTCCCTATTTTCGGTATTTTGATAATTTTAGCGACTTTATTCAGCGCAATTGTTTCAAATTTGGTATTTGAAGTTCGTAATGAATACTACAGGCTATGACAGTAAATTGTCTGTTCAGGTCCACGTCTCCGTATAGCCCCTATATAATGGTACCTCCCTATTTTCGATATTTTGGTAATTTTAACGACATTATTCACCGGAAATGTTTCAAAATTGGTATTTGAAGTTCGTAATGGATACTACAGCCTATGACAGAAAATTGTCTGTGCAGGTCCACGTCTTCGTATAGCCCACATATAACGGTACCTCCCTATATTTGATATTTTCAAGATTTTAGCTACGTTATTCACCGGAATTATTTCAAATTTGGTGTTTGAAGTTCATAATGGATACTACAGTCTATGACAGAAAATTGTCTGTGCAGGTCCACGTCTTAGTATAGCCCCCACATATCGGTACCTCCCGATATTCTGTATTTTGATAGTTTTAGCGACGTTTTACACCAGAATTGTTTCAAATTTGGCCTTTGAAGCTCGTAATGGATACTACAGCCCATGACAGAAAATTGTCTGTGTAGGTCACGTCTTCGTATAGCCTCCATATAACGGTGCCTCCCGATATTCGGTATTTTGATGATTTTAGCGACATTATTTACCGGAATTGTTTCAAATTCTGTATTTGATATTCGTAATGGATACTAAAGCCTACGACAGAAAATTGTCTGTGCAGGTCCACGTCTTCGTATAGCCCACATAAAACGGTGCCTCCCTATATTTGATATTTTCAAGATTTTAGCTACGTTATTCACCGGAATTATTTCAAATTTGGTGTTTGAAGTTCATAATGGATACTACAGTCTATGACAGAAAATTGTCTGTGCAGGTCCACGTCTCCGTATAGCCCCCATATAAAGGTACCTCCCTGTATTCAATATTTTGATGATTTTAGCGACATTTTTCACCGGAATTGTTTCAAATTTGGTATTTGAATATTATAATGGCTTATGACAAATGTGGCCTATGCAGGTCCGCGTCGTTGTATGGACCCTTATATAAGGGCCACATTCTGTATTTTTTAGGTTTTAACAGAATTTTGAACGGATTTAATTAATTAATTAATTTTTTTTTTTTTTTTTTTGAAAATTGCCAAAATGCTAGGAGGTATTTAAAGTTCGACCCGGCCGAACTTGCAGCTTCTTTACTTGTTAAATGTGTAATGTTATAATCTTCAATAATCCATACATATCTTTCTTTGTTCCAGTTAATATGTCCAACATCACCCGACTGACCCTGAGCCACAATCGCATCAGCAACATCAATCCCGGTATTGCCAACCTCTTAAATTTGGAAATTTTAAATCTTTCCAATAATCAACTACGCGAATTACCCGTATCACTGTCTTCCATGCCCAAGCTGCGCATACTCAATGTGTCGATAAATCGTTTGGATAGCTTACCGCGTGGCTTTGGCGCCTTCCCGGTACTTGAAGTACTCGACTTATCCTACAATAATTTAAATGAAAAGGTATTGCCGGGAAATTTCTTCATGATGGAAACACTACGTGCCCTCTATTTGGGTGATAATGATTTCGAATATATACCCGAGGGTTTGGGAAATCTGAAAAATCTACAAATTTTGGGATTGCGTGACAATGATCTGTTGGAATTGCCACGAGAAATTGGCGAGCTGACACGTTTGCGTGAATTACACATCCAGCACAATCGTTTGCAATTCCTGCCGCCAGAGGTGGCCCAATTGGATTTGTTGGGCAGTAAGTCCGTGATGAAGATGGAAGAGAATCCCTGGGTCCAACCCATTGCTGAACAATATTTGTTGGGTATTAGCCATGTTATTGAGTATCTGAAAACCGAAACATATAAAATGTAAGTTGTTGTCGCTGTTGTCATTTGTAAAATTTTTAAATATTTTAATTTTTTTTCTTTCTTTGCAGCATTTATAACCGCCACATGATGGCTGGTCGTGGTGGTCCACCACCGCCAAAGGCAGATAAAAGCAAAAAAGCTTCTCGTGTTCGAGCCTAATTTGATGGGGATTGTTTTGCATCACATTATTTCGGCGAATAAGAGTGCCTTTGAATTTAAAATAAGTCATTTATGTGCTCGTGTGTGTTCTTTGTACTAATTTAAAAAGTTTGTATTTTTTTAACCGTAAATTAATTGATATTTGTATTTAAAATAAACATTTTTTAACCAAGTTATTTAATTTTGAAAGTAATTTTGAAACAGGACAGAATTAAATATTTTTTCTCAAGAATCATCCAACCAAAACGTGGATGTTTTAAACATTTTTTCTCAAGGATCACCCAACCGGTAAACCGTGGATTTTTTGAACATTTTTTCTCAAGGACCAACTGTTGAATAAACGTGGATTTTTAAAACAAATAAAGGGCGAAATAAAAGAACTGCAACAAAGTCTTTTTTTAAATTTTATTGAATGAAAGCCAAAAATATCGGAAATAGCATCAAATTTTGGCCTTTGGCCTTCAAACGGCCAATGAAACCGTCACACACTGCCCGAATGTTGCTCTGCGGTATTGTGGCCCATTCCCGGCGAAGCGCTTGCTTGAGTGATCGACACTTTGGTATTTTTAAGTGCAACCTTGCTTTCCAAAATACTCCAGACACAATAGTCCAACGGATTGGTATCCGAAGATTTTGATGGCCATTGTGCGATGGAAATTAGCGGGGAACCTCATTTTGTAACCATTCTTGGTTGGCACCCAGCACGCGATGGTGCTGAGTCCTGTTAGAATTTCCAAGGTCTGCGGCAAAAATGTTTGCATGCCCAAGGCTTTAATACACCCTCCAGAATATTTTCGCTATAATATTCGGCATTTATTCTGATGCCACAGTCGATAAATACGATCGGAGAGCGACCATCGGCTGTTATGGCGGCCCGCACCATCACCATGGCCGGCGCTTGAGTTTTGGTGGCCAACCGAAGGTGCATATTTTCAGCTGACCTCTTTGGCAAGTAAACATCCGATCATTTTGTTTGTTTACAAACTGCTGGACAACGAATGTTTTCTCATCGGAGACGGAGACAGCCAAATTCGGCAGTTTCCCACTTGCGACCAAATGAAGCAACTCTTTAGCTCTTTTAATCCTATTATTTCCTAACAGAACTTGAGTTAGTAAAAATGTTTGTATGCCTGAAATTTAAAAAGAGTTGGATGCGCATTTTGCTTTTTCTTAAGCGTTTTGTTTTTCAAAAATCTTAAACCCTATGTGAGGTAGGTACCAGAAGAAAAGGTCCGATCTCTACTATATTTATAACAGATCATGTGTTCTTTAAAATATTGAGACTTATGAAGTCTGAATGCAATCGTTTAATGAGCTATATGGTCACTCAGAATTTTGACCCTCTGTAGGGAGGTACCAGAAGGAGTAGACCAATATATTCCATCTTCACAGCGTTAGTATAAATAATGGGATGTGTGAAATATGAAGAAAACCGAAAGCTTATTTCAGATTTTATAATCGTTTTGGTTATTCAAAATGTTGACCCTTTGTGGGAGAGGTACCAGAAGGAATGGTCCGATCTCTACCATATTTATAACAGATCGTGTGTTCATGGAAACATTGAGATCTACCAAATCTGAATGGAATCGGATGTTAATTTCGTGTTTTATGAGCTTCATGAATATTCAAAATTTTGTTACCCTCTGTGGGGGAGGTATCAGAAGGAGTGATCCGATCTCTACCATTTTTATAACAGATCTTGTGTTGATGGAAATATTGGGATATACCAAATCTGAGTGGAAACGGATGTTAATTTCGTGTTTTATGAGCTTCATGAATATTCAAAATTTTGTTACCCGCTGTGGGGGAGGTACCAGAAGGAGTGGACCGATATAATCCATCTTCACACATCACATTGTATAAGAGTTATAATTATTAAAAATTTGACTCTTTGTGGGGGAGGTACTTGATGGAGTGGATCGATATTGGCAATTTTCGCACCCGACCTAGCACTGATGCAAATATTAGGATTCGCCAAGTTGGAGCAAAATCGAATTATCCTCTCTCTTTAAATTATTTTCTTTAAAAATTTTGACATTTTGTGTGGGAGATACCAGAAGGAGTGGACCGATATGGCCCATCTCTGAACTCGATCTAAGTTTGACAATAATATTACGATGTACCAAGTTTCGACCAAATCTGAAACTTCCTTCGAGAGTTATCGTGCGCACCAGCCAGACGGACGGACGAATTGACGGACGGACCGACGGAGTCGCTAGATCGACTCCAAATGTCCCGAAACGGATTTGGTCCAAAGAGACCTAGGGTCTAAAATCGTTATTTCGATGGGGCACGTTTTGGCCGTATCAAATGATATATACCCTATCTAGCCTTATGGCTGAGGGTATAAAAAACCAGAATAACCAATAAAGGAAGAAAGGGAGCAAAAGAAGAAACTGCTCTAAATTAGTAAAAACTTTAATCTTTTTACCCAGATTCTTTTTTAAAATCCCAAGAAGCCTAGAAAAAGGGAAAATAATAGTTGGCATTTGAACCTCTCCTATATAACTGAAATAAATCGGTTTGTACAAGTTAAAATACTCGTATCGCTGGATTTCGGAAAGATGTTGATACAAATAACCAAATAACTCCATTCTTGAAAACTTATTCCCCATAATGGACCCCTTCGAATCGGATCCAAAGAACCGATAATTTTCCTACATCGAAAAAAATACGCTTTTTTGACAGATGTTTCTTAACCGGAATATTAAGGTAAGTGGAATGGGATGAACTACCACGACGGTAACCTAAGACACAGATGGAAGCTAATTAGGACTGGTTCTTAGATCTCAAATGTAGTATCTAATGAAGAGCAGTTTCTGTACTAACCTTGATGAGATATCGACGTTTTAATTGTGAGGCAATAAACCAGCCTTCGTATATTCAACTTTTTCTTTACTTTATATGCCAAACAGTGTGAAAAAATCTTAAATTCTTTTCAAACCCTATCTACTTTGATAAACATTTTAAGAATTTTACATTTCCCAGCTCTGACTTTTCCCATCAATGTAAGTAACTGTGTTACCACATCATTTCAATTCAAACAAATGACACTTTGCTAGCAGAGTTGCCATTTTCCGAGATATCATAACAAAAAACACAAACAATTGATTTGTGTTGTGGAATGAACAGCAACAACAGAGGATAGAGTTTGATGGAGCTCTCCCAGCTACCCGGTACTGTCAATAACAATAAAGCCATTTAAATGTCATCTAATACGTCCAGAAGGTATTAATCATTGAGATTTATTTATTTCCTTGTATTTTTAACCAAAATTCAATGTTACAGAGTGGTCAAGGTAACCACAACGGAACAATTTGATTTGTTGAAATATGAAATGCTCCAAAAGCCAGAGGCTGCAGTAGGATATTGTCGTGGAGTGGATCGAGCCAAGGCCGATGCCCAGTGGAAGGAAATTGTGGAGAAATTAAATGCGCTGGGACCACCACACAAGACGATGTCCGAATGGAAAAAGGTAAGGTTGAATAATTGCATATTTCGAAAAAAATGGCCAAGGAAGAAATGGCTGTCTTGGAACATCACAGAAAAAATAATATTCCATTGTTTTTGTTGTAGTTGGTATACAACAACAACTATTTGTGGCCGTGTATGTAGTTGTCTTGTCTCCAGTCTGCTGCCTGACGACGATAACGATGATGTGCGTGTTTGTAAACCACATACCTTTTGTAGTCACGTTTCGCTCTGTGTCACGTCACGAAGTTTGCCCACAAATCGTGATAAAACACTCAAACATACATACACACAAAGACGTTGTTATGCATGATCTCAAATTTCGAAAAAAAATAACAAAGCACAAATGAAATTTATAATTAAAGTGGCGTGACAAGCTCGACGTAACGTGTGCGTTGCTATGTGTGACTGACTTGTCGTGTACAGTCACAAACAATTGGGAGTCACTTGAATGATGTTTAATTCAATAGCAATAGCCCTCGAAATGGATTTTGTTTCTGAAAACGATGAAATTCTAGCCTTAAGATATCTACGCCTAGGGAACGGCCCAGAGTCCAGAGAAAGATCTCACGCTCAAGGAACCGTTTGACATTGTACCAAGACCATTAGAAGATTCAAATGTGTGTTTAGAATCTTCAAGAGTTGATGAAATTGCCCAAGTTAAAAGTACAGGGTGAGATAAAAAAAACTGCAACAAAGTCAAACGCCATAATTTTTACATTTTTTTTTTAAATTTATTGAATGAAAGCCAAAAATGTCGAATATAGCATCAAATTGTAGAATAAGTTTAGATTTGTTCGAATTGGTCACCTTTCACACAAACTAGGGCCTTCAAAAGGCAAATTAAACCGTCACACGCTGCCCGAGTGTTGCTCAGCGGTATTTTCGCCCATTTCCGGCGAAGCGTTTGCTTGAGGTGATCGACATTTTGGTATTTTTAGTGCCTACCTTGCTTTCCAAAATACTCCAGACACAATAGTCCAACGGATTGGTATCTGGAAATTTTGGTGGCCATCATGCGCTGGAAATGAAGCGAGGGACCTCATTTTGTAACCATTCTTGGGTAACGCGTGCTGAGTGCAATTGTACTGAGTCCTGTTGGAATGTCCAAGGTCTGCTGCCAAAATGTTTGCGTGACCAATGGTTTAATACACCCTCCAGAATATTTTCGTTATTCGTTATTTATTCTGATACCACGGTCGATTAATACGAAAGGAGAGCGACCATCGGCTGTTATGGCGCCCACACCATCACCATGGCCGGCGCTTGATTTCTGGTGGCCAACCGAAGGTGCACATTTTTAGCTGACCTCTTTGGCAAGTAACAACGAATGTTTTCTCATCGAAGACGGAGAAAACCAAATTCGGCAGTTCACTTTCGTCCAAGCGAAGCAGCTCTTTTGAAACTATTTTCTGTCTGTTTCTGTTGCGGTGTAAGTTCTTGCAATTTTTGGGAATTTCAATGTCTTTACCCCGAGCTCATTTTTCAATATTTGCCGAATGGAATATTGCAATATATTCAGCTCACGAGCCATTTTGCGGCTACTGCTACGCGGGTTTGGATCGAGTCGCTTCTTTACTTTTCGAACCATTTCTGCTGATGTTGCTGTTTTCTTCCGTCCACTTACTTGACGTCGGCCTACACTACCAATATCACGGTAACAAGCGATTGTACGGGACACAAAAGATTTATTCACATTTAAATACTGCAGTGCTCTAACGTTAGCCACCTGTGGTTTTCCAGCCAAATAAAAATAAATCACACTTTCACGCTTGAGTTCATTCAAAAATAACTTTTTTCTGGAAAATTCTCACCAAAATGCTTTTGTACGCTTCTCAACAATATAAAGAGCTGTCACTGGAATAATTTTAACAGCTGTCGGACGAGTGGCTTAGAAATGGCAGCAGTCTGAAGTTGTTTTGCATTTTTTTCATCTCACCCTGTAATATTTAATTTCTTTCAAAAGTCCTCCATAGCAAGTAAAATAGTATCAGTCGGTTTTGCCGAAAGATGTATACCCCCAGCCTTGACTTATGATCATTCAAACTGTTGACTCTTTATGGGGAAGGTTCCGAAGCAGTTGGCCAATAATTGGCCAATTTGTATCTGACCTAAGACTGATATAAATATTGCGACGTGACAGTTTTGGACTATATCGACTACTTTCGGATGCTAATTTCGGATTTTACGATCTTTTGGTTATTAAAAACTTTGACACTTTGTGGGGGAGGTACCAGAAGGATTGGTCCGATCTCTACCATATTTATAACAAATCTTGTGTTGATGGAAATATTAAAATATATTTATTTCGCGATTTATGACCTTCATGGATACTTAAAATTTTGACCCTTTGTGGGTGAGGTAACAGAAGCATTAGGCCGATATGTTCCATCATCACACCAGACCTTGGGTTAATAAAAATATTGTAATGTGTGTAATTTGAAGAGAACCGGATGCTTATTTGGGATTTTATGATCGTTTTGGTTATTCAAAACTTTGACCCTTTGTGGGGGAGGTACCAGAAGGAATGGTCCGATCCCTACCATCTTTATAGCAGATCTTGTGTTAATAGTAGTATTGAGATGTACCAAGTCTGAATGAAATCGGGTGTTTTTTTTCGTATCTTATGAGCTTCATAGATATTCAAAATATTGACCCTTTGTGGGGGAGGTACTAGAAGGAGTGAACCGATATATCCCATCTTCACAGCATATCTTGTGTTAGGAGAAATAATACAATGTGTGAAATACGAAGAGGACTTGCATATTTTGCATATATGCATATTTTGGATTTCATGGTCGTTTTGGTTATTCGAAACTTTGGCCCTTTGAGGGGGTGATACCCGAAGGAATGGTCCGATCCCTACCATCTTTATAATACATCTTGTTTTGATGAAAATATTTAGATGTGCCAATTCTGAATGGAATCGGATGTTTATTACGTGTTTTATGAGCTTCATGAATATTCAAAATTTTGACTCTTTGTGGAGGAGGTACTGGATTTAGTAGACCGATATTGTCCATTTTCGCACCTGACTTAACACTGATGCAAATATAACTATTTGCAAAGTTGTAGCAAAATCGGATTATCCTTTCTCTTTCTGTGCAGTAAATTATTTTCTCTGAAAATGTTGACATTATGTGGAGGAGGTACCAGAAGGAGTGGACCGAAATTCCCCGTCTCCGAACTCAATCTAAGTTTTACAATGAACCAAGTTTGGATCAAATCGGATACTCCCTTTCGAGAGTTATTGTGCGCACCAGACAGACAGACGGACGCACATCGCTAGATCTACTCCAAATGTCCTGAAACGGATTTGGTCCAAAGAGACCTAGGGTCTAAAACCATTATTTCGATGAGGCACGTTTTGGCCGTATAAATTGATATATGCCCTCTCTAGCCATATGGCTGAGGGTATAAAAACACGGTTAGGTTAATATTAGAGGTTCCCTATAAGTCTTTTTTTTAAGGTTATTTTTAAATACGTGCTAAAGGAACTGTTTAACTTTTAGCTAAGTTTTCTGACAATTTCAGTTTGTAGGAACAACCTTTACAGACCTACTTGGGTCCTTGTAAAATTCCCCATATTGAAGGTATTGCTTGAATTACGGTGATAAATGCAGGTTTAATATTGGCTTATTCCCTTGTTTACTGGTTTATTTCTTTGCCTTTTATCTTCTGGAGTTCCTTTGTCAAGTCAATTTAAAGCAGATTTTCAATCTCTCGCAAGTTCCCTAAAAAGCTATATTCAAGTTCTTCTGTGATTCGCCGATAAATTCTCTTGCAAGAAATTCCATTTCCAACAACGAAATATATTTCATATTTTCCCTCTCCCATTACAGGTATGGTCAGATGTGCGTTTGCGATTGAAAAAACGAATTGGGGCGAAAGTCCGGAGGCGACGTAAAACAAAAACAAAAGAGTCTGAATCAGATGAAGATTTCATCAACAACTCAATGCAAAATTCTCAATCTGTTTATGCCGTCTCTCAGTCTATGTCGAGCAATGAAAATCATTTAAATGATCATTACGAAATAACAGAAGTCGAACTACCACCAAGTTATGATGAACAAACATATGAAAATGGAAATTGTGAAGAAACTCAGCTGCAGCAGCCCGAAATAAATACGGAAACATGCGGTAGACACATACGAAGTTGGACACATAAAAAGAAAACCACAGATAGACAATTTCGTTTGTTACATTTAGAAATGGCACGACATCCATCGGCTGCCGGAGGTTACAATGCTGGGGTGGACCGTCAACAAGCCGATGAAGAATGGAAAGAGATTGTGGAAAAACTCAATGCCATTGGACCACCATATCGTTCAATCTCCGAATGGAAGAAGGTATAATAAAAAAACAAGTTTTGTTGGATGACATGTTTTTCCATTTTCTTTATATTTATTATAGGTATGGTCAGATGCTCGCTTACGCCTCAAGAAACGTATGTGTAAAAATTCCAAAACCCTTGGCTATTTTAATGTTGAGTCCGGAACTGATGATGATTTGGTAGGGGAAACCCTCAACAACTCTATATATTCGATAAGTTCTTATGATGATTATGATGGCGAAGAACCTAACCCAGCTAGTTTTGTAAATGTCTGTCAGGAATCGGTCTACAATTGTGAGGCAAATCATCATTCACCTGCCCAACCCAAAAACCAAAGCATCGATGAGGAGGCATACTGTGAAACAAAAGACAATAAAAATCACTTACATTCCATCTTAAACATTCCAAATCATATACAGGACACACAAGATAATCCTAACGCCTCCGAGAGTAGTCCATTTACATTACAGTATCAAATGCAGCAGAATAATATGCTAATGCAGCATTTAATTGGAATCTCCACTACCTTGACAAATTTGCTGGAGCGTCATGTTACGGCTACGGAAAAAATGACACAGATTATGGAAAGGCAAAGTAGAAGAAAGGATTTCAACGGGTTTATGCAAAGGCGGCGAGAAAATCGCACAAAGGCACGCATGAAAAAATTCTATGAATTTTTCTGATGTCTCTTGTGTTTGGGATTACGTTATTCAATTATTGTATGTCTTTTTTGTTAAAGGTATTATGTAAATGTATTATTTAGTTGTATTTTATATCAAGTTGTATTAATCTTTAAGGATTCAATGTTTACCATCTGGTTTGGTTACACCACCTCTGTGAGGTTAAACCATGAGCAATTTTAAACATTTTAATTTAAAACTTATATATTAAGAATGTATATTATGTGCAATTTCTTGAAAGATGTTAAGTTACAAATTAAGAAGTAATAAATAAAATCTATAGTTGTAAATTTTAATTCGAAATAATTCCTATGACTACCATAATAAAAGGTTGTTTTTAATAAATCTTTTACAAATATAATTATTTTGTCTTAAACTCCAATGCCAAGATGCGATAAATCTATTTTTAAATAATGGTTTGAATTCATACTAAGTTCATCATGATAAAACCGACTCTAAAGAATTTGTTTGGATTCCTGAATAGAGTATTTGGATTATGGTAAAGCTCATTGAAGCTTCATTCCTCTACACATGGTTCCGTTGACTTAAGGTGAGAAGTTGGTTGTTTAGTTCCATTTTGGCCCATAATTTTACTTGCTTTCCCTACGTTCCTCTGTTCTTTTACGAAAAAGCCTGTTCTTGATTTAAGCCAGTCAAAAAAATATTTTATGTATTCTCACCTTTAGATCAGTCAAAAAATCGTTTTATGTACTCTCACCTTTAAGATAGAACATATTCTGTTCTGGCTTAAAGGTGAAAATACATAAAACACTTATTTGACTGGCTTCTTCGTAAAAGAACAAAGGAACGTAGGGAAAGCAAGTAAAATTATGGGCCAAAATGGAACTAAACAACCAACTTCAGACTGCTGTCATTTCCAAGCCACTCGTCCGACAGCTGTCAAAATTATTCCAGTGACAGCTCATTCTATTGTTTACAAGCGTACAAAAGCATTTTGATGAGAATTTTCCAGAAAAAAAAATTCTTCGTGATGGAATTTAAGCGTGATAGTGTGATATATTTATATTTGACTGGAAAACCACAAGAGAGAGCACTCTATCATTTAAGTCTTAAAATAAATATTTTGTGTCTCGTACCATCGCTCGTTAGCGTGATACTTTTAGCGTAGCCTCCGGTCAAGGAAGCGAATGGAAGAAAACAGCAACATCAGCAGAAATGGTTCGAAATGTATAGAAGCGACTTCATCCAAACCCGAGTCGCAGTGGCCGAAAAATGGCTCGTGAGCTGAACATATCGCAATATTCCATTCGGCAAATATTGGAATATTAGCTCGGGGTAAAGCTATTGAAATTCCAAAAAGTGTAAGAATTTACACGGCAACAGAAAGAAAATAGACTCAAAAGAGCTTAAGAGTAGCTTTGCTTGGGCGAAAGTTGTGAACTGCCGAATTTGGTTTTCTCCGATGAGAAAACATTCGTGGTCCAACAGTTTGTAAACAAACAAAATGATCGTGCATACTTGCCAAAGAGGTCAGCTGAAAATGTGCACCTTCGGTTGGCTACTAGAACTCAAGCGCAGGTCATGGTGATGGTGTGGGCCGCCATAACAGCTGGTGGTCGCTCTCCGCTCGTATGGAGGGTGTATTAAAGCCTTGGGCACGCAAACATTTTGGCCGCAGACCTTAGACATTCCAATCAGCACGCGCCACCCAAGAATGGTTACAAAATGAGGTCCCTCGCTTCATTTCCAGCGCACCAAAATCTGCGGATACCAATCCGTTGGACTATTGTGTCTGGGCAATTTTTTATAAAGCAAGGTTGGCACTAAAAAATACCAAAGTGTCGATCAGCTCAAGCAAGCGCTTCGCCGGGAGTAGGCCAAAATGCTACAGAGCAATATTCGGGCAGCGTGTGACAGTTTCATCGGCCGTTTGAAAGCCAAATTTCATACCAAAGGTGACCAATTCGAACAAATCTAACCTTATTCTAAAATTTGATGCTACTTCCGACATTTTTTGCTTTCATTCAATAAAATTTAAAAAAATTGAATAATTTTGTCATTGACTTTGTTGCAATTTTTTTATCTCACCCTGTACATATATAAATCTGAACCAATCTCGAAACAATTCGGCAGAGGTATTTTCGAGCCGTATCTAATGCCCAGTATCAAAAATATCATTGTTATGGAGTGCATGTAAGGGTCTTGAATACCCAAATCGGATGAAAGATATATATGGGAGCCATAGCTATATCTGAACCGATTTTCACCAAATTGACGTACTTGCTTCTAGACAGAATTCGTTCGGATGTGTCAAAATTCAGGTCATTTGGACTGATATTGGTCATTCGGTGCACAATTAACCCGAAATCGTTTGAAGATATATGGGAGCAATATCTAAATCTGATCCGTAATCACAAATTCCAATAGGTTCACAAGAATACATGAACAGTCGGACTGACATGCATAAACCGACTCAGAAAGTGCTTCTATGAAGATCCCGAAAGAGAACAATGGGTCTATCTCACTTTCTTCTCTATGTTACAAACAAATGCACAAAGACATAATACCCTTACCACTATGTGGTGTAGGGTATAAAAGGTAGTTAATTTCGGTCGGGCCGAACTTTTAATATCATCCACCATTTAAAAGGGACTTAAAAATGTCAAATCCAAATTCCAAAATGTCAAATCAAATTCCGAAAAATACCGTTTAAATGATCAGCTTTAAACGGGGGTTATACGAAGAGGCAGACCTGCATATACAATTTCCTGTCATAGACTGCGGTAACCATAACGGACTTCAAATACTCAAATAATTTGGAACAATTCCGGTATATAATGTCGCTAAAATCATTAAAATACCGAATATAGTAATTCGCCGTTATATAAGGGTCTATACGAAGACGTTGACTTGCATTACAAGCTTTTGTCATAGGCCATTACATATGTATGCTGTAGTAACTATTAAGAACTTCAAACACAAAATTTGAAACAATTCCGGTGAGTGTTGTTCTAAAATCATCGAAATACCGAATATAGGGAGGAACCGATATATGGTGGCTATACGAAGACCTGGACCTGCATAGACAATTTTCTATAATAGACTGTAGTACCCATAACAAACTTCAAATACGAAATTTAGAACAATTCCGGTGGATTATGTCGCTAAACTCATCCAAAAACCGAATATAGGGAGGTACCGTTATATGGGGGCTATACGAAGACGTTGGCCCGCATGCGCAGTTTTTTTGTCGTAGGTTGTAGTACCGATTAGGAACTCTTAATACAAAATATGAAACAATTCCAGTGAATAATGTCGTGAAATACGAAATATCAGGGTAGCCTTATATGGGTGCTATACCAAAACGTAGACCTATATAAACAATTCTCTTCCAGGGGGTAAAGTACTCTGAGGGAATTCCCTGTGTGGATTTTCATACTATTCCATTGAAAAATTTGGCCAAAATCATCACATCATAATATCGAATATTGGGGGCACCATTGTATGGAGGCTAAACGATACCGTGAACCTATATACAAAATTCTTGTCAGGGGGTAAGGTATTCACAAAGAATTCCTTGTGTACAATTTCAGACAATGTCATTGAAAAATGTGGCTAAAATCATCAAAAAACCGAATATCGGAAGGTACAGTTATATGGGGGATATACGATATCGTGAACCTATATACAAAAATTCTCTTTCAGGGGGTAAAGTACTCACAGAGAACTCATTGTGTAGAATTTCAGACAATTCAATATCGGGGCAATACGATGTCGTGGACCGATATAGCCCATCTTCGAACTTGACCTCCCTACAGACAAAAGACAATCCCACGGCAGCGGGTTCTACGACACCGGATTGACCCGAAACAACAACACTTCAGTTTCGGCCAGCGGCTGCCAACCCAGTGTATACATGTTCGTGTTTGTTTATTTTTCTGTTTTGGGAGCAGCACATCCCGGAATGCTTGCTCCGGATTCTTTTGGTCCGTGCCGGGCTTGAGGAAAACCCCGGACCATGGTTCTGTACGGTTTGCCAAAACACCATCCACCATAGATCAGTCTCGGTGCGATGTAATGGATGCAGAGGATGGGTGCATTTTAGAAATTGTTCCGGTTTAACCCGGTTGCGAGACTATAGCGATAGGGACTATGTTGCTTCGTGCTGCACCAACGTAGTCCCCAGTGAGTCCACGACCTCGTCGTCTACTTCCGAGTCGTCGTCGGAGTATGGAACTCCCCCGCAGTCTCCAGAACAGCAACCTTTACCGCAGCACTTAACGCCACATGTTGCTGTTCCGATTCCGGACAATTCATCGTTCTTGCAGTTCAATTGCAACGGACTCCGAGGTAAAATTGATGAGATAGTGGATTTTATGAATCGGAGGAATATCAAGATCGCAGCGGTGCAGGAAACCAAGCTCAATGAAAATTGTAGCTTACAACGTTGCAATGGTTACAACGTATTGAGGAAAGATCGCACCAGAAGTGGAGGTGGGGGATTAGCGTTCCTGATACACCATTCTGTTCAATACAGACCTATCTCGCTTGAGCTAGTCTCTAGTGACCCGTACATGGAGTGTATGGAGGTAGCAGTCAAGTGTGGTACTGCCGAGGTAGAGGTGCTTAATGTGTATATCCCGCCGGTTAATAGGTGTGAACCGCGTTACTTGCCTAATATAAGCTCACTTTTGGAAGGCAATAACCGCCTGGTACTAGGGGACTTCAATGCCCACCATGAGTTGTGGCATTCCGTCCTAGGTAATGACCAGAGGGGATCAGCGTTGGCAGAGCAGATTGACTGCTCCACATTTTGCACGGTAAACGAGGATGCCCCCACCCGAATAAGAGGAGAGTGTCACAGTTCGCCAGACTTAACCATCGTGTCACCCGGTCTGATAAATGACGTGACTTGGCAACCCGTCATTTCTCTTGGCTCAGACCATCTCCCGATAATCGTCTCCATCAGCAGATCTCCCGATTTCATAACCTCTGAACGCCGCACTTTCCTTAACCATGGGAAAGCCCACTGGCCCGAGTTCAGAGAGTTCACCAACCTTCGCTTCAGAGAACTGCCCAATCCTTCTGATGTTCGGGTAGCTGAAAGGACTTTCCGGGACATCATCAAAGCTGCAGCCGCTCGCTATATACCTGCTGGTCGAATACCCGAAGTAAGACCAAATTTCCCAGCAGAGGCAGCGGGATTAGCGAATGAGCGTGATGAGCTCCGACGTACCAACCCTACTGATCCCAGAGTCAGTGATCTGACAGTGGAAGTCAACCGGTTGGTACAGGAGCATAAGCGGAAAAAGTGGCTAGACCATCTGAAGTGTTGCAACATCGGAACCGATTTGAGTAAACTGTGGGTAACGGTAAAGTCACTCTCGAACCCTGGGAAAAAGGATGATAGGACAGCAGTCACATTTAACGACGTAACTGTGACTGATCCGAAGAGGTGCGCTGGCTGTTTTAACCGCCAATTTGTCGAGCACCCCGACAGTGATAGGGCGAGGCGAAGAGTACTACGTCGTATAAGAGCTCTTCCCGCCGAGGATGTACCTCCACAGTTTACGATGGGTGATGTTGCGAATGTCATCCGAAACGCTAAGTCATCTAAAGAGTTGGGCCCGGACGGAATATCAATGGTAATGTTGAAGCAACTGGATACGCCGGGAGTTGAGTATTTAACCAAAGTCCTTAATTTGTCGTTAGCCACCCACATAGTTCCCGAAGCCTGGAAAATGGGCAGGGTGGTCCCGCTACTGAAGCCTGGCAAGGATGCCAGCAAAGGCGAATCATACAGGCCAATTTCGCTTTTGTCGCCAGTAGCAAAGACTCTCGAGGCCTTACTCCTCCCCAGTATCAGAGGAAGCTATTCAGTTGCTAACCATCAACACGGTTTCCGTCCACTACATAGCACTACAACAGCATTGCACGCCATATCCACACATATCAGTCGAGGACTCAACCAGAACAGGCTGTGCCACAGAACAGTAGTGATGGCTCTCGACCTATCAAAGGCCTTTGATACGGTCAACCATGCCACGCTGTTCGAGGACGTTGAGAACACTACCCTCCGGCCAAGTTTGAAACGTTGGATAGTCAACTATATGTGTGGACGCCAGTCGTACGTGGAATTCCGGAATAAGAAGTCCAAGCCTCGTAGAGTGAAACAGGGAGTTCCCCAAGGTGGGGTGATATCTCCGGAACTGTTTAACCTCTACCTTTCCGGAATTCCGCGCCCTCCAGACGGCATCGAGATCGTAACTTATGCAGATGATTGTACGATCATGGCGTCGGGTCCTGTAGTTGATGACATATGTGTCAGGGTGAATAATTATCTCGCGGAGCTTGCCGCCTTCTTCCACGCGAGGAATATGAAAATATCCGCCACTAAATCGACGGCCACACTATTTACCACATGGACTGCGGAGATGAGAACACAGCTGAATGTGCAGGTCGAGGGGCATATAATTCCGACCACCAACTACCCCAAAATTCTTGGGGTCACATTCGATAGCATGTTCAAGTCTTCCGCGCAAGCCACAGCTATTTGCGATAAAATGAAAAGTAGGAACAAGGTCCTCAAGGCGCTAGCCGGCAGCACTTGAGGTGCGGATAAGGAAACCTTGTTGACCTCTTATAAAGCGATAGGTCGGTCTGTGGTTAGCTATGCGGCTCCAGTGTGGTCGGCGAATACAAGTGCAACGCAGTGGAAATGTATTCAGACCTGCCAGAATGCCGCCCTGAGATCTGCAACAGGGTGCCTCCTGATGACGCCTGTGGACCACTTACATGAGGAGACGAAGGTTCTTCCCTTACGTCAGCATAATCATATGCTTTCGTTGCAGTACCTGCTTGGGTGTTATCGCGGGAGTCACCCTAACCACCATATGGTGGATAGAACTCCCCCACCCAGGCGTGTCAGGAAGGACCTGCACGATCTAGAGAGAGAGGTCCAGCGATATAAGAGAGAGCCTCTAGATCATGAAGCCTATCAAGCAGGTCTGAATAGCATTCATACTGATGCAGTCGCAGAGGTAGTCAATAATTACAGTATGAATGCCATACTCGGAGTCCACCCCCCATCCATTGCAGCTGAAGAACGTCGGCTGCCTAGGCAAACCAGGGTAGTTTTGGCCCAACTACGTTCAGGATGGTGCAGCCGTCTCAATTCGTATTGGGCACGAATTGATGAGGATGTGCGGAACGCCTGCCCAGCGTGCGATACAGGCCCGCACAACACGCTGCATTTGTTTAATTGTCCTGCCAAGCCTAACCAACTCCGTCCAGAGGATCTATGGCTACAGCCCATAAAGGTAGCAGAATTCCTAAACCTGGACATTGAGGAAGAACCGGATTAGTCGAAAAAAAAACAACAGAACGTGTTAAACTGCTACAACAACAACAACAACAGACAAAAGACGGATCTGTACAAATTTTTAGCTTCCTATCTTAATTAGCTTCGACTCCAGCGTGATTAAAACAGACGGACGTATGTACAGGGCTTAATTGCCTTAGAATTTTACGCTGATCAAGAATATATATACTTTGTTAGGTCTAAAATTATTATTTCGATGAGTTACAAACTTAATGACGAACTTAATATATGCGGTGGAGGGTATAAAAACGATTTGCATTTGTTATTGGTAAATTTGAAGTTACAAGACTCTTGCTTCGAAGTTGGGTTTTGCAGATTAAATCATTGGCCCTTCCAAGTAATTATAAATTTAAATAAAGATTTCTTGCATTTTAATAATTTACATTTTAAAAAAATACTGAGATTTTCGTCAAAATTTTGAATTTCAAAAGTAAAATTTCCAAGTTATTATCGCTTTCCGCCTCAATTGTGTTTCCAGTGAATATCAAAACAAGTGACGGCATGGCAACCCCCTTTTGTTTTAAATCTGACAACTGCTGAGAGAGAAGAAACAACAAAACAACAACAATATGTAAACAAAGTGAATTGGTGAATTGTGGCCGATGTCGCCTTTCTCTGTGTTTATACGCAGATCGATCGCCAATTGGGGAGCTTTCATTCTTTTTTGTTTATTGCAAATATAATATTTTTCAAATATAAACTTCATGTTAATAAAATTGTTTACTTCTAACGTGCAAAGATGAACCGCAAAACGTAAGTATATGAAAGATCTTCCATATGTGTATTATATTTTATTTTTCCTTGGCTCAAAGCTCTACTTTTGTTCCATTTAGCAAAGGTGTGAAATGATTCACGACGTATGCAATTTTGGTTTTGCTTGATCTTCGACTTGCGACATAAACTTGCGAATTTTATGGGGTTTTTGATTCAATTACCATCGGAGAACAAAGTACATGAGACTGGGCAATGGATATTTATGATATCAAAATGTAGTTATTTGGCGGTTAATTTAAATTGTATAAGTGGAATATTAATTAATATCCGGACTTGGGAATTTTCAAAAAAAAAAAAAAAAATAATAATAAAAGCAGAAAACAGACATAATTTGGGGATTTGCGATCGTATATGTAAATTTTATCTGTATTGAGAACACAAATGTTATTAGCCACCAACTGATACATGTATGGACGTGAGTGCCGATATCGCCAATTTAATGGAAAATAAATTTTTTTGAAAATATTTCGGACAAAATTTGGAACAACTCTTCTTCAGTAAAAGCTACGAACTTTCTTTGAAAAAAATTCCAGGGTATTTGTACCCTGATGTTTTTGTGCATTTGTTTTGTAACATGGAGAAGAAGCGAGATAGATCCATAGTTACTTTGAGAATCTTCATAGAATAAGTTTCTGAGTCGATTTATGCATCAGTCCGTCCGTCCCTGTATTTTTGTGAACAAAATTAAGGTCACATTTATTATCCGATTGATATGAAATTTTCCAAACAATATTTGGGAGCTATGTCCCATATATATCTTTTTCCGATTCCATGTTTATTGTGCACCAAATGGCCCAAATTGACTGAATTTTGGCAATTAAGACTAAATTCTTCCTAGAAACCAGTACTTCAAATGTTGGTGTAAATCGGTTCAGATATAGCTATAGCTCCCATATGTATGTTTCATCCGATTTGGGGTTTAAAGTCCCTCACAAGCGTAATATGCATTCCACAACAATGATCTTTGGTACCAGATATCAGATACAGCTCTGAAATAAGAGCATTAAATTTTGTCAAGATCGGTTCGGATTTGGATATAGCGCCCATATACATCTTCTGCCGATTTCGGGTTAATTGTGCACCAAATAGCCAATATCAGTTCATACGACCTGAATTTTGGCATATCCGACCGAATCCAGTCTAGAAGCAAGTACATCGAATTCGGAGAAAATCGGTTCAGATATAGCTATGGCTCCCATATATATGTTTCATTTGATTTGGTGTTTAAGTACCTCACATTCGTAATATGCATTCGACAACTATGAAATCTGGTATCAGATATCTTATAGAGATCGGAAATACCTCTGCCAAATTTTATCAAGATCGGTTCAGATTTGGATATATCTCCCATATATTTTCTCAACCGATTTCGGGTTAATTGAGCACCAAATAGCCAATATCAGTCCAAATTTCCTGAATTTTGGTACATTCGACCGAATTCAGTCTAGAAGCAAGTATATCGAATTCGGAGAAAATCGGTTCAGAAATAGCTATAACTCCCATATATATGTTTCATCCGATTTGGTGTTTAAGTCCCTCACATTCGTAATATGTATTCAAAAACAATGATATTTGATACCAGATATCCTATAGAGCTCGGAAATACCTTAACCATATTGTATCGAGAATGGGTAAGATTTGGATATAGCTCTCATATATATCCTTAATCCAATTTCAGGTTTATTGTGTAAATAATGGCTAATTATGGTTGTCCATATTAGTTAAGTAGGTCCGGATCTTGGACCCGGACTTTCGGGTCAAATATCTTGTCAGCTAGCTCCGTCCCCCAAGTAAAAACTACTTTCCCGGAATCAGTGTTCAAATACTTAACTCTGGAAAAAATGTCAAAAAAAAAAAAAAAAATCCGGGAGTTTTTACCTAACTAGAGTTAAGCCGCTCAAACCAGTAGAGTTGGGTAAAGGTCGACTGTATGATACCCTACCATTTATACGTTTATAAAGGTTGATTTTTTAAAAGCTATAGAAAAGTTTTTCTCAAAAAAAATTTAATTGTTTCTTTTAAACTTCATTCCCTTAGGTCTCGTGGCACGTCCTACAAAAAGACCACCAATCGGCAATACAGCGTGTTGATACGTGAAATTGGTAAACATCTGGCCAGTGCGCCAAAAAGCAAAGGTGACCATTATCTCTTCTGGTGTGAACTGCGGGACAAATTAAATTGCCTAGGACCTCCAACACGCACCATAACCGAATGGAAAAAGGCAAGTAAAATAAATAATTTGTGTTACAAAAAACCTAAAACTTCCTTTGATTCCCTAAAATTTCAGGTATGGAATGACTGTCAACGTAGTCGCAAGCGACGTGAATTATTGCGCGAAACACTACGTAAAACAAAAGTGGAGCCCATAGAAGTGCGAGATGAGCCAATATATGATGATCGAGGAGAAGCTATAGATATGTACAATGATTTCCACGAGGTAGAAAAGGAGGAGTTAGAAACTGACAACATGTATACCAATGAGTGTTCACAAAGTTCTCAGGATATGCCGCATAATTTTGATGATTCCGTTTCATCGTTTATTATATCTGAAGCAAATGATAGCAGCTTTGAACAGCCCGTCATACAGAGGCCACTACCACCACTATATAGATGTCCTTCTACCGTATCCACACCATCACCCGCGGCGCCCCCACCACCACCTCCACCACTACCACAAATATCTCATGTATATCCGATTGCCACATCTACTGCCTTTAATCATTTTGTTGTGAACACAACACCCAAGACAAATGACCCGAATGTTGCCAATTCGTCTCCGGCTGCCGGTGTCTCCTTATCGTCGTCATTCAATCAAGATATTTTCCAAGTACTTAAAAATCAAATGATACATCAAACAAAATTGCTCGAACATATGTCAAGGGTATCCAATAATATGGCCCAGTTGATGGAACGCCAGGTAACAGCCATTGAAAAACAAACGGAGGCTGTGCGCCGCCAGGCAATTGCTATGGAACATCATACATTGGTTATGAATTCCTTCGTTGATATGATACGTGATAAAATGCCCAAAACGAATAGTAATAATAGAACGGCGAATTCAGGGCACAATGGTAAATCGTGAGGTTGTTGGAATAGGACGTCAGGGACATTAAGTTGATCTTATGTCCCAATTTACGATTTCGAAACTATGCTTTAAAGAGTTCCTTGTAGGATTTTGTATTATATTTCATTGATGTATTTAATTTAAATGTTTTTTTCTAATTTAAGGATTTTCTTTTAGACATTACATTTCAAGAATGTAGTATTCAGTTACTTTTGAAATACTTTTTGCATCCAATATTCTCTTGCAGCTTAAAGTTAAAATGGAATTTAGATATTCATTTAAGAATCTCAATTTCAAACATTTTGTAGTTTTATTCTCAATTGAGTTTCAAAACCACATTTTTATTTCAAATCTCTACATCGCTATATGCCATTAAATGGTAACATTTTCGAATTTCTCATCGTATTAGTTATTAGTTAGCTATGTCATATATCTCACAATTTTATATATAGTTAACCATCAGATGTAGATATTATCCATTCCAGTTACAGTTACTGTACTTATTATTAAACTAGTTTTAAGATATTTTGTTTTTGGTGGAGACTATTCACGGATGATAAATAAAAATATTCTTAAAAAGACAATGGAGAAATGACATGTTTGTGCTGAACTTATGGAAACGATACCGTTATTGCCTACCAGCATTTCTCGTAATGGCATTTCTTTGTCAACCTGCATTGAAAAATAAATTACAGGTAATTTATAGAGTTGCAAACGGTTTCCTTTTTGTATTGATGAAAGTACAGACATACAGGATACAAGTCAACTATTAATTTGTGTGCGATCTGTTGACACTATTTACAATATATTTGAAAGTATGTTTACATTAGTTTGAATAAATTCAAATATAGCAGGCAAATTAATATATAAGGCAGTACGTGAATAACCACCGATGGCGCCAATGTAATGTGTGGAAGACATGGTGGATTAATAGGCAAATTGAATAAGCATGGTTTTCAGTTTGAAAAATTTCATGGCTTTACACATCAGCTACCTTTGGTTTTAAAATTCCTCACGAACCATCCAGGAGTGAAAGTTGCCGAAAAAATAATTAATAGAATTCCTGGCGGACATAACTCGCTTAATCATCGAAAATTCGTTCAATTTTAAAAAAGTAAAGGAACATAACTCTTTGATTTAAAATTATTCACAGAAATCGTCAGGCTTAATCCCATTATTGTTGTTTTTATAAAACAACATTTGTTTATTAGTGGAGAACGATGGAAATGTTTACCAGGGAGTAAGGCAGGAAATACCTAGGTTTCGGAAAGAGCCACCAATCCTCATCAGTTCCCTTGTGTTTTGTCTGGGATATTCTCCCCAGAAGTTATTTTAAAATAACTCCTATGACAAAAAACTTTTTTACCCAAGTGACGAGATCGTAAGCTCAATAGAAGAGGAACCAAAGAATTATATAAAACTACAATTCTTTTGGAAAATCTTCTAAATCTTACAACCGCACTTATAAACATTTACATCTTTCTCCACTTGTTATGCTTTCGTTTTACCTCAACGAAGTTTTCCAAAGACAGCAGAATTGTATAGTGACTTTCATTCTAGTAAAATAGATGAATATATTTCAATTATTAGCGAACTTCAGAGCCATATGCAAGAAAGTTTTAAGGATTTTAAGGCAGTGCAACCTTTATTGGAAATATATGACAGCCCTTTTACGTGCGACGTTTCACAGTACCTTTTTGAGGTTCAATAAGAACTAATTATCCTTAGAAGGGAAATGGAAGCAGCGGATATTGTAGAATATATCAACTTTTGGAAATGTATTGACCGTTCCGAATATCCTTGCGTTTAGAATATTTCCTACAAGTGTGCCGGATTTTTCCAATCAACATATTTATGCGAACAAATATTCAGTGATTCAAAATATCTTTGTTCGAAACAAAGAAATAGATTAAATGTGATATACTTAAATAGTATTATGCTTATCCGCAATCGCAATAATAATATTGACGAACGTTTAATACCCTCCACCATTTGGAGCGCATTTGGAAATTTAAAAAAAAAAAAAAAATAATAAATAAATAAATAATAATAAAATTCGTTAAAAATTCTGTCAAAATCTTAAAAATACCGAATATAGCCGTTATATTGGGTTCTATACGAAGACGTGAACCTGTATAGACAACTTGTGTCGTAAACCAATACAATATTCAAATACGAAACTTGAAAAAAAAGTCCGGTGCATAATGTTACTAAAATCAGGAAAATATTGATTTTCGGGAGGTACCGTTACGAAAACTTGGAACTGCATACGAATTTTTGTCATAGGCTGTAGTACTTATTAGGAACTCCAAATACAAAATTTCAAACAGTTTCGGTAAATACTGTACTTAAAATCGTCAAAATACCGAATATAGGGAGGTACTGATATATATGGCCTATACGAAGACCTGGACTTGTATAAATAATTTTTTGTCGTAGACTGTAGTTCCCATTACGAACTTAAAATACGAAATTTGAAACAATTCTCTAAAATCATCAAAAAAAAAAAGAATATCGGGAGGTACAGTTATATGAGGGCTATACGAAGACGTGGACCTTCACATATAATTTTCTGTCATTGGCTGTAATATCTATTACGAACTTCAAATACCACATTTGAAACAATTCCGTTGAATAATGTCTCTTAAATCACCAAAATACCGAAAATAGGGGGATACCGATATATGGGGGCTATACGAAGACGTAGACCTGCACAGACAGTTTTTTGAATCATAGGCAGTAGCATCCATTACGAATTTTAAATACAAAATTTGAGACAATTCCGGTGAATGAATTCGCTAAAATCATCAAAACACGGAATATCGGGAGGTGCCGTTATATGGGGGCTATACGAAGACTGTAGTATCTATTACGAACTTCAAATACAAAATTTGAGACAATTCCGGTGAATAATGCCGCTAAAATCATCAAAATACCGAATATCGGGAGGTACCGTTATATGGGGGCTATACCAAAACGTGGACCCACATAGCCCATTTTCAATACCAAAAGTTCTGCAGACATAACATACATTTGAGCAAAATTTTATCATTCTACTTCAATTCGTTTGGAAGCTAGAGTGATTTCCACAGGCGGATAGATCGACATAGAATTTTATGCTGATCAAGAATATATATACTTTGTGGGGTCTAAAATGTGTATTTCGAGGTGTTACAAACGGAATGACAAAATTAATATACCCTCCATACTATGGTGGTGGGTATAAAATTCCATGGCCATGTCTTGTATGATTTGTCCAACAAATTGGACGACATATATCACCTTCACATTTTTCGTAAAACCTTTCCACCCTCTCATTGGGGGTGGATTTCCGTTGACACATTTCACGTTATCCAACCCTGACTCCACATGCCTGCATACAAACACTCATTTCGGTTGGTATACCCCCTTTATCTCCTGCCATAGATAGAAAATTTGCAAAAAACCCCCCGATCTGGACTTGCGCACTCGCTGCCCTTTTCTAATTCCTTCTCTTCATAATAGAATTTTGTGTTATTTGGTTGTTTTTCATTTAAATTTTTAGTGAAAAATAAAGGAAAAACATTTTCCAAAATAAATAGCAGACCACACGTGTGGACCACAGAGTTGAGGCTATAGGATTTCGGTGAAATTTTATTGTGAAACCACTTTTGGTCAGCCGTATGAAGAGAAAATTGTTTCGCGCCCGTAACCAAGAAAAAGAAGAAAAAAAAAGACGTTTACAAGGCTTTTTTTCGCCCCAAAGCCTTTGTTCACTGCAGCAGTAGTCAGTCGGTCAGCAAGTCAGTGAATAGAAGAAAAATCGGTTAAAAGATAACTTTCCAGCCAATAAACTATTGCTGCTGCTACTGCTGCCTGCCAAGCAACCCAACGACCAGCCAGCCTGACTGTGTGTGTCCACCAAGAACAGGAAACTCCTTGGAAAAAAATCCGAAAAGAAATATCATCAAAGTAACCATCGTCGTCTCTAGAGAATAAAGAAAAATGTCGGGCGAGGAAACATCTGCTGACCGTAATGTGGAAATTTGGAAAATCAAAAAACTAATTAAAAGTCTGGAAATGGCCAGAGGGTAAGATATCTCAATTCAATATTTTTGCGAAAAAAATTAGGCCCCTCAGGTTTTTTGGGGGTTTTTAAAAGCAAAAAAAAAATTCTTGTAAATGTGGCCAATATGTAAGTATGTGTGTGTATGCACCCCATATAAATTCTTTCAAATGGGGGGCTACGCTGCATTACATGTACATACATACATACATGCATATGCGCCCATTTCCAATATGCTCTGGTGATTTCATTGGTGTACCAAAGGCCCCATGCGACTTAATTTCCCCATATTTTACTACCATGTGGCCTATGTGGCGACTGACATTACTTCGGCTTCACTGTTTTCATTATTTTTTTTAATGTGGGGAAAATATGGTTAGGTTTTCCTCGAATCAATGTGGATTTTCCTCCCGCAAAAAAAAAAATGTTTGTTTATATTTTATGCTTATCCCTCCTACCCTTCTTTCAGGTAAATAGGTATGACTAAGTGCATTTTGTTTATAACCTCAACGGGACAGGTGGAAAATGTGATTGTGGGATATATCCAATGAAGTGCCGTAAAAGGCGTTTTAGCTGTAGAAGGCATGGAAGGGTTCTTTTAGCCAAAAGAAAACCTATCTATAGAAGACCTGTGGCAGTTCGTCCATTTGAGGGAGAGTAAAAGGCGTTTCGTCTGATAGCGTCTCCAATTTCAAGAAGAATAGTAGGTTAGGTTAAAGGATGTGCGGTTGTTTATACAACCGTGCACTCGGAGACCTATTGTGTTCATCCTAATTTAAGATAGGAGAATAGAATAATAAGAAGAGAAGGATATGATTAACGTTTAGTGAAGAAGCCCGAATCTGAATAAAGAGTAGAGAAGTTAGTAGGTTTGCATCCACGGTGTATCAGCGTTTGTTCCTAACCATTATAGTCTTCTGGCTTACTGAAGAATGACCGCTGGCTCGATGGAAGACAAGTCTGGCAGAATTTGCTTACCCAGTAGCCTCTGTCTCACTCCTATAAGAGTTGGACAGTGGCAGAGTAAGTGCTCCACCGTGTCGTCATCTCCCTCCATTTGCATGTCATGGGCTTTATGTTGCAGTGTCCTGTAATTAGGCCACCACGGGCTTCAAGTCCAGCTTTGTCATGGATATGAGTGATCTTGATCTCCTTTCGGAGTTCACCGGCCAAATCTTTTTGGAGACATTACATCCCCTTTCAGTTAGCCAGTTCTGTTGAATTCTCCCAAGATAATGCTTATGCCGTACTTGGAAGAAGTGACATAAAGGTGACTTCGCTGAGCTCTCAATCTCTAGAGCTACTGACTCAGATCCGCTTCTGGCCAAATCATCGGCTGATTCATTGCCAGATATGTTGCAGTGTCCAGGGACCCAACAGAGTTTGACAAACGATTTAACATTTTCCAGAGCATTCCTGCATTCCAGAACTGCAATAGATTTGATTGTAAATGAATTTAGAGCCTTCTGGGACGCTTGCCTATCGACATGTGTAGTCACCGGTCCGCCCAGTTCATTGATTCTATTTGCCAGCAGCTCTATGGCCTTCCCGACAGCAAAGATTTCTGCCTGAAAAAGTCGTTTTTTAGTTTGAAGGATCGTTGGATACTTATTTGACCCATCAGTATAGACAGCTATACTATTAAAAGGTGGAGTGTCGTGGCTACAGAAGTCTCTGTTAGGTATATGGATATCAAGTAGTTCAAAGCTGTGTCTAGGTGATACATAATCGCTAGCTATAGCCTGATTTCCTATGCTTTCCACATATTTAAAATTGACGGAGTGTCCAAAGGGCTGACTCCGCCATTGTCCCAGTTCATTGAGTCACAGGGCACACCTAGCAGCTAAAGGACTTCTATAATAAATTCTTCATTTAACGGTATATTTAAAATTGACGGAGTGTTCAAAGGGCTGACTCCGCCATTGTCCCAGTTCATTGAGTCACAGGGCACACCTAGCAGCTAAAGGACTTCTTTAATAAATTCTTCATTTAACGGTACCTCCCTATTTTCGGTACTTTGATGATTTTAACGACATTATTCACTGGCATTGTTTGAAATTTGGTATTTGAAGTTCGTAATGGATACTACAGCCTTATACAGAAAATCGTATATGCAGCCCCCTGCCAATATTCAGTATTTTGATGATTTTATGTATTCACTGAAATTGTTTGAATTTTTGTACTTGAAGTTCCTGTTAGGTACTATATGCTGTGACAGAAAATGTTCTATGAAGGTTCAGGTCTTCGTATAGCCCCGAAATAAAGGTAACTCTTTATATTCGTCACGGGATTTTTTTTGTCAAGAATATTGTAGTGACTTATGAAGGTCCATGTCTTAGTACAGACTCCAATATAACGGCTATATTTGGTAGTCTTAAGATTTGAACAGATTTTATTTATTTTTTTGAAAATTTCCGAATGCACTCCAAATGGTTGTGGGTCTTCAAAGTTCGTCAATGTTATTATTGCAATTGTGGATAAGCATAATACTCTTTAAGTATGTCGAATTTAACCTATTTCTTTGTTTCGAACATAGATATTTTAAATCACTGAATATTTGTCCGATAAATATGTTCATGGCGAAAATACGACAAACTTATAAGGAATATCCTTGAGGTATGCCTATTCCGAACGGTCAATACATTTCCACAAGTTGCTGGGTTCTAAAACATCCGATGCTTCCATTTCACTTCATGTCGCACGTAAAAGAGTTTTCATACATTTCCAATAAAGGTTGTACTGCCTTAAAATCCTTAAAACTTTCTTGCATATGGCTCTGAAGTTCGCTAATAATTGAAATATATTGATCTATTATGCTAGAATGAAAGTCATATAATTCTGCTGTCTTTGGGAAACTGGAAAAATGTCTCTGTCGTAAATCCTGTTTATGTATGTGTAAATCATTTTCAAATTCAGCAAAAGTCTTTCAAGCCTGAATAACACTTTTTTCTTTACCTTGAAGTTTCAAGTTAACTTCATTTATAATCCTTGAAATATCAGCTGAAAATGCTAGGTCTGAAATAAAATTCTAGTTTTTTTTGCAGTAGACATTCATCTATATTCTCCTGTTCCAAAAATTCAACTACTTCACTTCGCAGTTCAAAAACGACTTAACCATCTAACTTCTGTGAATAACTTTAAATCAAAGTGTTATATTACTTTTCTTTTTAAAAATTGAACGAATTTTCGATGAGAGAGCGAGTGATGTCCGCCACTAATTCTATTAATTATTTTTTCGGCAACTTTCGTCGCTAGATGGTTCGTGAGAAATTTTGATACCAAAGCTAGCTGATGTATAACACAATGAAAATTTTCAAACTTAAAACCATGTTTATTCAATTTTCCTATGAATCCATGGCCTATGATTCATCTCCATCAAACCCCAGCTATTTTATTTGAGTCTACGGTAATTAAAAGTTTTTCATATACTGCCTCATATATTAATTTGCGAATTTGCCTGTTACATTTGAATTCCTTGAATTTAATGTAAACAAACTTTCAAATGTATTGTAATTAGTGTCAGTAGGTCGCACACAAATTAATAGTTGACTTATTTTGTTTATGTATACAGGGTGAGATAAAAAACTGCAACAAAGTCAAATGCCATAATTTTTACATTTTTTTACAAATTATTGAATGAAAGCAAAAAATGTCGGAAATAGCATCAAATTTTAGAATAAGTTTAGATTTGTTCAAATTGATCACCTTTGACACGAATTATAGCCTTCAAACGGCCAATGAAACCATCACACGCTGACCAAATGTTGTTCTGCGGTATTTTGTACATTTTCAGTTGACCTCTTTGGTAAGTAAACGCGATCGTTTTGTTTGTTTACCAACTGCTGGACAACGAATGTTTTCTCTTCGGAGAAAACCAAATTCGACAGTTCACCACTTTCGGCCAAGCGAAGCAACTCTTAGCTCTTTTGAGTCTATTTTCTTTCTGTTGTGGTGTAAGTTCTTGCACTTTTTGAAATTTCAATGGTTTTACCCCGAACTCATTTTTCAATATTTTCCAAATGGAATATTGCGATATGTTCAGCTCACAAGACATTTTTCGGCCACTGCGAGGCGGGATTCGATCAAGTAGCTTCTTTACATTTCGAACCAATTCTGCTGATGTTGCTGTTTTCTTCCGCCCACTTCTTTGACATCGGGCTACGCTACCAGTACCACGATAACGAGCGATGGTACGAGACACAAAAGATTTTTTCACACTTAAATGCTGGAGTGCTTTAACGCAACTCAATAAGCTATCTGCAATTTCTTTTTCAATTCAGGTTGCCAAAGAAATCCCATCACGAGAAATGCATGTACGCGATAATTGTAGCGTTTCCATAAGTTCAGTACAAACATGCCATTTCTCCATTGTCTTTTTAAGAATATTTTTAATCATCATCCGTGAATGGTATCCGCTATCGTGAATGGTCTCCCTTGTTTAATTATATCAAGATTTATAATGTTTGATATTTCAATTTATAACTCCCTATTTTTTTATTACTATCTTCCGCACCACTCAGCCCTGTCTTTAACTTATTTATAAGTATGTCCCTTTTTTCCTTTTTTTTTCTTTCATCTTCGCCTAAACAACTTATTGCATTGTGAGCTTTGGGAGAATGTGTTTTTATAACACCTCCTTCCCTGTTCCTTTTGAACGTTTTGTGCCACAAACCACACTTTAAATTACCAAAAACATAAAAAAAGAGCTCATCATATTTTCTCTACACATGCTGTCTCATTTAAACTTCAACTTGTTTTCTCTAAGTGTTAACGGCAAAACAATGCGTACACCACCCAAGCACGTGTGCATCCGTTGAAGTCTAATCAACAACTGAATGCGAGAGAATAAAAATACACACGAACAGAGATCACCGCAAAATTTGCGGCGCAAATTTACCGTTTTGTGCACTGTTTTTACTCCTGGGGTTTTAATACTCTTAGACTCCGTCCAGCTTGAGGATTATATGACAGAATTTGTCCTTGATATCAAACATTCATTTAATTTAAAAATTTTTATTTTTTTTTTTAATTTTTAGCAATGGCACCAGCATGATATCCCTGATCATACCGCCCAAAGATCAAATATCACGTGTGAGTAAAATGCTAGCCGATGAATTTGGAACAGCGTCGAACATTAAGTCACGTGTCAATCGACTATCGGTTCTGGGTGCAATTACCTCGGTACAGCATAGACTTAAATTGTATACCAAAGGTAGGTCCAAATAAGTTTTGCACATTTTCTCGATCAATTTTCCTTGTGTTTTTCTCCTCCACAGTGCCTCCCAATGGACTGGTAATTTATTGTGGTACAATTGTCACCGAAGAGGGTAAAGAGAAAAAAGTCAATATCGATTTTGAGCCATTCAAACCGATCAATACATCATTGTACTTGTGCGACAATAAGTTCCATACCGAAGCATTGACCGCCCTCTTGGCCGATGACAATAAATTCGGCTTCATTGTTATGGATGGTAATGGTGCACTGTTTGGTACCCTGCAGGGTAATACGCGAGAGGTGCTACACAAATTCACCGTTGACTTGCCGAAGAAACATGGGCGTGGTGGTCAATCGGCGTTGCGTTTTGCCCGTCTGCGCATGGAGAAACGTCACAATTATGTGCGTAAAGTTGCTGAAGTTGCCACACAGCTGTTCATCACCAATGACAAGCCAAATATCGCTGGTCTCATATTGGCCGGTAGTGCTGATTTTAAAACTGAACTGAGTCAATCGGATATGTTTGATCCGGTGAGCAAAAATACTTTTTTTTGCAGAAAAAAATTAATCGTTATTTTATCTTCCAGAGATTACAATCGAAAATAATCAAACTGGTCGATGTCTCATATGGCGGCGAGAATGGTTTCAATCAGGCAATTGAACTGGCAGCGGAATCTTTGCAAAATGTTAAATTTATTCAAGAGAAGAAACTAATTGGCCGTTATTTTGATGAAATATCCCAGGTAGAACTTGAAACCAATTAACCTTTGAGTTTGATTTATTTTTTAATTGTTTTTCTTTTTTTTTTGCAGGATACAGGCAAATATTGTTTTGGTGTTGAGGATACATTGCGTGCTTTAGAATTGGGTTCCGTTGAAACGTTGATATGTTGGGAAAATTTAGATATTCAAAGATATGTCCTTAAAAATCATGCAAATTCAACGGCAACCACAGTGTTGCATTTGACGCCGGAACAAGAAAAGGATAAATCGCATTTTACAGACAAAGAGGTAAGCATACCTGACGAAATTGTACATGTTTACTAGTCCCCATTCATTTGGCCTTGCAGATTCAGTTGATATTATTTTAAAAACTCTTTGAAAACTTAAAAAGTTTGTTAGGACTCAGACTTGAATAAACGTGAATTTTTAAAGAATTTTGGAAGGACTCAAGAATTTAAAAAAACGTGGATTTTTTAAAGAATTTTTGGAAGGACTCTAAGACTTGAATAAACGTGGATTTTTTAAAGAATTTTGAATGGTTTTAAAGATTTGAATGAACGTGGATTTTTAAAGAATTTCGGAAGGACTCAAAGACTTGAATAAACGTGGATTTTTTAAGAATTTTTGGAAGGACTCAAAGATTAAAACAAACGTGGATTTTTCCAAGTGATTTTTGGAAGAACTCAAAGACTTGAATAAACGTGGATTTTTTAAGAATTTTTGGAAGGACTCAAAGATTAAAACAAACGTGGATTTTTCCAAGTGATTTTTGGAAGAACTCAAAGACTTGAATAAACGTGGATTTTTTAAAGAATTTTGGAAGGACTCAAAGACTTGAATAAACGTGGATTTTTTAAAGAATTTTGGAAGGACTCAAAGACTTGAATAAACGTGGATTTTTTTAAAGAATTTTGGAAGGACTCAAAGACTTGAATAAACGTGGATTTTTTAAGGAATTTTTGAAGGACTCAAAGACTTGAATATACGTGGATTTTTTAAAGAATTTTGGAAGGACTCAAAGACTTGAATAAACGTGGATTTTTTAAAGAATTTTGGAAGGACTCAAAGACTTGAATAAACGTGGATTTTTTAAAGAATTTTGGAAGGACTCAAAGACTTGAATAAACCTGGATTTTTAAAGAATTTTGGAAGGATTCAGAGTCTTGAGTAAACGTGGATTTTTTAAAGAATTTTGGAAGGACTCAAAGACTTGAATAAACGTGGATTTTTTAAAGAATTTTGGAAGGACTCAAAGACTTGAATAAACCTGGATTTTTAAAGAATTTTGGAAGGATTCAGAGTCTTGAGTAAACGTGGATTTTTTAAAGAATTTTGGAAGGACTCAAAGACTTGAATAAACGTGGATTTTTTAAAGAATTTTGGAAGGACTCAAAGACTTGAATAAACCTGGATTTTTAAAGAATTTTGGAAGAACTCAAAGACTTGAAAAAACGTGGATTTTTTAAAGAATTTTGGAAGGACTCAAAGAATTGAATAAACTTTTATTTTTTAAAGAATTTTGGAAGTACTCAAGGACATGCCATAACGAAATCCACTAAGTTCATCTAGCCAAGAGGCATGAATGCAGCGAATAACGGGGCAAGGTTTGAACATTTGAAGACTGATAGGTGGACCTAAGGCTGGAATCTCCCAGTGTTTTATGTAGGCCTGAAGTACAATTTTATTGGCGAACACGATTCAATCAATAATCTGAACGAGAAATAAGCATAGTATTAGAGATGTAAAAAAATGGGGACACGTTATGGCAAGGTTTGTGTAGAAAATTTATGAGGCGCTTTAACGAGATGTTTTCCTGTTAGGCTAGAGAAGCTCGTCGTGGTCCAATGGTTCGTACAGAAATTTATTTTTTTTTTTTGATACAGAAAGAGGAAGGAAAGATAAAGGCAATTTTCAAAAAAAAAAAAAAATAAATAAATAAATAATTTAAATGCGTTAAAAATTCTGTTAAAAACTTAAAAATGCCGAATGTAGTCATTACATTAGGATCTGTACGACGACGGGGACATGCATAGGAAACTTTTGTCATAAGCCATTACAATATTCAAATGCGAAACAAAAAAATTGGTGTATAATGTAGCTCAAATCATGAAAGTACCGACTATCGGGAGGCACCTTCACAGACAATTTTCTGTCATAGACAGTAGTAGCTATTACGAACTTCAAATACCAAATTTTAAACAATTCCGGTGAATAATGTCGCTAAAATCATCAAAATACCGAATACAGAGAGGTACCGTTATGTAGGGGCCATATGAAAACGTCGACCATTACAGACAATTTTCTGTCATAGGTTGTAGTACCCATTACGAATTTCAAATACCAAATTTGAAACAATTCCGGTGAATAATGTTGCTAAATTAAGCAAAATACCGAATATCGGGAGGTACCATTATATGGGGGCTATAGGAAGACGTGGACCTGCACGAACAATTTTCTGTCATAGGCTGTTGTATTTATTACGGACTTCAAATACCATATTTGAAACAATTCCGGCGAATAGCGTCACTAAAATCATGAAAAAATAGAATATCGGGAGATGCCGTAATATGGGGGCCATACTAAAACGTGGACCTACATGGCTCATTTTCAATACCAGAAGTCCTGCAGGCATAATATACATTTAAGTAAAATTGTATCAACTTACTTCATTTCGTTCGGAAGCTAGAGTGATTTCCACAGACGGACGGACATCGCTAAATCGACATAGTACTTTATGCTTATCAAAAATATACAGGGTGAGAAAAAAACTGCAACCAACTTCAGACTGCTGTCATTTCCAAACCACTCGACCGAAAGCTGCTAAAATTTTTCCAGTGACTGTTCATTATATTGTTTACAAGCGCGCAAATGCATTTTGGTGAGAATTTTCCAGAGAAAAAGTTATTCGTGGTGGAATTTAAGCGTGATAGTGAGATTTCTTTATATTTGGCTGGAAACCCACAGGTGGCTATCGTTAGAGCACTCTAGCATTTAAATGTGAATAAATCTTTTGTGTCTCGTATCATCGCTCGTTATCGTGATACTGGTAGCTTAGCCCGACCTCAAGGAAGTGGACGGAAGAAAACAGAAACATCAGAAGAAATGGTTCGAAAAGTAAAGAAGCCATTTGATCGAAACCCGCGTCGCAGTGGCCAAAAAATGGCTTGTCTTTCGGCAAAAATTAAAAAACTGAGCTCGGGGTAAAGCCATTGAAATTCCAAAATGTGCAAGAACTTACACCGCAACAGAAAGAAAATAGACTCAAAAGAGCCAAAGAGTTGCTTCGCATGGCCGAAAGTGGTGAACTGCTGAATTTGGTTTACTCCGATGAGAAAACATTCGTTGTCCAGCAATTTGTAAACAAGCAAAATGATCGTGGTATTGGTGCTTGTCAAAGAGGTCAATTGAAAATGTGCACCTTCGTTTGGCCACCAGAACTCCAGCGCCGGCCATGGTGATGGTGTGGGCCACCATGACAGCCAGCCGACGGTCGTACTCCGCCGAATATTATCGTGAAAATATTCTGGAGGGTGTATTAAAACCTTGGGCACGAAAACATTTTGGCCGCAGACCTTGGACATTCCAACAGAACTCAGGACCATCGCATTCAGCACGCTTCATCAAAGAATGGTTACAATGAAATGAGGTTCCTCACTATTGTGTGTGGAGAATTTTGGAAAGCAAGGTTTGCACTAAAAAATACCAAAGTGTCGATCACCTCAAGCAAGTGCTTCGCCGGGAATGGGCCAAAATACCGCAGAGCAACATTCGGGCAGCGTGTGATTGTTTCATTGGCCGTTTGAAGGCTATAATTCGTGCCAATGGTGATCCATTTGAACAATTCTAAACTTATTCTAAAACTTGATGCTATTTCCGACATTTTTTGCTTTCATTCAATAAATTTTTTTAGAGAAATGTAAAAATTATGACGTTTGATTTTGTTGCAGTTTTTTTTTTATCTCACCCTGTATATATTATGATACCATTCTATGGCCGGGAGCCCCATAAAGATAACACTTTTCATTTGTTCTATTCCAGACTGGTGTTGAAATGGAGCTTATAGAATCCCAGCCCCTGTTGGAATGGCTAGCGAACAATTATAAAATGTTTGGAGCCACACTGGAAATTATAACTGACAAATCCCAGGAGGGTAGTCAATTTGTGCGTGGTTTTGGTGGCATTGGGGGTAAGGAAGTAAAACATAAATAAATTTCTCTCAATAATACATTTTCTCTCTCTCTCTCTCTCTCTCTCTCTCTCTTTTCTCCCCACATCTCTTTAGGAATTTTACGATATAAGGTTGATTTTCAATCATTACAAGCCGATGAACCATTGGAAGATGTTGATCTTGACGATTATTAAATCTGTTAATACCATATTTATTATGAAGAGAATGATGGAAATGAAGATAATGATTACGATGAAGATATGATACTGACAAATGAAAGCAGCTTGTTTGATTACTCTTAATGATATCTTGCAGTCCAAAATATTTCATATACATAAGAAAAGATGAAAACCAATAACAAAATTTTGGTCATTACAAATCACTCATCCCATGGCAAAGAACACAGCTGTGTGGAAATATAAATACGAGGTGTTCTCTACTAATTTTATGTTTAATGTATAGCGCAAATACTGCCTTTAAATTCTCGAACAATGAGTATTAAAATGAAGACCACCATCACCAACCCAAAAATAAAAATACAACATCCATAATCAGCCACAGCAGTTGGGAGCAGCAGGAGCAGGACTTTTGTTTATTGAATGAACACAAATAGGATATTTTGGAATTTGGAAATACTTCAATGGAACTCTGTTCAATTTCCTTGGATGTCTCAAGAAATTGGACACTTAGAATCTCCATTTGGATTCTCTTGGGGAGTTTCTGAAAAAAGTCGGGTGTATGGACTTATTTTCTGAAATTTAATGGAGTCCTTGAAAGGCGTCTCAATTCTCTTGAGGCTGAATTTCTTAAATTATGTGTTCCTCCAATAGCAAAGGCTCCAAAAATAGGTATACCCCTTCGGTATAACATTGTGCTCCACCAAATCAAACTGCTGTCATTTTAACATCTCTACCAAAAGAACAGCTGTTTAAATTAACGAAATAAATTGGAAAATATTTGCAAGAGAATATTTAGTTGAATACTTTAATAGATACGACAATAAACAAATTTTTGGGGCTCAAAAAGGGTCGACGAGCATCTCAGAGATAACCGGAATGGCCACGGAAAGCATATAGAAGAAAGCATTAATTGAATGAGGTAATAATTAACTCTTATATTCTCTCTTCCTCTCATCCTGATCTCTCGACCCTGTTCTGAAAGATGCTATGGTGAGTATTTTCGAAATGGACCCAGGGAAAGTCAAATAAAAAACAATGCGCTTGACTTCCTGGAGCTGTAACTGCACTAGATTCCTCCGGTTGCTGGGGTAAGCTCATGGAGGCCAGGGTCGACAACGGATGGTTGAATATCTCATTCTCGGTGGTGACCTGGCTAATCCCAGGGTTACAAAATCTAAAAGCACCGAGAATCCAAGGGATAAGAGCTCTTTAATGGTCCAGTGTCCATCATGATATCAACGAGGAATTTTTAAAGAATATTTTTTGAAAATCCTCCGGACTATTAACGTAGATTTTTTATATCTTTCACCATATATAGTATGGAGGGTATATCAAGTTCGTAATTCCGTATATATGTCACTCATCGAAATAATAATTTAAGACACTACAAAGTATATACAGGGTGAGATAAAAAACTGCAACTGATTTTTTTTTAATTTTATTGAATGAAAACAAAAAATGTCGGAAATAGCATCAAATTGTGGCGGCCGGAAAGTACTCAATAATAATTTACTTTAAAAATATTATTTTTATGTGATCAAGTCATCTTTGATTTTGTATTTTTCTTTTTTCGTCAAGTTAGCCTTGACTTTCAGTTTTGGTATTTGGTGACAACAAAATAATTTTTACATTTTCTAGAGAGTTCTATTTTGTCTTTTGGAAATTAAACATTAAACTGAAAAAATTAAATTGTTGTGGTTTTATTCATACCAACGCACAACAAATTGGTGACCCCGGACAAAAAATAAGAACAGCCAATTGAACGGAAATCAGACCTACTAATGGCAACCACCGCTACAAATTCTGGACCATCAATGGAAGTTTCGCGAGTAGCTGTGAAAGCTCCACCATTTTGGCGTTCAGACCCGCTGCTTTGGTTTAAACAAATGGAATCGCAATTCATTATGGCTGGTATTACGCAAGATTCCACAAAATTCCATACCATTGTCGCATCTATTGAAAGCAGTATTTTGGAGAAGGTATCAAACATCATCGTCGATCCTCCTGCGGAAAACATGTACGACACGCTTAAGGAAAAACTTATTAGCAGTTTTTCGGATTCAGAGGAGAAGCGTCTCAAGAAGCTTTTGACTAACGTTGAACTTGGAGACAAGAAGCCTTCAGAGTTATTATCCGAAATGCGGTCTTTGTCTCAAGGTAAGGTTTCAAACGACATTTTGAAGCAGTTGTGGATGCAACGTCTTCCTTCACAAATGAAGGCGATATTGTCAGTTAGTGAAGATAGTCTTGACAAATTATCAACGATGGCCGATAAGATTGCGGATAGCAGTGAATCGGATGTGTGCAGCTTTTCTCCATCGAGCACTCGTTTAGAGGAAATTGAGAAGAAATTGCAAACGCTCTGCACGCAGATAAATTCCTTCAGGAAGTCAAGAAGCCGTAGCAAGTCATCATCATCAAGGAATAGACGGTCAAATTCCGGAAGCAAATCAAAACCTTATTGTTGGTATCATTTCAAATTTGGGGAGAAAGCCAGAAAATGTCTTGCTCCATGCAATTATAAGCCTCCAACTTCGGAAAACTGAATGGTGCACCATCTTTGGTGACGGATGAGTGTACCCCAGATATATGTCGCCTGTTTGTTCGAGACATTAAATCGAAAACCAGGTATTTAGTAGATACAGGGGCAGATTTAACGGTATATCCTGTGTCGCAATCCATGCGAAATCAACCTCCCAGTCAGCTTGTTTTGTATGCCGCAAACCAAACTCCGATTAGGACATATGGTACAAAAACCCTTTCCATAGATTTGGGAATGAATCGATTGTTTAAATGGAACTTCGTAATTGCTGATGTACAAAAACCTATTATTGGATCAGATTTTTTGGGGAAATATGGACTACTTATCGATATTAAGAATAATACTCTTATAGACCCCCACACCAATTGGAAATGTAATGGTGCTATAGCAAGTGTACAGGATTCCGCTATTAAATGCATTTCGAGATCATCTCAATATACGTCATTGCTGCGAGAATTTAACGACTTAACAAAGATTAATTTCAAATCTAGAGCAAAACATTCAGTTAAGCATCATATCGAAACTACGAAAGGTCCACCCGTTTTCAGCAAACCCAGACGTCTTCCACCTGAAAAACTACAAATTGTGAAGAAAGAATTCGAGGAAATGATTCGTCTTGGTATATGTCGTCCATCAAATAGCAGTTGGGCTAGTCCGCTACATATGGTGAAGAAATCCAATGGTGAGTGGCGTCCATGCGGTGACTACCGTGGTTTAAATGCTCGCACCGTCCCAGACCGATACGCAGTTCCACATATTCATGATTTTGGTGCATTGCTGGATGGTAAGACAATTTTTAGCAAAATTGATTTGGTTAAAGCTTACCACCATATACCAGTGGAAGAAGAAGATATAAAAAAGACAGCAGTAGCAACACCGATTGGAAATTTTGAATTTACTAGGATGGCATTTGGATTGTGCAACGCTGCACAAACATTCCAACGATTTATGCACGAGGTATGTAGAGACTTAGAATTCGTTTACGTTTATATAGACGACATTCTCGTGGCATCAGTAAGTGCGGAAGAACATCAAAATCATCTTAGAAGATTATTCGAGAAACTGCGCCAATATGGTTTAACTATCAACATCGATAAAAGTGTTTTTGGAGTTGCGGAATTGGAATTTCTTGGGTATCTCGTAACAAAAGAAGGGTTAAGACCTCTTCCTAGCAGAGTTCAGGTAATACAAGCATATAAGAGACCCAGCACTGTCAAAGATCTTCGTCGTTTTCTGGGTATGATAAACTTCTACAGACGATTTCTACCAGGTGCTGCAAAGTCACAGGCAATTTTACATAGCATTTACAACGCCAATGTGAAGAACGATAACAGCGATATAACGTGGACTGAGGAACGGACACAAGCTTTCGAAAATTGCAAGAAAGAGTTGGCAGACGCAACATTATTATCCTATCCATGCGAAAATGCACCAACATCAGTTTGTGTCGACGCTTCCGATTTTGCCATGGGTGGTGTCCTACAACAGTATGTTAGTGGTGAGTGGAAGCCACTAGGATTTTTTTCTAAGAAATTGTCGCCTGCTCAAGCTAAATACAGTGCATATGACCGTGAATTGCTGGCAATATATTCCACTTTGAAGCATTTCCAGTATTTCTTGGAAGGTCGTCAGTTCTGCATTTTTACGGACCACAAACCTATAACATACGCTTTTAAGCAGCGTCCGGAAAAGGCATCTCCACGACAACTTCGACATCTGGATTACATTGGGCAGTTCACAACAGATATACGCCATATCAGTGGTAAAAATAATGTGGTGGCCGATACATTGTCGCGTGTGCAAACAATCAGAACGCCCCATTGCATTGACTTTAAAGGACTAGCAAAAGAGCAACAATCCGATGAAGAATTGCAATCAATATTAAACGGCAAAATGTCCGGTCTACAGCTAAAACTTATGAAGAATGAAGGATTTGAGATTTACTGTGATGTATCAAGCTCTACCATCAGACCTTACGTAACACCATCATTTCGAAAGTTAGTTTTTGATACTATTCACGGATTGTCACACCCTGGAGTTAAAGGTACAGTCAATTTAATTCGGTCACGTTACATCTGGAAGTCATTAAAGAAGGATGTGAGCGAATGGGCTAGAAGTTGTATCGAGTGCCAGCGATCCAAAGTTCACCGTCATACGAAAAGTGAGTATGGTGAATTCAAACCACCAACTCAACGTTTCAAGCACATCCACATAGATATTGTTGGACCATTGACGCCATGTCAAGGTTATCGATATCTCTTAACTTGTATTGACAGGTACACGAAATGGGCAGAAGCAATTCCTCTGGCAGACATTAGGGCTGAAACAGTAGCCTCAGCTTTTGTCAGTCTATGGATTTCACGATTTGGTGTGCCATTGGAAATTATTTCGGATCAAGGTAAACAATTTGAGAGCAGATTATTCAGGCAACTTGCGAAATTATGCGGATCAAGAATGAAACACACAACACCTTATCATCCTCAGACAAATGGATTGGTAGAACGATGGCACAGAACTTTAAAATCAGCTATAAGATGTACAAATAGTAATGACTGGGTAGGTGCACTACCGCTCATCCTACTCGGGTTACGAACCCGAATTATCACCGATACTGATGTATCTCCTGCTGAAATGGTTTATGGAAGTAGTTTAGCTTTGCCTGGAGAACTTATTATTGACACACAGCAGCTTTCAGATGAATCTGATTGGATAACATTATTCCGGAACAAGATGAATAGTACAAAGCCAGTAGTTACAGGATGTCACAGTAGTAACAAAATTTACATCAACAATCAACTGAAAACATGTCAATATGTTTTTCTAAGGTATGATGCAGTGAAGAAACCGTTACAACCACCATACACAGGCCCACATAAAGTTGTTTCAAGGAACGGAAAAATTTTCAAGATTCTTGTTGAAGGAAAAGAGAAAGTAGTTTCTATTGACAGATTGAAACCGTGTATATTATCTAATGAATTCAACAATCAAGGACAAAATCCAAAATCTGTAACAAAGAAAGTTCGTTTCGCTGAATGACAACGCTGGAGGGGGAGTACTGTGGCGGCCGGAAAGTACTCAATAATAATTTACTTTAAAAATATTATTTTTATGTGATCAAGTCATCTTTGATTTTGTATTTTTCTTTTTTCGTCAAGTTAGCCTTGACTTTCAGTTTTGGTATTTGGTGACAACAAAATAATTTTTACATTTTCTAGAGAGTTCTATTTTGTCTTTTGGAAATTAAACATTAAACTGAAAAAATTAAATTGTTGTGGTTTTATTCATACCAACGCACAACAAAATTTTAGAAAAAGTTTAGGTTTGTTCGAATTGCTCAACTTTGACACGAATTATGGCCTTCAAACGGCCAATGAAACCGTCACACGCTGCCCGAATGTTGCTCTGCGGTATTTTGGCCCATTCCCGGCGAAGCGCTTGCTTGAGGTTATCGACACTTTGGAATTTTTTAGTGCCAACCTTGCTTTCCAAAATTCTCCACACACAATAGTCCAACGGATTGGTATCCGTAGATTTTGGTGGCCATTGTGCGCTGGAGATGGAGCGAGGAACCTCATTTTGTAACCAATTCTTGGATGGTGCGTGCTGAGTGCGATGGTGCTGAGTCCTGTTGGAATGTCCAATACTCCCTCCAGAATATTTTCGCGATAATATTCGGATTTTATTTTAATGCCACGGTCGATTAATACGAACGGAGAGCGACCATCGACTGTTATGGCAGCCCACATCATCACCATGGGCGGCGCTTGAGTTCTGGTGGCCAACCGAAGGTGCACATTTTCATTTTCAGCTGACCTCTTTGGCAAGTAAACACGATCATTTTGTATTTTTTTAGAATCTGCTGGGCATGCTTCTGGAATGTGTTCTCATCGGAAAAAAAACCAAATTTGACAGTTCATTACTTTCGGCCAAGCGAAGCAACTCTTCAGATCTTTTAAGTCTATTTTCTTTCTGTTGCGGTGTAAGTTTATGCACTTTTTGGACTTTTAATGGCTTTATCCCGAGCTTATTTTTCAATATTTGCCGAATGGAATATTGCGATATGTTCACAAGCTTACGAGCCATTTTTCGGCCGCTGCGAGGCGGGTTTCAATCAAGTCGCTTGTTTTTACTTTTCGAACCATTTCTGCAGATGTTGCTGTTTTCTTCTGTCCACTTCCTTGACGTCGGGCTACGCTACTAGTATCACGATAACGAGCGATGGTAGGAGACACAAAAGATTTATTCACATTTAAATGCTGGAGTGCTCTAACGATAGCCACTTGCGGTTATCCAGCCAAATATAAAGAAATCAAATTATCACGCTGGAATTCCATCACGAAAAACTTTTTTTCTGAAAAATTCTCATCAAAATGCTTTTGTACGCTTGTAAACAATATAATTAGCTGTCACTGGAATAATGTTAACAGCTGTCGAACGAGTGACTTAGAAATGACAGCAGTCTGAAGTTGATTGCCGGTTTTTCATCACAACCTGTATATTCTTGATCAGCGTAAAATTCTAAGATGATTTAGCCCTGTCCCGCCGTCCTTCTGTTGTAATCACGTTAGAGTCAAAAGGAACTACGATAGGAAGCTAAAATTTTCAACATGTCAGTTTTTTGTCTGCAGGCAGGTCAAGTTCGAAGATGGACTATATCGGCCCACGATATCATATATCCCCCATATAACAACCTATCCTATATTCCCCATATAGCAACATTATTCGTGCTTGAATATTGTAATGGCCTATGACAAATGTTGCCTATGCTGATCCACGCCAATGTAACGGCGACTTCCTATATTCAGTATTTTTAAGATGTTAACAAATGGTGGAGGGCATTCAAAGTTCGGCCCGGCCGAACTTACTGCGTTTTACTTGTTTTAGATTAGAGATATATTTCTGGGATCATCAAAGTTTTCAAGTTGGATTTTCGAGAAATATTTCTTTTGAGGATCATCAAGACTATTAACATCAATTTTAAAGAATATTTTCTGGGACTTAAAGACTTGAAACGTGATTTTTTTTTTAAGACCTCATTTTGGAGAAATGTCTGGGAGGCTGATATTCAGATTTTTCAAAGAACATTTTCTCCAAGGCTCCATTAACAGCAGCAATTAACCTAAATATTTTTCAAGGTCTTTGAAGGATTATTTTTTCGGGAATTATCGAGATTATAAACGTGCATTTTTCTGTTTTGTGATTGATAAAGTCAGTGATCCTCAATTTTCCCCACCTAGTGCCAGAATGGTATTTCTTTGCCTGAAATGAGTTTAATTCTCTTTTGATTGATCCTCTTTTGTTATAATATTTGTAATTAATGAGAATGGTACAGTAGGGTACAAAATGTCCATAGGAACATACAAAAGGGTATGAAAAATACGTACAGGGTAGGCTGTGGTCAGGACAGCGGTCACTTGCAATGCTTCAGGGAGAGAGAGAGAAAGAGACGGAAGAAGGCACATTTTGTAAACAATCTATCTTTTTCGGACGACGGTGGCTAATGGTCAGAACAGCGATCACATAAGGAAAGAGATCGCAACGATTCCGCAAATTCGCCGCAGATCCCAGGCATTCCAAGGAATGTGTTTATCGAATCGGGGGCAGTCAGTGAAGAATTTGGTCGGGGGAGGACCTTGCGTCGAAATAGACGGTAGAAACGAATTTGAACTGCCCGTAAGTGAAAGGTAGGATTAAAGTGCATTATCTGCAGAAAGTTGAAGGAGCTTTGGGTGAGTGTGAGACAAATTTTGCCGAATCTAGAGAGATACTCGAATTAAGCCATCGAGAGAGCCGAGAGGTCCCTAACCCAAGATATATAGGTTTTTTTCCATCGCCTTTTGCAGACCACTAGGGAGAAGCATACCCACTATCGATACTGATTAAGAAGAAACCGATTAGAAAGTTATAGCGAATTAAGTCATCAAGAAGGCCGAGAGGTCTCCGAACATGTGAGCTGAAGATTCTAAATATCGGGAGGGCTGAAATTTCTCCCAAACATAATATTTAGCAGGTTATGCAATCGAGAGGACCGAAAGGACTCCCGAATCCAATTAACCGAAACTGTCATATCTAGCATAACGCGTCTCATCTTCGAAATCTACCAGAACGACCAGTAGCTCTTGCGGTTTTCCTTCGGTCGTTAGGCGATGTAACATTTCAAGGCCAACAAAGAAGTCGGCATCGGGATTGCCGAAGCCATTTTTATATTCATTCCAATTACGGTTGAAGTTCACCGAACCATCCTTACGACGCATTATGGTTGTCCATTGACTAAACAATGAAAAATAGAAAATCATTCAATTAATGTCTAGATTTTCAAACAACTCACCTTTCAGGAGCCTTATTTCCAACATTGGCGTTCTCCAATAATTTATTTAAACGATCTTCTTGTTCATTTTGTCTAGACGAAAGGAAACAGAAATATTATGAGAATTAAAAAAAAAAAAAACAAGTAAAAAAGCTGTAAGTTCGGCCGGACCGAACTTTGAATACCCTTCACCATTTGGTAAAAATTTGACAATTTTCAAAAAAATGAAATCCGTTAAAATTTCTGTTAAAATCTTAAAAATACCGAATGTAGCCGTATATTAGGGTCTATACGACGACGTGGACAAATTTGAAAAAGTCTGTTCATAATGTATCTAAAATCATAAAAATACGAATATAGGGTGGTACCACGGAGTTATAAAACTTGGACCTGCGCAGACAATTTTCTGCCATAGGCTGTAGTATCCGTTACGAACTTCAAATACATAATTTGAAATAAGTCCGGTAAATATTGTCGCTAAAATCATGAAAATACCGAATATCGGCGGGTTCCGTTATATGGGGGCTATACGAAGACGTCGACCTGCACAGACAATTTTCTGTCATTACGAACTTCAAATGCGAAATTTGAAATAGTTCCGGTAAATATTGTCGCTAAAATCATCAAAATACCGTATATCGGGGGGTACCGTTATATGGGGGCTATACGAAGACGTCGACCTGCACAGACAATATTCTGCCATAGGCTGTAATATTCATTACGAACTTCAAATACCAAATTTGAAACAATTCCTGTAAATAATGTCGCTAAAATCATCAAAATACCGAATATCGGGAGGTACCGTTATATGGGGGCTATATGAAGACGTGGACCTACATGGCTCATTTTCTGTCTTAGGAAGTAGTATCCATTACGAACTTCAAATACCAAATTTGAAACAATTCCTGTAAATAATGTCGCTAAAATCATCAAAATACCGAATAGCGGGGGGGTTCCGTTATATGGGGGCTATACGAAGACGTAGACCTACATGGTCCATTTTCTGTTTTATGCTGTAATATCTATTACGAATTTTAAATACCAAATTTGAAACAGTTCCGGTGAATAATGTCGCTAAATTCATCAAAATACCGAATATCGGCGGGTTCCGTTATATGGGGGCTATACGAAGACGTCGACCTGCACAGACAATTTTCTGCCATAGGCTGTAGTATCCATTACGAACTTCAAATGCGAAATTTGAAATAGTTCCGGTAAATAATGTCGCTAAAATCATCAAAATACCGCATGTCGGGAGGTACCGTTATATGGGGGCTATACGAAGACGTGGTCCTATATGGCTCATTTTCTGTCTTAGGATGTAGTATCCATTACGAACTTCAAATACCAAGTTTGAAACAATTTCGGTAAATAATGTCGGTTTCCCCGACACATGTATACCCCCAGCCTTGAGTTATGATTATTCAAACTGTTTACCTTTAGGGGGAGGTTCCGAAGCAGTATTTGGCCTAAGACTGATATAAATATTACAACGTGCCAGATTTGGACTGTATCGACTACTTCCTATACTTTATATGAGATATTTAGAAAATGTGGAAATATGCGGGAGGTAACAGATAAAGCGGACAGAAGTTTTCCAATTTCATACTTCACCTAATACAGAGAAAATATTGGTATGTGCAAAATTTGAAGGAAATCGAACTTTTATATCCAATTTTATGCGAAATCATAAATTCCGATAAATTACATATTCAAATCAGATTTCTGGTTAAGAGAAATATTTAGATATAGCAAGTCGTAAAGAATCGCCGACTTGTTTCGTAAGTTATGACAAATAAAAGTTTAAATTTGTGACTCTTTGTGGGGTGAAGGGGTTCGCAGATATACATCATCTTCACAACACATCCTCCGTTAGCAAAAATATTTGAATGTGTGAAATTTGAGCGTTTATTTTTCAAAATCTTGAATCCTATGTGGGTGAGGTACCAGAAGGGGTTCGCAGATATGTATCAATTTCACAACACATCCGCCGTTAGCAAAAATATTTGAATGTGTGAAATTTGAGCGTTTGTTTCTCAAAATCTTGAATTCTATGTGGGGGAGGTTCCAGAAGAAATAGTCTGATCTCTACCATCATTAGAACAGATCTTGTGTTGATGGAAATATTGATATGTGCCATGGCTGAATGGAATCGGATGTTAATTTCGTATTTTATGAGCTTCATGAATATTCAAAATTTTGACCCTTTGTGGGGGAGGTACCAGAAGGAGTGGACCGATATAATCCATTTTCACACCAAATTTTGGATTAGTAAAAATACTGCAATGTGTGTAATTTGAAAAGAACCGGATGCTTATTTTGGATTTTGTGATCGTTTGGGTTATTCAAAAATTTAACCATTTGAGGGGGAGGTACCAGAAGTAATGGTTCGATGTCCACCATCTTTATAACAGATCTTGAGTTTATGAAAATATTGAGATGGGCCCAGTCTGAAGCGATTCGGATAGTAATTGCGTGTTTTATGAGCTTCATGAAAAAAATGTTGACCCTTTGTGGGGGAGGTACCAGAAGGAGTGAACCGATATATTCCAATTTCACACCACATCTTGGGTTAATAAAAATATTGTTATGTGTGTAATTTGAAGAGAACCGGATGCTTATTTCAGATTTTATGGTCGTTTTGGTTATTCAAAATGTTGACCCTTTGTGGGGGAGGTACCAGAAGGAGCGGACCGATATAAACAACAGATCTTTTGTTAGTGAAAATAATGGGATGTGTGAAATATAAAGAGAGCCTGGTGCTTATTTCGGATTTTATAAAAGTTTTGGTTATTCAAAAAATTGACCCTCTGTGGGGGAGGTACCAGAAAGACTTGATGGAGTGGACCGGTATTATTCTCTTTTTGTACCTGTTCGTTTTTTCGGGTAATATTGCTCGTACCAATATTTATACCCTACACCACTAGGTGGTCAGGGTATTATGTCTTTGTACATTTGTTTGTAACAGGCAAAAGGAAACGAGATAGATCCATAGTTCCTTTAATGATCTACATAGAATCACATTCTGAGTCGATTTATGCTTGTCCTTTCGTCCGTCCTTCCGTCTGTCCTTGTATTTTTGTTAACAAAGTACAGTGCGCATTTATTACCCGAGCCAGATGAAATTTCCCACAAATCATTTGTTTGGCCCAAGGACGAACCCTATTGTAATTGGAGGTAATCGGTAAAAAATTTAGATATAGCTCCCATATATATCTTCGTCCGATTTGCCTTTTATTGTGAACCAAACGTGTAATATCAGTCCGAATAATATGGAATTTTGCACATACAACCAAATTAGGCCTGAAAATAAATATGCCAAATTTGATTGAAATCGGTTCAGATATAGCCATAGCTACCATATGTATTGTTCATCCGATTTGTTATTTTAGTCCTCCGCAGCCGTAATATGCACTCTGTAACAACAATATTTGAGGAAATATATCAAATACAGCTCAGAAATACCTTAGCTCAATTTTATTGAGATCGGTTCCGATTTGGATATATCTCCCATATATAACTTCATCCGATTTACTTTTAATTGTGCACCAAACGTCCAATATTGGCCCAAATGGGATGAAATTTGGCACTTACGACCGAATTGAGTCTAGAAGCTAGTATGTCAAATTTGGTGAGGATCTGTTCAGATATAGCTATAGCTCCCATATATATTATTCATTCGATTTGTTATTTTAGTCTTCCGCAGCCGTAATATGCCCTCTGTACCAACAATATTTGGGGAAATATATCAAATACAGTTCAGAAATGTATTTGAGAAATTTTTTCAAGATCGGTTCGGATTTGGATAAATCTCCCATATATAACTTCGTCCGATTTCCCTTTTATTGTGCACCAAACGTCTAATATTTGCCTAAATTGGATGAAATTTGGCACTTAAGACAGAATTGAGTCTAGAAGCTAGTATGTCAAATTTGGTGAAGATCGGTTCAGATATAGCTATAGCTCCCATATATATTGTTCATCCGATTTGTTATTTTTGTACTCCGCAGCCGTAATATGCACTCTGTAACAACAATATTTTGGGATATATATTAAATACAGCTCAGAAATACCTTTGCTAATTTTTATCGATATCGGGTCGGATTTTTATATATATTTCCCATATATAACTTCGTCCGATTTACATTTTAATGTGCACCAAACGTCTAATATTTGCCCAAATTGAATGAAATTTGGCACTTACGACCGAATTGAGTCTTGAAGCTAGTATGTCAAATTTGGTGAGGATCGGTTCAGATATAGCTATAGCTCCCATATATATTGTTCATCCGATTTGTTATATTTGTTACCCACAGCCATAATATGCACTCCGTAACAACGATATTCAGGGAAATATATCAAATACAGCTCAGAAATACCTTTGCTAAATTTTATCAAGATCGGTTCAGATTTGGACATAGCTCCCATATATAACTTCGTCCGATTTACCTTTTATTGTGCACCAAAAGTCTAATATTTGCCCAAATGGGATGAAATTTGGCACTTACGACCGAATTGAGTCTAGAAGGTAGTATGTCAAATTTGGTGAGGATCGGTTCAGATATAGCAATAGCTCCCATATATATTATTCATCCGATTTATAATTTTAGTCCTCCGCAGCCGTAATATGCACTCTGTAACAACAATATTTGGGGAAATATATCAAATACACCTCAGAAATATCATTACCAAATTTTATCAAGATCTGTTCCGATTTGGATATAGCTCCCATATATAACTTCGTCCGATTTACCTTTTATTGTGCACCAAAAGTCTAATATTTGCCCAAATGGGATGAAATTTGGCACTTACGACCGAATTGAGTCTAGAAGCTTGTATGTCAAATTTGGTGAAGATCGGTTCAGATATAGCTATAGCTCCCATATATATTGTTCATCCGATTTGTTATATTTGTTACCCACAGCCGTAATATGCACTCCGTAACAACGATATTCAGGGAAATATATGAAATACAGCTCAGAAATGTATTTGAAAAATTTTATCGAGATCGGTCCGGATTTGGATGTATCTCCCATATATAACTTCGTCCGATTTACCTTTTATTGTCCACCAAACGTCTAATATTTGTCCAAATGGGATGAAATTTGGCAATTACGACCGAAATGAGTCTAGAAGCTAGTATGTCAAATTTGGTGAAGATCGGTTCAGATATAGCTATAGCTCCCATATATATATTGTTCATCCGATTTGTTATATTTGTTACCCACAGCCGTAATATGCCCTCTGTATTTGGGAAATATATTAAATACAGCTCAGAAGTACCTTTGCTAAATTTTATCGAGATCGGTTCCGATTTGAATATAGCTCCCATATATATCAAATGAGCAATACAAGTCCGAATTTAAAAGATACAAATGCTTCGGCATATTTAGTCTTTCGAACTTTAAATTATAGATATAATCATAGCGTGTGTGATTGAATTCTCCCATAAAAACTTTTAATTGTTATACGGAGCTCTACTAAATTAGCAAAGTGGTGTAGGGTATCATGAAGTCGGCCCCTCCCGACTTTAAGACTTTTTTTACTGGTTTTATCTGTATTAGATGAAGAATGGAATTGGAATGCTTCAATCGACTATATCTGGTAGCTCACGCACGTCAACATTTTCTAAAAAATATCATATATGTCATGTAAAGTGAAGGTCCAAACCTGGCACGTCGCAATATTTATCATATTTATTTAAGTCCGATACGAAATGGCCAATATTGGCCCATTCCTTCGAAACCTACTCCATAAGGAGTTAAACATTTGAATAATCATAACAAAAGTCAAGATATTTTTAAGCAATCGTACATTGGCTGAGGGTATACATCTGCCGGCAAAATCGACGGAAACTCTTTAACTTGTTTTAATAGAATATTGGTCTGTTCCAGAACTGCAAGAATGTTCAACTTTTTACTACGATTACCGATTTTCCCTTTGTTATATCGAAAAATTTTAGATTTTTGCAGATTCTGGAACAAAGCAAATATTTTCACCCACCATCAGAGCTAGATTTTTACCAATTTTTATACCCTCCACCTTGGAAACTGCAAGAATGTTCAACTTTTTACTACGATTACCGATTTTCCCTTTGTTATATTGAAAAATTTTAGATTTTTGCAGATTCTGGAACAAAGCAAATATTTTCACCCACCATCAGAGCTAGATTTTTACCAATTTTTATACCCTCCACCTTGGAAAGGAGGGTATATTAACTTTGTCATTTCGTTTGTAACATCCTTAAATATTCGTCTGAGACCCCATAAAGTATATATATTCATAATCAGCATAAAATTCTAAGTCGATTTAACGATGTCCGTCTGTCTGTCTGTCTGTCCGTCTGTCTGTTGAAATCACGATACAGCCCACATTATTTGACGTAGAGCGCCAAAATTTAGCAGAGCAATTTGCATTGTGTATAGAATGGTTGGTATTGATATATCGGTCCACGTTCTGGTATAGTCCCCATATAACGGTACCTCCCGATATTCGGTATTTTGATGATTTATGCCAAATTTTTTCATGGATTTGTCTGAAAATTGGTATTTGTAGGTCATGACGGGTCCCTGAGCGTGTGGCAAAACATTGCATGTATAGGCCCACGTTGTGGTATAGCCCCTATATAAAGGTACCTCCCGATATTCGGTATTTTAGTTTTTTTTGCCACATTTTTTCACGGATTTGTCTAAAAACTGGTATTTGTTGGTCATAATGGGTTCCAGCTCCGGTGGCGAAACATTGCATGTATGGGTCCATGATTTGGTATAGCCCCCATATAACGGTACCTCCCGATATTCGGTAATTTGATGATTTCTTCCACATTTTTTCACGGATTTGTCTGAAAATTGGTATTTGTTGGTCATAATGGGTTCCAGCTTCGGTGGCGAAACATTGCATGTATAGGCCCACGTTGTGGTATAGCCCCTATATAAAGGTACCTCCCGATATTCGGTATTTTAGTTTTTTTTCCACATTTTTTCACTAATTTGTCTCAAAATTGGTATTTGTGGGTCATAATGGGTCCTAGTTCGTGTAGCGAAACATTGTAATTATATGTCCATGTTTTGGTATAGACCCATATAACGGTACCTCCCGATATTCGCCATTTTAATAGTTTTTGTTTCTTTGTTTCTTTTACCCTAAGGTGGAGGGTATTAAAAGTTTGGCCCGGCCGAACTTAATGTTTTTTTACTTGTTTTTATCAACACTTACCTCCTGGTTAATTCATCCAATCTGCAAGTATTTTAACTTCAATTATTTTCAAAATCAATAGATTATATTCTCACGATACGAAATACCTTTTATTAATACTCTCGAAATTTTGTTCCAATTTTTCTGTGGCTTCCACAACCTTATTTAACTTTATGAACAGGTTCTTCCACAAAAATGCATTATCTTGGGAATCATTGGGGTCCTATGGAAATGAATAAAAAAAAAAAATAAAAAATGGAAGAAAATATTTAAAAATTCATGCTTACCAAATATTCTTTCATGACGCACTCCTGTTTCTCTCCAGCATAGGTGGCATGGATTATTAGCAGAAGTAACCAAAGAAATCTCATCATTGTTTACTTATCAAGCGCTGATTTCAAACTGAGCTTTTTAATCTTGTAATTAAAAAAAAAAATATTTGAAATAAAATTGAATTCTTATCAGCAGATTGATTCTGATGAACCGGCAAAATCCCCGAAGGCATTCCCGCAGTGTCAGTATCACTCAAGAAAACATTTTTTTTGTGAATGTTTAATAATTTGAAGTACACTCATTAAGAATTCTTGATTATAGCTCTAAAGGTGCAGCCACAAAAAAAGCTAATTTCACTGACATAAGTTATTGACTGGTCTTTTAAAAAATCCACGTCCATAGACCAAGAAGTCCTTAGGAAAAATATTTAAAAAAATCCACATCATAAAAATTGCGGTTTTTAAGAAAAAATCTCAAAAATTCCATGTTTATAAATCACGAATTCCTTGCGATTTTTCTTAAATCCATGTCAAGAAATTTTAAAGTCTTTAGAAGAGATTTACAGGAAAAAAAAGTTCAGCCTCCAGAAGAGGAACAATGGGGTTTTAGGACGACTTAGTTTGATTTTGACCCATTATTTATTCTTCTTCAACCTACGCTCTTTTGTTCTTTTACGAAGAAGCCAGGCGATGAATTAAGTCGGTAAAATAAGCTGTTTGGGTAGCTCTTCCTTGGCTAGCAAAAAATCTTAATTCAATTACACTGTGCGACAATTATTATGGGGAAACTCCAGCAGATTATGAAAGTATAGTTAAAACCAGTAAAGAAATTTTTAAAGTCGGGCGGGGCCGACTTTATGATACCCCACACCACTTTGCTAATTTAGTAGAGCTCCGCATAACAATTAAAAGTTTTTATGGGAGAATTCAATCATACACGCTATGACTATAATTATATATAATAAAGCATTTGTATATTTTAAATTCGGACTTGTATTACCCATTTGGTGCAAAATAAACTTGAAATCGGATAAATATATATATGGGAGCTATATCCAAATCTGAACCGATCTCGATAAAATTTAGAAAATGTATTTCTGAGCTGTATTTGATATATTTCCCTGAAAATCGTCGTTAAGGAGTGCATATTACAGCTGTGGGTAACAAATATAACAAATCGGATGAAGAGTATATATGGGAGCTATTGCTATACACCAAATTTGACATACTAGCTTCTAGACTCAATTCGGTCGTAAGTGCCAAATTCCATCTCATTTGGACAAATATTAGACGTTTGGTGCACAATAAAAGGTAAATCGGACGAAGTTATGTATGGGAGATATATCCAAATCGGAACCGATCTCGATAAAATTTGGCAAAGATATTTCTGAGCTGTATTTGATATATTTCCCTGAAAATCGTCGTTATGGAGTGCATATTACGGCTGTGGGTAACAAATATAACAAATCGGATGAAAAGTATATATGGGAGCTATAGCTATATCTGAACCGATCTTCACCAAATTTGGCATACTAGCTTCTAGACTCAATTCGGTCATAAGTGCCAAATTCCATCCCATTTGAACAAATATTAGACGTTTGGTGCACAATAAAAGGTAAATCGGACGAAGTTATATATGGGAGCTATATTCAAATCTGAACCGATCTCTATAAAATTTAGCAAAGGCATTTCTGAGCTGTATTTGATATATTTCCCCAAATATTGTTGTTACAGAGTGCATATTACGGCTGCGGAGGACAAAAATAACAAATCGGAAGAAAAATATATATGGGAGCTATAGCTATATTTGAACCGATCTTCACCAAATTTGACATACTAGTTTCTAGACTCAATTCGGTCGTAAGTGCCAAATTTCATCCCATTTGGACAAATATAAGACGTTTGGTGCACAATAAAAGGTAAATCGGACGAAGTTATATATGGGAGCTATATCCAAATCTGAACCAATCTCGATCAAATTTAACAAATGTATTTCTGAGCTGTATTTGATATGTTTCCCCAAATATTGTTGTTACAGAATGCATATTACGGCAACGGAGGACAAAAATAACAAATCGGATGAACAATATATATATGGGAGCTATAGCTATATCTGAACCGATTTCGATCAAATTTGGCATACTTATTTTCAAGCCTAATCTGGTTGTATGTTCAAAATTCCATACTATTCGGACTGATATTACACGTTTGGTGCACAATAAAAGGAAAATCGGACGAAGATATATATGGGAGCTATATCTAAATTTTGACCAATTATCACCAATTTCAATAGGGTTCGTCCTTGGGCCAAATAAATGATTTGTGCAAAATTTCATCTGGATAGGAAAATAAATGCGAGCTGTACTTTGTTTACAAAAATACATGGACACACGGACGGACGGACGGACCGACGGACGGACATGCATAAATCGACTCAGAATGTGATTCTATGGAGATCATCAAAAGGAACTATGGGTCTATCTCGTTTCCTTTTGCCTGTTACAAACAAATGCACAAAGACATAATACCCTGACCACCTTGTGGTGTAGGGTATAAAAACGGTACATCCCGATATTCGGTATTTTGAGGATTTTAGCGAAGTTATTTACCAGAATTGTTTCAAATTTGGTATTTGAAGTTCGTAATGGATATTACAGCCTACGACAGAAGATTGTCTCTGCAGGTCCAAGTCTTCGTAGAGCCCCCATATAACAGTACTTCCCTATATTCGGTATTTTAATGATTTTAGCAACATTTTTCACCGGAATTGTTTCAAATTTGCTATTTGAAGTTCGTAATGGATACTACAGCCTATGACAGAAAATTGTCTGTGCAGGTCCACGTCTTCGTAGAGCCCCCATATAATGGTACCTCCCTATAATCGGTATTTTAATGATTTTAGCGAAGTTATTTACCGGAATTGTTAAAATTTGGTATTTGAAGTTCGTAATGGATATTACAGCCTACGACAGAAGATTGTCTCTGCAGGTCCAAGTCTTCGTAGAACCCCCATAAAACAGTACTTCCCTATATTCGGTATTTTAATGATTTTAGCAACATTTTTCACCGGAATTGTTTCAAATTTGCTATTTGAAGTTCGTAATGGATACTACGGTCTATGACAGAAAGTTGCCTGTGAAGGTCCTCGTTTTGATATAGCCCTCATATAACGGCACCTCTCGATCTTCGGTATTTTGATGATTTTAGCTACATTATTCACCTATTTTTTCAAGTTTCGCGTTTGAATACTTTAATGCCTAATGGCAAAACTTGGCTATGCAGGCCCACGCCGTCGTATAGACCCGAATATTATGGCTACATTCGGTATTTTTAAGATTTTAACAGATTTTTTAACAGATCTTATTTTTTTGAAAATTGCCAAATTCGTATTCGGCGGCGCCGCACTAAAAGCTTTTTTACTTGTTTATACCCTCAGCCATACAGGGTGAGGTAAGAAAACACTGCAACAAAGTCAAACGCCTTACTTTTTATTTTTTTTAATTTTATTGAATGAAAGCAAAAAATGTCGGAAATAGTATCAAATTTTAGAATAAGTTTAGATTTGGTAACCTTTGGCACGAATTATGGCCTTTAAACGGCCAGTGAAACCGTCTCACGCTGCTCGAATGTTGCTCTGCGGTATTTTGGCTTATTCTCGGCGTAGCACTTGCTTGAGGTGATCGACATTTTGGTATTTTTTAGTGCCGATCTCGGAGATTTTGGTGCCCACTGTGCGCTGGGAATGAAGCGAGGAAACTCATTTTGTAACCATTCTTGGGTGGTGCGTGCTGAGTGCGATTTGCTGGTGCTGAGTCCTGTTGGAATGTCCAAGGTCTGCGCCCAAAATGTTTGCATGCCCAAGGCTTTAATACACCCTCTAGAATATCTTCGCGATAATATTCGGCATTTATTCTGATGCCACGGTCGATTAATACGAGCGGAGAGCGACTATCGGCTGTTATGGCGGCCTTCACTTTCACCATGGCCGGCGCTTGAGTTCTGGTGGCCAAACGAAGGCGCACATTTTCAGCTGACCTCTTTGACAAGTAAGGACGATCATTTTGTTTGTTTACAAACTGCTGGACAACGAATGTTTTTTTTTTCCATCGGAGAAACCCAAATTCCATATTCGGCAGTTCACCACTTTCGGTGGCTTTACCCTGAGCTCGTTTTTCAATATTTTCCGAATGGATTATTGTGATATGTTCAGCTCACGAGCCATTTTTTGGCCCCTGCGACGCGGGTTTCGATCAACTTTTCGAACCATTTCTGCTAATGTTGCTGTTCTTTCCGTCCACTTGCTTGACGTCGGGCTACGCTACCAGCTACCAGTATCACGGTAATGAGCGATGGTATGAGACACAAAAGATTTATTCACATCTAAATGCTGGAGTGCTCTAACGATAGCCACTTGCGGTTTTCCAGCCAAATATAAAGAAATCACACTATCACGCTTGAATTACATGACGAATAACTTTTTTTCTGGAAAATTCTCACCAAAATGCTTTTGTACGCTTGTAAACAATATAATCAGCTGTCACTGGAATAATTTTAACAGCTGTCGGACGAGAGGCTTAGAAATGACAGCAGTCTGAAGTTGGTTGCAGTTTTTTTTTTCATCTCAGCCTGTATGGCTAGAGAGGGTATATATCATTTGATACCGCAAAAACTTGCCGCATCGAAATAATGGTTTTAGACTCTTGGGACCAAATTCGTTTCAGGACATTTGGAGTCGATCTAGCGATGTCCGTCCGTCTGCCTGCTGCGCACGATTACTCTCGAAGGAAGTATCTGATTTGATACAAACTTGGTACATCGTAATGTTATTATCAAACTTAGATCGAGTTCGGAGATGGGCAATATCGGTCCACTCCTTCTGCTACCTCCCCCACAAAATTTCAACATTTTCCAAGAAAATAATTTACTGCACAAAAAGAGAAAGCATAATCCGATTTTGTTTCAACTTTGCATATCCTAATATTTACGTCAGTGCTAAGTCAGGTGCAAAAATGGACAATATCGGTCCAGTCCATCAAGTACCTCCCTCTCAAACAGCCAAAATTTGGAATAATTATAACTCTTATAAAATGTGATGTAAGAGCCCGACGGTCTTTAAATTACAAACATCACCATATTAACCAAAAGTCTGACGTGATGATGGAATATATCGGTCCACTCCCTCTGGTACCTCCCCCACAAGGGGCCAACATTTTGAATATCCATGAAATAAAAAGCGGAAGTAAAATCCGATTTCCATTCAGACTTGTTAGATCTCCATATTTTCATTAACACACGATCTGTTATAAAAGTGAAAGAGATCGGACCATTTCTTCCGGTACCTCCCCCATAAAATTTTTAATAACCACAACGATCATAAAATCCGAAATAAGCATCCGATTCTCTTTATATTTCACATATCCCATTGTTTCTACTAACACAATATCTGATGTGAAGATGGGATATAACCGTCCACTTCTTCTGGTGTGTCCCCCACAAAGGGTCAATATTTTAAATATTTATGAAGCTCATAAAATACTAAATTAACATCCGTTTCCATTCCGATTTGGCACATCTCAATATTTCTATTAACACAAGATCTGTTATAAAGATGGTAGAAATCGGACCATTCCTTCTGGTACCTCCCCCACAAGGGGTTAACATTTTTTAAAAACCAAAACGATAATATATATATATATATATATATATATATATATATATATATATATATATATATATATATATATATATATATATATATATATATTTATATATGGAGAATATCTGTCCGATTACATCCACTTGCAACATCTCAATATTTCTATCAACACAAACTCTCTTATAAAGATGGTAGAGATCGCACCATTTTTTTCTGGTACCTCCCAGGCAAGATTTTGAAAACGAAACGCTCAAAGAAACTAGATCTGTTGTGAACATGATATATAGATCTGCGAACTTATATCTGTCATAACTTGCGAAACAAGTATATATGGAATTTATGATTTCGCATAAACTTGAATGTTCGATTTTCGAAAAAAATACTACATATCTCGCATAAAGTGAAGGAAGCAACCAATGTAGTCCGAATCTGGCACGTCACAATATCTATATCATATTTATTTAGAACCGATGCGAAATGGACAATATTGGTTCATTCCTTCGGAATCTACTCCATAGAGGGTCAACAATTTGAAGGGGCTGGGGGTATACCATCTGTCTGATATTTTTTAATTTGTTATTTATGCACAACTGTCGCCACTTCTTTTACTGGGGGACAAACAGATGTCAATTGGTTCCCGTCCCATCATTTGGGGCCACATTTGGTACTAGTACGGCTTATAACTAGTACAGGACTGGCGAAATTGAGTTAATTGGAATTTTCATTGCTAGTGGGGTAAATTCTCTTTATACCCTTCACCACAAGGTGGTCAGGGTATTATATCTTTGTGCATTTGTTTGTAACAGGCAAAAGGAAACGAGATAGACCCATAGTTCCTTTTGATGATCTGCATATAATCACATTCTGAGTAGATTTATGCATGTCCGTCCGTCTGTCCATGTATTCTTGTGAACAAAATGCAGGTCGCATTTATTATCCGATTGAGATGAAATTTTCCAAACAACATTTGTTTGGCCCAAGGACGAACCCTATTGAAATTAGAGATAATCGGTCAAAATTTAGATATAGCTCCCATATATATCTTCGTTCGATTTGCTTTTTATTGTGCACAAAACGTGTAATATCAGCCCGAATAGTATGGAATTTGGCACATACAACCAGATTAGGCCTGAAAATAAGTATACCAAATTTGATCGAAATCGGTTCACATATAGCTATAGCTCCCATATATATTTTTCTTCCGATTTGTTATTTTTGTCCTCCGCAGCCGTAATATGCACTCTGTAACAACAATATTTGGGGAAATATAGCAAATGCAGCTCAGAAATGCCTTTGCTAAATTTTATCGAGATCGGTTCAGATTTGGATATAGCTCCCGTATATAACTACGTCCGATTTACTTTATATTGTGCACCCAACTTCTAATATTTGTCCAAATGGGATGGAATTTGGCACATACGACGGAACTGAGTCTAGAAGGTAGTATGTCAAATTTGGTGAAGATCGGTTCAGATATTGCCATAGCTCCCATATATATTGTTCATTCGATTTTTTATCTTTGCTACCCACAGCCGTAATATGCACTCCGTAACAACGATATTCAGGGAAATATATCAAATACAGCTCAGAAATATATTTGCCAAATTTTATCGAGATCGGTACAGAGTTGGATATAGCTCCCGTATATATCTTTATCCGATTTCAAATAAATTGTGCGCCAAATGGGCAAGACTTTCTTTACTGGTTTTGTTCTGATTTTATTTTTTTTTAAATATCTCAATTTGTTTGGAAATTATATCCACCTAAACATTAGAATTGGTGAAGGTTGAAATAATCTATGAGCCGCTGTATGTCTTTAACATTTTCGGCGAATTAACATTTCGGCATATTTTAGAGAGCCATTCCATAAACGGAACTCATGCCAGCTTATTCCCCAAGTATTCGATTCATGCTGCTGCCGGTATGGTCCATTGAGGTGACTACAAAAAAAGGAAAGGAAATATTGAAATTTAGTCCAAAAAATTACCCTCCTCCTCCACAACCAGCCAAACCTAAACCAAAGAACCACCGGCAAAAACCACAGCATTATTCCTATCGGGATTATTATCATTATCTCGGTCGAAAGTGGTAAATGGATGTCCTTCGTGTATTTTGAAATTATTTCCAGCATTTCCACTATAATTGCCAACTTTTAGTAGGGCATAGTTTTCCGCTTCACTGCCAATGCGAAACCGATCGTACTTGGCATAGCGTGTATCGCCGCCAAAATCTTTTAGAATTATCAGCAATTCTTGTGGCCCCGCAAAATTTGTCATTTCATAGATGCGTTGAAGACCTATGAAGTAATTGCCGTTGGGATCGCCAAAACTCAGGCCGTATTCTTCGCCGTTGAATTGTAATCCAATTTTGGTTGTTCGGACAGAATGTTTTTAAATCATTGTCGAGAGTATTTACCCTGGGAGGTGTAAAATAGGGGTTTTTATATTGAACTTATTTTAGGTGATGATACATATACAGCTTGGCAGCATGGCATGGCAAATCTGTTGACATATTATAAAAGGATATCCGAGCCGCTCCCAAATTCCGCCGTCGTTGTCCTTTATAATTTGACATTAATTTACCATGCCTTGATGATGATGATCTACCAAATGGGTCAGGGCAACAACCCTTCTTTGGCCACCTGAGAGTCTTGTTTTTATACCCTCCACTATACATATGTAATATGGAGGGTATATTAAGTTCGTCATTCCATTTGTAAGTCATGGAAATAATAATTTTAGACATAACAAATTATATATATTCTTGATCAGCGTAGAATTCTAAGAAGGTTTTGCCACGTCCGCCCGCTCGTCTATTGTAATTACGCTAGAGTCAAAACGAATAAAGATAGGAAGCTAACATTTTGCACAGACCAGTATTTTGTCTGCAGGCAGATCAAGTTCGAAGATGGGCTATATAGGTCCACGATATCGTATAGCCACCATATAACGGTATCCCCCGTATATTCGGTATTTTAATGATTGGTGCTAAATTTTCAAATGGAATTGTCTGAAAATCCACATAAAGAGATCCTTTTGAGTACTTTACCCCCTGGAAGAGTATGATCTATATAGCTCCACGATATCAAATATCCCCCATATAACTTTACCTCTCGATTTTGGGTATTTTAATGATATTAGCCACATTTTTCAATGGAATTGTCAGAAAAATTCACACAAGGAGTTCCTCCTGAGTTCTTTACCCCCTTGAAAAGAACTGTAAGTAGACAGTCTACGTTTTAGTATATCACCTCTATAATGCTACACCGAGATATTCGGTATTTCGAGGATTTTTGCGACATTTTTTAATACGGAATTACGTAAAATTTCGTATTTGAAATTTGTAATGGGTACTACAACCTATGACGCAAAAATTGTCTGTGCAGGTCCTTGTATTCATATAGCCCTCATATGAGGGCACCTCCCGATATTCGGTATTTTGATGATTTTAGCAACATTAGTCACCGGAATTGTTTCAAATTTCGTATTTGAAGTTCGTAATGGATACTACAGCCTGTAACAGAAAATTGTCTTTGAAGATCAAGGTCTTCGTATAGACCCCATATATCAGTACCTCCCGACATTCGGTATTTTGATAATTTTTACGACAGTATTCGCCGGAATTGTTTCAAATTTGGTATTTGAAGTTACAAGGGGATACTACAGCCTAAGACACTAAATTGTCTGTGCAGGCCCACGTCTTCGTATAGCTCCCATATAACGGCACCTCCCGATATTCGGTATTTTGATGACTTTAGCGACATTATATACCGGAATTGTTCAAAATTTCGTAATTGGAATTCGTAATTTGTACTACAGGCTCAGACAGAAAAATGTCTATGCAGGTCCAGGTCTTCGTTTAGGCCCCAAATATCAGTACCTCCTTATATTCGGTATTTTGACGATTTTTGAAACATTATTCACCGGAGTTGTTTCAAATTCGGTATTTGAAGTTCGTAATGAATATAGGCTGTACTATGACAAACAATTGCGTATGCAGGTCTACGTCTTCCTATAACCTCCATCTAACGTTACCTTCCGATATTCGATATTTTGATGATTTTAGCTACATTTTTCACCGGAATTGTTTGAAATTTGGTATTTGAAGTTCGTAATGGATAATGCAGCCCGTAGCAGAAAATTGTCTATGGAGGTCCTGGTCTTCGTATAACCTCCATATAACGATACCTTCCCATGTTAGTTACAATTTTCACAGAAATTGTTTCAAAGTTCGTATTTGGAATTAGTAATGCATATAAGACAAAAAATTGCGTATGCAGGTCAAGGTCTTCGTATAGGCCCCATATATCAGTACCTCCCAATATTCGGTATTTTGACGATTTTAGATACAATATTCACTGAAATTGTTTGAAATTTTGTATTTAAAGTTCGTAATGGGTACTACAGCCTGTGACAGAAAATTGTCTATGCAGGTCCATATCTTCGTATAGGCCCAAATATCAGTACCTCCCTAAATTCGGGATTTTGATGATTTTAGGAACATTAGTCACCGGAATTGTTTCAAATTTCGTATTTGAAGTTCGTAATAGATACTACAGCCTGTGAAAGAAAAATTTTTATGCAGGTTTAAAGTCGCCAATGGGTACTGCATCCTGTGACAGAAAATTTGCTATGCAGCTCCAGGTCTTTGTATAACCCCCATATATCGGTACCTGCCTATATGCGGTATTTTTATGACTTTATTATTATTATTCGCCGATTTTTTTAAGTTTCGTATTTGAATATTGTAAAGGCCTGTGACAAAAGTTGCTTATGCAGGTCCAAGTCTTCGTATAGACGCCTATATGAGGGCTAAATTCGGTATTTTTAAGATTTTAACGGATTTTATTTTTTTTAAAAAATCTAAATTCGTCCAAATGGTGGAGGATATTCAAAGTTCGAACTTACAGCTTTTTTACTTTTTTTATAATCTTCTTACCTTTTATTTAAAATTTCTAATCTGAAATTAAATAAAAATTATATCAAAGTACCAAATAATTGAAAAAAAATTCTCTCCAAACCTTTCAGATAACTCTTCAAATTTTGTATCCAAATTCTGGGTTTTGTCCAAAATGTCATTCAATCTGATGAACAGATTTTTCCACAAATTCACATTGTTCTCCGCATCGTTTAGATCCTAGGTTGTATAATAATATTAAATATTAACCATTTTTTCAAATCGATTTTTCTCATTTACCAAATAACTTGTTGTCGAACTATTGTCCTCGGCATTTGCAAAATGTACAATCGTAAATATTAGCAAAACGATTTTCATTGTTCTGTTCCGCGCAAACATTATATTGAAACTGAGCTAGATTACACACACTCAAAACTTGATAGATTCTTATCAAAAAATTAAAAAAACTTAATTAAAAATATGTAAATATTTGACAGGATGTGCGGTCGTATGCAAAGTTAGGTAAAACAAGTAAAAGAGTATCGGTCAGTTTTGCCGACACAGATGTATACCCCCAAACTTGACTTATGATTAAACTGTTGATCCTTTATTGGGGGAGGTTTCGAAGCAGTTGGCCAATATTAGTATCTGATCAGACCGATTTGTATGTGACCTAAGACAGGTATAAATACTACAACTTGCCAGATGTGGGCTATATCGACTACTTCGTATACTTTATATAAGATATTTGGAAATTGTTGGAAAATGTGGAAATATGCGTGAGGTAATAGATAAAGCGGACTGTGCCAAATTTGAAGGAAATCGAACATTTATATCCAATTTTATGCGAAATCATAAATTCCGATAAATTGCGTATTCATATCAGATATCTGGTTAAAAGAAATATTTAGATATAGCAAGTCGTAAAGAATCGCCGACTTGTTTTGTAAGTTATGACAAATAAAAGTTTAAAATTGTGACTCTTTGTGGGTGAGGTACCAGAAGGGGTTCGCAGATATACATCTTCAGAACACATCCTCCGTTAGCAAAAATATTTGAATGTGTGAAATTTGAGCGTTTATTTTTCAAAATCTTGAATTCTATGTGGGGGAGGTACCAGAAGGAATGGTTCGATCTCTACCATCTTTATAACAGATCTTGTACTGATGGAAATATTGAGATGTGCCCAGTCTGAATGGATTCGGATATTAATTGCGTGTTTTATGAGCTTCATGAATATTCAAAATTTTGATCCTTTGTGGGGGAGGTACCAGAAGGAGTTGACCGATATAATCCATCTTCACACCAAATTTTGGATCAATAAAATTATTGCAATGTGTGTAATTTAAAGAGAACCGGATGCTTATTTCGGATTTTATGGTCGTTTTGGTTATTCCAAAATTTTGACCCTTTGTGAGGAAGGTACCAATAGAAATGGTCCGATCTCTACCATCTTTATAACAGATCTTGTATTGATGGAAATATTGAGATCTACGAAATCTGAATGGAATCGGATGTTAATTTCGTGTTTTATGAGCTCCATGAATATTCAAAATTTTCATCCTTTGTGGGGGAGGTGCCACAAGGAGTGAACCGATATATTCCAATTAAACGCCAGAATTTGGGTTAATAAAAATATTGCAATGTGTGTAATTTGAAGAGAACCGGATGCTTATTTCGGATTTTATGATCGTTTGGGTTATTCAAAATTTTTGACCCTTTGTGGGGGAGGTAGCAGAAGGAATGGTTCGATCTCTACCATCTTTATAACAGATTTGGTGTTGATGGAAATATTGAGATGTGGCCAGTCTGAATGGATTCAGATATTAATTGCGTGTTTTATAACCTTCATGAATATTCAAAATGTTGACCCTTTGTGGGGGAGGTACCAGAAGGAGTGAACCGATGTCTTCCATCTTTACTCCAGACCATGGGCTAATAAAAATATTGGGATGTGTGAAATTTGAAGACAATCGGACTCTTGCATCACATTTTATAAGAGATGTAATTATTCAAAATATTTACCCTTTGTGGGGGAGGTACTTGATGGAGTGGACCAATATTGTCCATTTTCGCAACTGACCTAGCACTGACGCAAATATTGGGATTTGCAAAGTTGGAGCAAAATCGGATTATCTTTCTGTACAGAAAATATATGTTTTTGACATTTGTGAGGCAGGTACGAGAAGGGGTTCGGCAGATACATTCCATCTTCACACCAGACATCATATTTATAAGAATTATATATATATTCAAAAGTTTTTACCCTTTGTGGGGAAGGTACTTGATGGAGGGGACCAATATTGTCCATTTTCTCACCTGACGTAGCACTGATGTAAATATTAGGATTCGCAAAGTTACAGCAAAATCGATTATCCTTTCTCTTTCTTTGCAATAAATTATTTTCTTGGAAAATTTTGACATTTTGTGTGGGAGGTACCAGAAGGAGTGGACCGATATTGCCCATCTCCGAAGTCGATCTAAGTATGATAATAATATTACGATGTACCAAGTTTGGATTAAATCGGATAATCCCTTCGAGAGATATCGTGTGCACCAGCCAGACAGACGGACGAACATCCCTAGATCGACTTCAAATGTCCTCAAACGGATTTGGTCGAAAGAGACCTAGGATCTGAAACCGTTATTTCGATGAGGCACATTTTGGCCGCATGAAAGTTTATATACCCTCTCTAGCCATATGGCTGAGGGTATAACTAGCCATATGGCTAAGGGTGTAATTAGATAGTCGGTACTCTTACTAAGTGGCTTGTCTGAATAGAGTGTTTTCACTAGAGGGCGAATAATAAGAAGTTAAAAAAGCTGTCGGCCGGGTCGAACTTTGTATATTCTCCACCATTAGGAACGAATTTGGAAATTTTCAAAAAAACAAATAAAAAAGCAGTAAGTTCGGCCGGGCCGAACTTTTAATACCATCCACCATTTAGTACAAATTTGGCAATTTCCAAAAAAAAAAAAAAAATAATAATAATAATAATAAAATCCGTTAAAAATTCTGCTAAAATTTTAAAAATACCGAATGCTTATACGACGACGTGGACCTGCATAGGCAACTTTTGTCATAAGTTATTACAATATTTAAATGCGAAACTTGAAGAAAAATCTGTTTATAATGTAGCTAAAATCATCATAATACCGAATATGTGGGGTACCGTTATATGGGGGCTATACGAAGACGTGGACCTGCACAGACAATTTTCTGGCATGGGCTGAAGTATCCAATACGAACTTCACATGCGAAATTTGAAACAATCCCGGTAAATAATGTCGCTAAAATCATTAAAATACCGAATATCGGGGGGTATTGTTATATGGGGGCTATACGAAGATGTGGACTTACATGGCCCATTTTCTGTTTTATGCTGCAGTATCATACCAAATTTGGAACGATTCCGTTAAATAATGTCGTTAAAATCATCAAAAGACGGAATATCGCGAGGTACAGTTATATGAGGGCTATACGAAGACGTGAACCTGCAAAGCCAGTTCTATGTCTTAGGCTGTAGTATCCGTTACGAACTTCAAATGCCAAATTTGAAACAATTCTGGCCAATAATGTCGCTAAAATCATCAAAATGCCGAATATCGGGAGGTGCCGTTGTATGGGGGATATACGAAGACGTGGAGATGCATCGACAATTTTCTGTCATAGGCTGTAGTAGCCATTACGAACTTCAAATACCAAATTTGAAACAATTCCGGAGAATAATATTGCACAAAATCATTAAAATACCGAATATCGGGAGTTGCTGATATATGGGGCCTATACTAAAACGTAGACCTGCGTACGAATTTTTTTGTCATAGGCAGTAGTATCCATTACGAACTTCAAATACCAAATTTGAAACAATTCCGGTGAACAATGCCGCTTAAATCATCAAAATATCGAATATCGGAAGGTACCGTTATATGGGGGCTATACGAAGACGTGGACCTACACAGACAATTTCCTGTCATAGGCTCTAGTATCCATTACGAACTTCAAATGCCAAATTTGAAACATTTCCGGTGAATAATGTCGCTTAAATCACCAAAAATACGAAAAATAGGGAGGTACTATTATATGAGGGCTATACCAAAAAAAGTGGACCTACATGGCCCTTTTTCAATACCAAAAGTCTTGCAGACATAATATATATGTGAGTAAAATGTTATCAAGCTACTTTATTTCGTTCGGAAGCTGGAGCGATTTTTACAGACGGACGGACATCGCTAAATCGGCATAGAATTTTATGCCGATCAAGAATATATGTGGGGGGTCTAAAATGTATATTTCGAGGTGTTGATGGAATGACAAACTAAATATACCCTCCATACTATGGTGGAGGGTATAAAAATTCGATTACTACCCGCTGGCAATGAAAATTCCATTTAACTCAATTTCACCAGTCCTATACTAGATATAAGCCGGACTAGTACCAAATGTGTCCCCAAGTAATGCAAAGGTAACCAATTGACACCTTTTCGTCCCCAAGTAATGCAAAGAAGCGACAGTTGTGCATAAATAAAAACCACAACGAAAAAACCAAACGAACATTTGAATGAGATTTCTACGAACAAGAACCACTTTGAATAGTTTTTTTTAGATTACCAATAAAAAAACAATGCACCGTTATTCTTGAGGAATGCAAGTGCGTTTTGTTTGGAAAAAGCATTCTTATTCTGATCGTTGTGAAGTGAAGTATAATTTTTCTGTGCAAATAAGTTATAAAGTGTTGAAAATAACAAATAAAAAGGTAAGAATGAGTAGTAAAAGTAATAATAGTAATAAAATAATAATAAAAGTAATTCAAGGTAAAATTATAGCATTCTTCTCAGAATTGTTACAAATTGTTAATTTGTTTGTTTTCACTATAGGTCAAATCAAAATTTTAGCTGATGCTTTAGCTGAGTTGAAGGTGATGGTGCTACGATCTCAAAGTGATGAGATACCATTATCGAATAGGTTCCCCATCACTTATGAAAAATATTGAGAATCAATACATATATGTAAGTATTTTTTAAATGTATTGCTGAACAAACATAGATTATATACAATTTTTGTTAATTTTTAGGTAAAGATTATAGCATTAATTATAAAAGGAGAGGAAACATCGAAATGTTTAAAAATGTTATCGGTTTAAATATTACTACGAGTATAATATTGAGGGAAACCATGGAAAAAAGTTTGAAGTCCCTAAGTAATATATACAGCGTTATTTTAGGTAAGGTGTATATAAACATTATTTTTATATTCTACATTTTCATACATTAAACATTATTTTTTGCAGATTCAATACCAGTTACAGAATATTCGGACACCCCTGAAACACAACTGCGAAAAGCAATACAAGTGCTTTTATAAATATTAAATTAAATTTATTTTTGTTCAAGTTTTATAGAGTAAGGTATATTTGTATTAATTTGTTTCCAATAAAAAAATGAATTACAACTATAAATTAGAATTTCACTAACAATAATTGGTACTGAACTAGTTCATGGGAAACCAGTTTAAAATTGGTCTGCTTATACTAGATAAGGGATAGTCAAATGACACTAGTACATAACTGATACATAGAACTAGTTAAAAGGTAGTCTGCTGACACTAGTCTGTGGCTGTGTACTTGGAACTTGGTAAGGGTTAGTCTTTTGTCACTGGTATATGACTGTAAACCTGGAACTAGTAAAGTACCATCTACAGGTAATGCAAAGGGAGCCAATTGGTTACTTCGTATGACATCCCCATGTTAAAGTTTACAGTTGTTTGCACTGTGAGGGGTCTTAAGTGGAACTAGTTACTGTAACTCTGAGAACCGACGAGTTTCCGATGCCGAACTAGTTCATGTTGCTAGCGGGTATTGAAGTCATTGGAGCAGCTGAATTGGCTGACTCTTAGAGAGAGAGAGAGAGAGAGTACATCGAGTATGCTCACTAAGGGATATCTCATCATATAGAACGACATCTACAGAGGCACTGTCCATACTTTCAGGAATACCACAGATCACTCAAAGTCTAATAGAGGGAAAATATACATACGAACAGCGAAAATCTCTACTAAATGGATATTCCATAAATGAGTTAAGCCAAATTAAAAAAAAACAGGGCAGATGGACCTATAAACTTATCCCATATAAAGAACCTTGTTTAAAGTTCTGATATTATTCTATAAGCGCCAATTTATTTATTTTTTATTAAATATTTCAATTTATTTAGAACCAATATCCAGCTAAACATTAAGAATAGGTGGAGGTTGAAATAAGCTATAAGCCACTATATCTATTTAACATTTCCGGCGAATTAACATTTCGGCATATTTCAGGGAACCATTCCATAAACGAAACTCATGCCAGCTTATTCCCCAAGTATTCGATTCATGCTGCTGCCGGTATGGACCATTTAGGTAACTATAAAAAAAAGGAAAGGAATATTAAAATTTAGTCCAAAAAATTCCCCTCCTCCTCCACACTTACCCATGATAACCCAAACCAAAGAACCACCAACCACCGGCAAAAACCACAGCATTATTCCTATCGGGATTATTATCATTATCTCGGTCGAAAGTGGTAAATGGATGTCCTTCGTGTATTTTGAAATTATTTCCAGCATTTCCACTATAGTTGCCCACCTCTAATAGGGCATATTTTTCCTCTTCACTGCCAATGCGAAACCGATCGTACTTGGCATAGCGTGTATCGCCGCCAAAATCTTTTAAAATTATCAGCAATTCTTGTGGCCCCGCAAAATTTGTCATTTCATAGATGCGTTGAAGACCCATGAAGTAATTGCCGTTGGCATCGCCAAAACCCAGGCCGTATTCTTCCCACGAACGATTGAATGACACCGAAGCATCCTGGCGCCGTTGTATTGTAATCCAATTTTGGTTGTTCGGACAGAATGTTTTCAAATCATTGTCGAGAGTATTTACCCTGGGAGGTGTAAAATAGGGGTTTTTATATTGAACTTATTTTAGGTGATGATACATAGGCAGCTCGACATCATGGCATGGCATATCTGTTGACATATTTTAAAAGGATATCCGAGACGCTCTCAAATTCGGCTGTCGTTGTCTCTTATAATTTGACATTAATATGCTAGGCCTTGATGATGATGATATACCAAATGGGTTTGGACAACAACCCTTCTTTGGCCACCTGAGAGTCTTGTTTTTATGCCCTCCACCATACATCGAAATAATAAATTTAATAATCACGCTAGAGTCAAGACAAATAAAGATAGGAAACTACAATTTTGCACTGATCAGTCTTTTGTCTGCAGGGAGAGCATGTTCAAAGATGGGCTATATCGGTCCACAAAAAAATGCACAAAAGGAGTTTTTTCTGAGTACTTCACCCCCTGGAAGAGTATTGTCTATATAGCTCCACAATAGCAAATATCCCCCATATAACTCGGTATCCCCCATATATTCGGTATTTTGATGACTGTAGCCAAATATTTCATTGAAATAGTCTGAAAATCCACGCAAGGAGTTCCCTCTGAGTACTTTACCCTTGGAAGAGAACCGTCTACTTAGGTCTAACTTTTAGTATAACACCTATATAACGCTACTCCGAGACATTCGATATTTTCAAGATTTTCGCGACATTTTTTACCGGAATCGCGTCAAATTCCGTATTTGAAGTTCGTAATTGATGCTACAGCCTATGACGGAAAATTGTCTATGCAGGTCCGCGACTTCATATAGCCCTCATATAGGGGCACCTCCCGTTATTCGGTATTTTGGTGATTCAAGCGACATTATTAACCGGAATTGTTTCAAATTTTGTATGTGAAGTTCGTAAAGAATACTACAGCCTATGACAGAAAATTGTCTGTGCTGGCCCACGTCTTCCATTAACCTCCATACAACGGTACATTCCAATATTCGGGATTTTGATGATTTTAGCAACATCATTTCAAATTTCGTATTTGAAGTTCGTAATGAATTATACAGCCAGTGACAGAAAATTGTTTATGCAGGTCCATGTCTTCGTATAGCCCCCATATAATGGTACACCCCGATGTTCGGTATTTTGATAATTTTAGCGACATTATTCAACAGAATTGTTTCAAATTTTGTATTTGGAATTCGTAGTGGATACTACAGGCTCTGACAGAAAATTTCGTATGCTGGTCCACGTCTTCGTATAGGCCCCATATATCAGTACCTCCTTATATTCGATATTTTGATGATTTTAGCGACATCATTCACCGGAATCGTTTCAAATTTGGTATTTGAAGTTCGTAATGAATACTACAGCCTGTGACAGAAAATTGTCTATGCAGATACAAGTCTTCGTATAGCCCCCATATAACGGTACCTCCCGATATTCGGCATTTTGTATGATTTTAGCGACGTTATTCACCAGAATTGTCTCAAATTTGGTATTTGAAGTTCGTAATGAATACTACAGCTTATGACAGAAATTTGTCTATGCAGGCCCTGGTCTTCGTATACCCCCCATTTATAGGTACCTTCCTATATTCGGTATTTTGACGATTTTAGTTACAATATTCACAGAAATTGCTTGAAATTTCGTGTTTGAAGTTCCTAATAGGTCTATGCAGGTCCAGGTCTCCGTATAGTCCCATTATAACGGCTATATATAGTTAATAAAGATTTTAACAAAATTCATTCATACTGTTTATATTTATTTGTATCTTCTTCTTACCTTTTATTTAAAACTTCCAATCTGAAATTAAATAAAAATTATATCTAAATACCAAATAATTGAAATATTTTTCTTGCTGCAAACCTTTCCGATAACTCTTCAAATTTTGTATCCAATTTCTGGGTTTTATCCAAAATGTCATTCAATTTGATGAACAAATTTTTCCACAAAATCACATTGTCCTCCGCATTGTTTAGATCCTATATGGCAAATCAATATTAAATATTAAAAAATATTTTCAAAACTAATTTTTCACATTTACCAAATAAGCTTTTGTCGAACTATTGTTGTTATTGTCGTACTCAGCATTTGCGAAGTGTGCTATTGCAAATATCAGCAAAACGATTTTCATTGTTCTGTTCCGCGCAAACATTATATTGAAACTGAGCTATACCACACACTCAAAACTTGATAGATTCTTATCAGAAATTTGAAAAAAAAATAATTAATATAAATATTTAGCAGCATGTGGTCGTATGCAAAGTTAAACAAAAAATTGTCTATTGATTTGGTAATTCCCCATGGAATTCCCTTAAAAACAAATGCAAAATGAACATAAAAACGAAGCAGAGACGGAAAAAAAATAAAGACATTAAAAATTCAAAACCAAGAAGGTGTCAAAATCGATTTGAAACTTAAAAGCGCAACGGCCCTCTTTCTATGATGGAATGGAATAAAAAAAGAAAACATAAAAAACGAAAACGACTAACATTCAATCTGGATGGTGTGTTCTGGAGACTTGAAAGGAGAATTCGATTAACGTGTAGTGTTCTTGAGATAGAGTTATTCATATTAAAACCAGTAAGGAAAAGCCAAAGTCGGACTGGGCCGGCTATATGATACCCTACACCATTATGGATATTTAGTAGACCTCCCGTAACAAAAGAATTTATTTCAAGTAGAACATACCATATTTGCCTTTAGAACTGCTATAGTTTGCGATAGAGTGCATGATATCATATGCAGAAGGATTATATAAATATATATATATATATATATATATATATATATATATATATATATATATATATATATATATATATATATATATATATATATATATATATATATATATATATATATATATATATATATATATATATATATATATATATATATATATATATATATATATATATATATATATATATGCTGGAGCCGAGTTTAAAAAAATATTTTTTTCAAAGACCAATATGACGTGGATTTTTTAAAGAATATTTTTTCAAGGACCAATAGGACGTGGATTTTTTAAAGAATATTTTTTCAAGGACCAATAGGACGTGGATTTTTTAAAGAACATTTTTTCAAGGACCGATAGGACGTGGATTTTTTTAAGAATATTTTTTCAAGGACCAATAGGACGAGGATTTTTTAAAGAATATTTTTTCAAGGACCAATAGGACGAGGATTTTTTAAAGAATATTTTTTCAAGGACCAATAGGACGTGGATGTTTTAAAGAATATTTTTTCAAGGACCAATAGGACGTGGATTTTTTAAAGAATATTTTTTCAAGGACCAATAGGACGAGGATTTTTTAAAGAATATTTTTTCAAGGACCAATAGGACGTGGATTTTTTAAAGAATATTTTTTCAAGGACCAATAGAACGTGGATTTTTTAAAGAATATTTTTCAAGGACCAATAGGACGTGGATTTTTTAAAGAATATTTTTCAAGGACCAATAGGACGTGGATTTTTTAAAGAATATTTTTTCAAGGACCAATAGGACGTGGATTTTTTAAAGAATATTTTTTCAAGGACCAATAGGACGTGGATTTTTTAAAGAATATTTTTTCAAGGACCAATAGGATGTGGATGTTTAAAAGAATATTTTTTCAAGGACCAATAGGACGTGGATTTTTTAAAGAATATTTTTTCAAGGATCAATAGGATGTGGATGTTTTAAAGAATATTTTTTCAAGGACCAATAGGACGTGGATTTTTTAAAGAATATTTTATCAAGGACCAATAGGACGTGGATTTTTTAAAGAATATTTTTTCAAGGACCAATAGGTCGTGGATTTTTTAAAGAATATTTTTTCAAGGACCAATAGGACGTGGATTTTTTAAAGAATATTTTTTCAAGGATCAATAGGACGTGGATTTTTTAAAGAATATTTTTTCAAGGACCAATAGGACGTGGATTTTTTAAAGAATATTTTATCAATGACCAATAGGACGTGGATTTTTTAAAGAATATTTTTTCAAGGACCAATAGGACGTGGATTTTTTAAAGAATATTTTTTCAAGGACCAATAGGACGTGGATTTTTTAAAGAATATTTTTTCAAGGATCAATAGGACGTGGATTTTTTAAAGAATATTTTTTCAAGGATCAATAGGACGTGGATTTTTTAAAGAATATTTTTTCAAGGATCAATAGGACGTGGATTTTTTAAAGAATATTTTTTCAAGGACCAATAGGACGTGGATTTTTTAAAGAATATGTTTTCAAGGACCAATAGGACGTGGATTTTTTAAAGAATATTTTTTCAAGGATCAATAGGACGTGGATTTTTTAAAGAATATTTTTTCAAGGACCAATAGGACGTGGATTTTTTAAAGAATATGTTTTCAAGGACCAATAGGACGTGGATTTTTTAAAGAATATTTTTTCAAGGACCAATAGGACGTGGATTTTTTAAAGAATATTTTTTCAAGGACCAATAGGACGTGGATTTTTTAAAGAATATTTTTTCAAGGACCAATAGGACGTGGATTTTTTAAAGAATATTTTTTCAAGGACCAATAGGACGTGGATTTTTTAAAGAATATTTTTTCAAGGACCAATAGGACGTGGATTTTTTAAAGAATATTTTTTCAAGGACCAATAGGACGTGGATTTTTTAAAGAATATTTTTTCAAGGACCAATAGGACGTGCATTTTTTAAAGAATATTTTTTCAAGGACCAATAGGACGTGGATTTTTTAAAGAATATTTTTTCAAGGACCAATAGGACGTGGATTTTTTAAAGAATATTTTTTCAAGGACCAATAGGACGTGCATTTTTTAAAGAATATTTTTTCAAGGACCAATAGGACGTGGATTTTTTAAAGAATATTTTTTCAAGGACCAATAGGACGTGGATTTTTTAAAGAATATTTTTTCAAGGACCAATAGGACGTGGATTTTTTAAAGAATATTTTTTCAAGGACAAACAGGACGTGGATTTTTTTAAGAATATTTCTTCAAGGACCAATAGGACGTGGATTTTTTAAAGAATATTTTTTCAAGGACCAATAGGACGTGGATTTTTTAAAGAATATTTTTTCAAGGACCAATAGGACGTGGATTTTTTTAAGAATATTTTTTCAAGGACCAATAGGACGTGGATTTTTTACAGAATATTTTTTCAAGGACCAATAGGACGTGGATTTTTTTAAGAATATTTCTTCAAGGACCAATAGGACGTGGATTTTTTAAAGAATATTTTTTCAAGGACCAATAGGACGTGGATTTTTTAAAGAATATTTTTTCAAGGACCAATAGGACGTGGATTTTTTAAAGAATATTTTTTCAAGGACTAATAGGACGTGGATTTTTTAAAGAATATTTTTTCAAGGACCAATAGGACGTGGATTTTTTAAAGAATATTTTTTCAAGGACTAATAGGACGTGGATTTTTTAAAGAATATTTTTTCAAGGACCAATAAGACGTGGATTTTTTAAAGAATATTTTTTCAAGGACCAATAGGACGTGGATTTTTTAAAGAATATTTTTTCAAGGACCAATAAGACGTGGATTTTTTAAAGAATATTTTTTCAAGGACCAATAGGACGTGGATTTTTTAAAGAATATTTTTTCAAGGACCAATAGGACGTGGATTTTTTAAAGAATATTTTTTCAAGGACCAACAGGACGTGGATTTTTTTAAGAATATTTCTTCAAGGACCAATAGGACGTGGATTTTTTAAAGAATATTTTTTCAAGGACCAATAGGACGTGGATTTTTTAAAGAATATTTTTTCAAGGACCAATAAGACGTGGATTTTTTAAAGAATATTTTTTCAAGGACCAATAGGACGTGGATTTTTTAAAGAATATTTTTTCAAGGACCAATAGGACGTGGATTTTTTAAAGAATATTTTTTCAAGGACCAACAGGACGTGGATTTTTTTAAGAATATTTCTTCAAGGACCAATAGGACGTGGATTTTTTAAAGAATATTTTTTCAAGGACCAATAGGACGTGGATTTTTTAAAGAATATTTTTTCAAGGACCAATAGGACGTGGATTTTTTACAGAATATTTTTTCAAGGACCAATAGGACGTGGATTTTTTAAAGAATATTTTTTCAAGGACCAATAGGACGTGGATTTTTTAAAGAATATTTTTTCAAGGACCAATAGGACGTGGATTTTTTTAAGAATATTTCTTCAAGGACCAATAGGACGTGGATTTTTTAAAGAATATTTTTTCAAGGACCAATAGGACGTGGATTTTTTAAAGAATATTTTTTCAAGGACCAATAGGACGTGGATTTTTTAAAGAATATTTTTTCAAGGACCAATAGGACGTGGATTTTTTGAAGAATATTTTTTCAAGGACTAATAGGACGTGGATTTTTTAAAGAATATTTTTTCAAGGACCAATAGGACGTGGATTTTTTAAATAATATTTTTTCAAGGATCATTAGGACGTGGATTTTTTAAATAATATTTTTTCAAGGACCAATAGGACGTGGATTTTTTAAAGAATATTTTTTCAAGGACCAATAGGACGTGGATTTTTTAAAGAATATTTTTTCAAGGACCAATAGGACGTGGATTTTTTAAAGAATATTTTTTCAAGGACCAATAGGACGTGGATTTTTTAAAGAATATTTTTTCAAGGACCAATAGGACGTGGATTTTTTAAAGAATATTTTTTCAAGGACCAATAGGACGTGGATTTTTTAAAGAATATTTTTTCAAGGACCAATAGGACGTGGATTTTTTAAAGAATATTTTTTCAAGGACCAATAGGACGTGGATTTTTTAAAGAATATTTTTTCAAGGACCAATAGGACGTGGATTTTTTAAAGAATATTTTTTCAAGGACCAATAGGACGTGGAGTTTTTAAAGAATATTTTTTCAAGGACTAATAGGACGTGGATTTTTTAAAGAATATTTTTTCAAGGACCAATAGGACGTGGATTTTTTAAAGAATATTTTTTCAAGGACCAATAGGACGTGGATTTTTTAAAGAATATTTTTTCAAGGACCAATAGGACGTGGATTTTTTAAAGAATATTTTTTCAAGGACCAATAGGACGTGGATTTTTTAAAGAATATTTTTGCAAGGACCAATAGGACGTGGATTTTTTAAAGAATATTTTTTCAAGGACTAATAGGACGTGGATTTTTTAAAGAATATTTTTTCAAGGACCAATAGGACGTGGATTTTTTAAAGAATATTTTTTCAAGGACCAATAGGACGTGGATTTTTTAAAGAATATTTTTTCAAGGACCAATAGGACGTGGATTTTTTAAAGAATATTTTTTCAAGGACCAATAGGACGTGGATTTTTTAAAGAATATTTTTTCAAGGACCAATAGGACGTGGATTTTTTAAAGAATATTTTTTCAAGGACCAATAGGACGTGGATTTTTTAAAGAATATTTTTTCAAGGACCAATAGGACGTGGATTTTTTAAAGAATACTTTTTCAAGGACCAATAGGACGTGGATTTTTTAAAGAATACTTTTTCAAGGACCAATAGGACGTGGATTTTTTAAAGAATATTTTTTCAAGGACCAATAGGACGTGGATTTTTTAAAGAATATTTTTTCAAGGACCAATAGGACGTGGATTTTTTAAAGAATATTTTTTCAAGGACCAATAGGACGTGGATTTTTTAAAGAATATTTTTTCAAGGACCAATAGGTCGTGGATTTTTTAAAGAATATTTTTTCAAGGACCAATAGGACGTGGATTTTTTAAAGAATATTTTTTCAAGGACCAATAGGACGTGGATTTTTTAAAGAATATTTTTTCAAGGACCAATAGGTCGTGGATTTTTTAAAGAATATTTTTTCAAGGACCAATAGGACGTGGATTTTTTAAAGAATATTTTTTTCAAGGACCAATAAATGTGGACTTTTTTAGAGAATATTTTTTCAAGGACCAATAAATGTGGACTTTTTTAGAGAATATTTTTTCAAGGACCAATAAATGTGGACTTTTTTAGAGAATATTTTATCAAATATCAATAAAGGTGGATTTTTTAAAGAATATTTTAAAAAGCCTACAATAGGGTGAATTAATATGTGGACGTGGATTTTTTAAAGAATATTTTAAAAAGCCTACAATAGGGTGAATTAATATGTGGACGCGGATTTTTTTTAATATTTTATAAGGCCTACCATTGGAACTTTTAAATATATTTTAAATATTTTTTCAAGGAACAGTAAGACGTGGATTTTAATAAAAATATTTTTTCTAAGGCCAATTAACTTGGATTTTTTTAAAGAATGTTTTACTTTGAGTTTTTTAAAAGAATATTTTGTCAAAGACCAATAAACGTGGACTTTTTTAGAGAATATTTTATCAAAAAATTAAAAAATTAAATAATATTTTATCAAATATCAATAAAGTTTAATTTTTTTAAATAATACTTTTTCAGAGAACAATTGGGTGATTTAAAAAAAATATATATTATTTTTTTTGAAAAAGACGTGATTCTTTTTAATATTTTGTAGAGCCTACAATTGGAACTTTTAAATGTATTTTTAGGGAACAATAAGACGTGAATTTTATTAAAGAATTTTTTTTTAAATGCCAATAAACGTGGATTTTTTGAAGAATGTTTTATTTTGAGTTTTTTTAAAGAATATTTTTTCAAAGACCTATAAACGGGGAATTTTTTAAGAATATTTTTTGTCAAAGGCCTATAAACTTGAATTTTTTTAAGATTATTATTTTTTCAAAGACCTATAAACGTGGATTTTTTTAATTAATATTTTTTTCAAAGACCAAGAAGACGTGGATTTTTTAAATATTTTATACATTTACAATTTTTTTTGAAAAAGGTTTTTTTTTTAAATATTTTATGAAGCCTTCTAAAAAAATTTTTTTTTTCTTAAAAAAATTATTTTTTTCTTAAAAAAAAATATTTTTTTTAATGTTTTATAAAGTTTACCAATGGGACTTTAAAAAAATTTTTTTTGGAAAAAAAAATATATTTTGTTTAATATTTATGACGTGAATTTTTTTAAAATGTTTTATAAAGCCTACCATTAGAACTTTAAAAAAATATTTTTTTCAAGGACCAAAAAGATGTGGATTTGTTTTAAATATTTATACAATAAAAGGGTAAAGCCTTACCATTTTGCAGCAAAAAGATTTATAAAGCTTACCATTGAGACCTTATTTTTTTTTCCTTTTGAAAAAAATATTTTTTCTCGGACCATTAAGTAAGACTTGGATTTTTTTAAATATTTTATAAATCCTACCATTGGGACCTTAATTTTTCTTGAAAAAAATATTTTTTCGAGGACCATTAAGTAAGACGTGGATTTTTTTAAATATTTTAAAAAATATTTTTTTAAAAAAACATATTTTTAAAAAAAAAATAAAAAAAAAATTATTTTTTTTTTAATATTTTTTTCCTTGCAATTTTCAAAATAAAACAACCTAGAATTTATTATTTATTTTATAAAATAGTGTTTTTTATTTTTGTTTTCATTTCAATGTTTTTTTTGTTTGTTTTGCTTTTTTCCATTATTTATAGTTTGACTTTTTATTAACTTATTATCAATTTGTGGTTGTTGTTGATTTTTGTTTTTTTTTTTTAATACATTATTACTATTAAATTTAAGATTTTCTGTGTTGTTTGTTGACCAATTTTGCGAAATGTAATTGTTGAAATATTATTTGTTTGCTATTTCTTGTTGTTTGTTATTGTTGGTGTGAATGATTTTTGTTTGGGTTATTAAAAGTTGTTGTGTGTTAATGTTGTTGTTGTTGCTATTTGTTTTTTGCTAAATTAAATTTCATTTAATTTCAACAAAATTAAGAAGTCAGCTGCTGGGAAATGATGATAAAGATAATGTAATTGTTTTTGTTCTTCTATGGCAGTGGTTATACAAAATAAAAATAAGGTTTTTTTACTATTCGACCAAAAATCTTGATTTTTTTATAAATATTATTTGTTTTTTTTCTTGTTTTTTATAGAAACTAAACACACATATATATTATTTTTTTATTTTTTTCAGATTTTATTTTATTAGTTTTGTAGTTTTTCTTCTTATTTTATTTTATTAATTTTTTATTTTTATTTTCTTATTTTTTAAGTAATAGGTTTCTTAGTAATACTTATTTTCTTGTTGCTCTTGTTGTTTGTATATATATTTATAGATTTTAAGTATTGTGTTATTTTTTTCCAAATTAGTTTTTAATTTTTATTATCAAATATTTTTGGAATTGTTATATACAATTTTTAACTATATTTTTTTTGGAAAAAAAAATAAAAAAAAACTTGATTAGGGCGAAAAAGAACATCTATTGGAAATAGTTTGTACAGCATCTTGGGAAAACTATTAAAGATTGCTTTGCCATTGCACAGACAATGTTCTGTCATAGCCTGTAGTATCCATTACGAACATCAAATACCAAATTTGAAACAATTCCGGTAAATAATGTCGCTAAAATCATCAAAATACCGAATATCGGGAGGTATCGTTATATGGGGGCTATACGAAGACGTGGACCTGCACAGACAATTTTCCGTCATAGGCTGTGGTATCCATTACGAACTTTAAATACCAAATTTTAAACAAGTCCGGTCATAATGTTGCTAAAATCATCAAAATACCGAATATAGGGAGGTACTGTTATATGGGGGCTATACGAAGACGTGGTCCTGCACAGACAATTTTCTGTCATAGGCTGTAGTATCTATTTCGAAATTCAAATACCAAATTTGAAACAATTCAGGTGAAAACTGTCGGTAAAATCATCAAAATACCGAATATCGGGAGGTACCCTATATACTATGGTGGAGGGCATAAAAAATTGTGAAAGTAATCAATTTGAAATTACGAAGCAACCATCAGTTATTTGGAAAAAAATCGTAGAAAACTATTTCCAATTTTATTGCAGAAAATTTTTGGCGGGCAAGGGGAATTTGTTGTGGGTTTGGAAAATATTTTTTTAACGAACAATTTTTTTAGTCATAAAAAAATATAATTGGTTTCTTTATACAGTTTCTTCTTTTTCTTTTACTAAAAAATACATTATTTTCGGTTTGGGAGTTTTGAAGGAAGTCTTGTAGGATATTTAAAATATATTTTAATTTTTCAATATTATTTTAAGCATTTTTTTTTTTTTTTTGGTTTTCAATTACTTAATAAATTAATTAAATTACATCGACATTTGTTTTCTTTTATGAATTTCTCTTTAAACAGACAAAATAGCACTTAATTTCAAGGTAAGAGAAAAACAAGCCATATTTTTTTGGAAACATTTTTATTTGTTGTTAATTTTTTTGTTTTATAAAATTTATTGTATTTTTGTTTTTTTTCTTTTCGTTAAATTAATTAATTACTATACAGACATATATTTTTGTTTTGTTATTTTGTAAAGGTGGTTTTTTGTAGTGTGATGTTGTTTTTTTTGCGAAATAAGAAAACAAATAAAATATGATTTTTTAAAATAAGAAATGTAGAAAAAACCATTGCAAAAATAATGTAAAAAAGTTGTTTATAAATGGTAATGTGAATTATAAATAAGGAAAAGTATATGAATTTAAAAAAAAAACTTAAATAAAAAATTAATAATAAAAATAATAATAAAAATAATAATAAAAATAATAATAAATAAATTAAAAAAAAAACAAATAAGATTTTTTTATTTTTAATTAAATTTATCTAAAAAATACAATGTTTATTTTTTAAAAAATAACTATTTTTGTTATTTTTATTAAAAATTATAAATATAAAAAAATAAATATTAAAATTATAAAAATAAAAAACAATAAATACAAAAAAAATAAAAAAAAAATATTTTTATTTTTTAATTTTTTAATATAAATATAGGATTAATTAAAATAAATAATTATTATTATTATTATAAGAAAATAATTTTACAAACATATTAGTATTTATTAATATTAAAAAATAAAATAAAAAACAAATTAGAAAAGTGTGTTTTTAATTTCTCTTAGATTTATTAATAATTTTAATCAAATGTATCTAAAAATACAATATTTTTTTAGTGAACTCCAAGTGAAAAATATTTTTTTATTATTATTAAAAATTATAAATATAAAAAAATATAAATTAAAAAAGAAATAATAAATGTGAAAAAAAAATATTTTTTTTTTATTTTTATTAAAAATTATAGATATAAAAAATTAAAAATTTAAAATTTTATAAATATGAAAAAATTAAAACAAAATAAATATCAAGAAATTAGAAAAAGTCTTTTTAATTTTTATTAAATTTATTAATAATTTATTATTAAATTTATCGTAAAATACAATATTTTTTTTCAATAAATTCCAAGGGAAAAATAAATATTTATTTTTAATTTTATTACATATTATAAATTAAAAAGTTATAAATATAAAAAAATAAATATAAAAAGCAAATTAGGAAAAAGTATTTTATTTTTTTTTTTAATTTATAAATAATTTTAATATAAATTTACCATATGGGAAAAAATATACAAAACATTTTGAACAAACTCAAAGTGATTAATCGGAGATATTTATTAAAAGATCTCAAGAAATAATTAAATTTTAGTAAAAATGTGAAATGTGTTAATAAAAACGTGAAGCATTGATGTAAGATTTATTAAAATAATCAAAAATAATAATAAATATTATCACAAACAAATAAATATATCTTATCAAATTAAAGATCATTAATAATTTTTATAAAATTTATGGAATATATATATATTTTTTTTTTAAATAACTCAAAGTGAAAAATAAATATTTATTTTTAATGTTTAATTTAATTAAAATTATTTTTTTTAATTTATAAATAATTTCAATGTAAATTAAATATATGGAAAATATAAAAAATATTTTGAACAAACTCAAAATGATAAATAATTATTTATTTTTAATATTTATGTTAAATGTTTAAGATTCAATTTATCTTAAATTTAATTTCAATATTATGAATATAGAGAAATTATATTTAAAAAAAAAAAAAACTAAATTTAAAAACATATTCGGAAAAAGGTTTTTTATTTATTAATAATTTTATTAAATTTATGGAAAAATATACAAAATTTTTTGAACAAATAAAATAAATATTTATTTTTAATTTTATTAAATGTCTGAAACTTAATTAATCTTAAAATTTATTGGAAATATTTATTAAAAGATCTCAAGAAATAATTAAATTTTAATAAAATATTTAATAAATTTGTGGAAGAATATACATTGTTTCTGGAATAAACTCAAAGTGAAAAATAAATAATTATTTTTTACTCTGGGTTTATTCAAAAAACTATTGTATTTTATAGATAAATTTAATTAAAATTATTAATAAATTGAAGAAAGATTAGAAACCTCTTTTCGAAATAGTTTTTTTTTAAATGTAATATAATTATATTTTATCTGGAAATTAAATAATCAATCAAGAAATAAATGAATTTTAACAAAAAATGTAATTTTTTTAATAAAAACTAATAAAATTTTAACAAAAATGTGATTTTTTTTAAAATTAATTAATTAATTCAAATGTATTTATGGAAGAATATACTTTTTTTAATAAACACAAAATGAAAAATAAATATTTATTTTGGCAATCTTATTAAATGTAATTATGTTTTATGTGGAAAATAATTAATGAAGAATTAATTGAATTTTAACAAAAATATGATTTTTATTAATAAAAATTATTAATCATTTCAATTAAATTTATGGAAGAATATACAATTTTTTTGAATAAACTCAAAGCGAAAATTAAAAATATAAAGAAAAAAATTATAAAGAAATATCAATAATGAAATAATTATTAAAATACTTAATCAATAGTTAATTTAAAATTTTTTATAATTATTAAACTTTATCATAAAAATATCGAAATATTAATTCAAGAAAATTTCTGTGTTTCCAAAAAACTCATAATAAATTTAAAATATTTCATTTTAAAACAAAATAATAAAGAAATTACAACAAAATTTTTATTTAAATATATATTTTTTAAATTATATTTCAAAAATAATTTTATTTTACGTTTTCTTTTTTTCTCAAAGGAGGGGGTCCATCGTTTAGAATCATAGAGATTTCATTTGTTTTCGAAAAGTTTTTTTTTGGGTTTTCCATTTTTTTCTTATAACACTTCGAAAGTCTAAACATAATTTGCCTTAGATAATACGGTGTTTTTTTTTTTCAAAAATTCAAATATGTTCATATATTTTTTATACAGTTTTGCCTTTTTAACATTGTATTTTATCGTTCATTTCTCATCTATCGTATTTGTTTTTTTGTGTTCAATTTTATTGTAATTTTCATTATTTTTGCTTTTGCTTACATGGTTGTATTTTTTGTATTTTTAAGTTTTGATTTTAATTTCAAGAATTTTTTTAAGACAATAAAAATTGAAATTAATGAAATAAATGTTTAAAAATAAAATAAATAATATTTAAAAAATAATAATAATTTCAATTAAGCCGGGGATATAAAAAAGTATTAATATTATTGAAAAGTATTTTGGACATTGTAGACAACTCAGGACCCAATAAGCATCGGCAGTAGCTAAAAATCACTGTTTCACATACATAATATATTGAATCGAATATTTTACATACTTACCCAAAAATATGTATAAACCAACGAGCAAAAAAACTAAAAAACATTTAAAAACAAATATCAAAATGGATCGAAAATTTGTAGTTGTGACCCGACATCTAGACACTGAAATTAGTCTGAATATCTGTAACATTATGCAGTACATGAATGAGATGAAAAAAACTGCAACCAACTTCTGACTGCTGTCATTTCAAGCTCCTCGTCCGACAGCTTTTAAAATTATTCCAGTGATAGCTCATTATATTGTTTACAAGCGTACAAAAGCATTTTGGTGAGAATTTTCCAGAAAAAAAGTTATTCGTGATGGAATTCAAGCGTGAAAGTGCGATTTCTTTATATTTGGCTGGAAAACCGCAAGTGGCTATCGTAAGAGCACTCTAGCATTTAAATGTGAATAAAACTTTTGTGTCTCGTACCATCGCTCGTTACCGTGATACTGAGGTAGCATAGAATGACGTCAAGGAAGTGGACGGAAGAAAACAGCAACATCAGCAGAAATGGTTCGAAAAGTAAAGAAGCGACTTGATCGAAACCCGCGTCGCAGTTGCCAAAAAATGGCTCGTGAGCTGAACATATCGCAATATTCCATTCGGGAAATATTGAAAATAAGTTCGGGGTAAAGCCATTGAAATTCCAAAAAGTGCAAGAACTTACACCGCAACACAAAGAAAACAGACTCAAAAGAGGTAAAGAGTTGCTTACGATCTCGTCACTTGGGTAAAAAAAAATGTTTTTTGTCATAGAAGTTATTTTTTAAATAACTTCTGGGGAGAATATCCCAGACAAGAAACAAGGGAACTGATGAGGATTGGTGGCTCTTTCCGAAACCTAGGTATTCCCTGTTGACCTTGCACATTCCAAAAGGACTCAGCAACATCGCACTCAGCACGCGCCACCAAAGAATGGTCACAAAATGAGGTTCCTCGCTTCATTTCCAGCGCACAATGACAACCAAAATCTCCGGATACCAATCCGTTGGACTATTGTGTCTGAAGTATTTTGGAAAGCAAGGTTGGCACTAAAAAATACCAAAATGTCGATCACCTCAAGCAAGTGCTACGCCGTGAATGGGCCAAAATACCGCAGAGCAACATTCGGGCAGCGTGTGACGGATCCATTGGCTGTTTGAAGGCCATAATTCGTGCCAAAGTGACCAATTCGAACAAATCTAATTTAAAATCTATTCTAAAATTTGGTGCTATTTCCGATAGTTTTTGCTTTCATTCAATAAAATTAAAAAAAAAGGAAAAATTATGGCGTTTGACTTTGTTGCCGGTTTTTTTTATCTCACCCTGTATTCTGGAGTTTTAAGGTCAACAATTTTTTTTTTATTTTCAAATTTTATTAAGAAATAGTAAGAACTACTTTTTTTATAAAAAAAAAAACAAAAATAAGAAAAAGAAATTGTGAAAATCCGTGGAAATACTTGCCCTTGGTTGTCCTTCAAATCCCTAATATTTGCAGTTTCATATGCCAAAAACCGTAAAAATAATGAATATTTTTGCAAAATGGGATTCTACCCATTAAAAACCGAAAACACTAATTTGAAGATCATACCATTAACAATTGAGTTTAGGAACTTTCAAAAAATCAATAATCCTGAAAAGTATATCGGCACGCAGTTCAAAATATATTCGGGGAGCTAACTATCAAAAACATAACTTTTTCACATAAATTGTTCATAAAGTAACCATTTCGGAAGGGGACCATATGGCCCAGTCGTTATATTGAGCCTTTGCATGGAGGTTATTCCAACAAACTGCATCCACATTACATTAAAAAAAATTCGAAGATCGAAAACCCGTCCAATCAGGAATTCAAACGTGTTCCATTTTAAATTACAAATACCAGTAAGACCGTTTGGATAATCCTGTTAAACTTTTCACCATAGAGTGGGTGAGGTCGTTTTATGGAGGCCATAACAAAACAGGAACCTCTATAGACAATTTTATACTTCAAGGATTGTCATCTACCAATTCTTTTTAAATACTAAATTTAAGACAATTTCGTGGGTAAATGTGACTAGGATTATGAAAATACCGAATATTGGGGGATATCGTTATATGTGCGCTTTATGAAAAATTTGACCTAAATATTCAATGTTCTGCCACCACTAGAATCAATTATGAGCAATAATGTGGCAAAAATCATCAAAATACCGATTATCGGGAGATATCGTTATATGAGGGCTATACAAAAATGTGGACCTATAGATACAGTCTTGTGCTACCGGAGCTAGATCCCATTATGACTTACAAATTCAAATAGTTTGACAAATCCGTGGAAAAATGTGACAAAAATCATCAAAATATCTGGAGGGACCGGAAGTACATACAATGTCCCGCCTCCGGAGCTAGAACCCATTATGTCCTATAAATACCATTTTTTAGACAAATCAGTGAAAAAATGTGGCGAATTCATCAAAATACCGAATATCGGGAGGTACGGCTATATTAAAACGTATACTGATATAGCTCATTTTCAATACCAACCATACTAGACACAATACCAAATTGTTTGCCAAATTTTGAAGTTCTACATCAAATAATGTGGGCTGTATCGTGATTTCAACAGACTGGCGGACATTGTTAAATCGACTTAGAATTGTATTCTAATTATGAATATATATACTTTATGGGGTCTACGACGAATATTTAGGGATGTTACAAACGGAATGACAAATTTAATATACCCTCCTTTCTAAGATGGAGGTTACAAAAATTCCTTAGTTAGATTTTGATTTCAAATTTATCAACAATCAATGAAAAGATTTTTATAAAATAGTAATTAAGGCAAAGAATAAGATGTTGCCATTTTTAATTAATCCAAACAGGTCTCTAACCGTTTTAAAATGACAGCATTTTGATCAAAAACTCTCATTGAAAATATAAAACTCAAAACTTGACAAGTGATTTCAAATTTCTGAACAATCAATGAACAGATTTTAATGAAATAGATATTGAGGGAAAGCATAAGATGTTGCCATTTTTTCCTCAACAATCCGTCAAAACATTTTTATGAAATATGAGTTTTAGGAAAGCATAAAATGTGGTCATTTTCAAATAATCCAAAAATGGTCTCTAACCATTCCAAAGTTACAGAATTTTGACCAGGGAGAAATCTATTCCGAACCACTGTGTTGGTAGTGATATTTTCACATAATACACCACCTTTGTTATGATAAATTGTTTTATCCTTAGTACTCCCCTTAAATTGGAAATAGAATTTTGTAATGCACCACCATAAAAATCCCATAATTAAAATAAAAAAAATAAAACAAAACAACAATTATTTCATTTAAAATCAAACTAAAATTCTATTAAAAAATAAAACAAAAAAGTTGTTATTATAAATCATAAAACTACAAATATTAAAAATTACATTTTACTGAGAATTTTTTTTTACTGTAGTGTATTGTAACTCTAAAGAGGTATTACATATATATATATTAAAAAATTGAAACATACAAAAAATTTGGGAGAGAAAAAAAAGATTGGAATACTAAAGTCGATTTTAAAAAGGCATTTAATAATAATTGTAATTTTAAAGTATAAAATCGTATATCCTTGATAAAGAATTAAAATATTGAATTTTTTTAAAGCGAAAAAATTATGTCTCTCGTTAAGGACAAATACTATTATCAGAAGTATGTTATGTAATTTTTAGAAATGCTGTAGAAATTGCAATAATAAAATATCAAACTAAAATTACCTGATATAAAATATATAATAATTATAATAATAGTAATTAATCATAATGTATATAATAATATAACTAACATGATCTATGTGTATACATAAATATATATAGTTCGAAGTGGGATATTTTTCTTTCACATTGTTAATTTTTTTTTGTTGGTTTGGTTGATTTGTTTTTTTTTTTAATCTTTGTGATGTTTTTTGTTTTTTTGAATTTTCTCACAAAACTAAAAAATTTATGGAAAATTGTTTGTCAATTAAAAAATATTAAATTTAACAAATTAAATTATAATAATTAGCATAGAAAATATTATTTATATTTAATTTGAGTTCATGATTTGATTTTTGTATTTTTTTACTTGTTGTTGTTGTTTTATTAATTAAACTAAAATTTTGTTGTGGCTGCTTTGGCTGATGCTGCTGCTGTTGCGGCGTCTGTTGACGTTGTCCTCCATGCGTCGTCGTCATCGTTTCATGCGTCCGTCGTCAAACTTTGTTATTGGGCGCCCGTGTTGTTGCTTCATATGCTCCACGTCCCAAAGCAGCATAAGCATCGGCATACAAATCAGGATTATGCAATGATGGCGGTCGGTTATAATTTACTTGTTGCGGACCGACGACTGCAAAAAAATCGACAGAAAAGGAAAGTTAGAAACAAATTTAAAAATTGTATTTCTTTTGCAGGCATATGCAAGACATTCAGCATGTGATTAGTGTGTGTTAGAAAAAAAAAAAAACAAATAAACCAAGTTAAAAAGTATCAGTCGGGTTTGCCGACAGATGTATACCCTTCAGCCAATGTTCGATCGCTTAAATATATTCTGACTTGCATTATGATTATTCAAACTATTGACCTCCCCCATAAAGGAGGTTTTGAAGGAGTTGGCAAATAGGGTCCGTTTTGTAATTGACCGGATATACATATCGGAATAAATGCATCGACTCCTTTCTCCACTCTATATGACGCATGACATAATTTTTGAAAAAGGTTGAAATGGGCTTTACTGATATGAAATATCAGGATGTGGAAAATTTAAAGAAAATCGAGCATTGATTTCCAATTTTGTGCGAATAATTGGGAATCAAAATGCTAACCCTTTGTGGGGGAGGTACCAAAAGGGGTGTGTCGATAATTTTCATATTCATATTACATTTCTGGCTGAGAGAAATATTTAGATATACCCAATTGTAAGGACTCGCTGACTTGTTTTTCTAGTCATGAGAGACATAACTATTTATTTGTGATCATTTGTGGATGAAGTAGGGTGGAACGATATCTACAATCTTCACACTAGGTCTTGGAGCAGTAAAAATATTAGGATGTGTGAAATTTGAGGACAATCGGATGTTTTTTTCCATTATAGGGTTGTTTTGCTTTTTGCTATTTAAATTTTTGACCCTTGTGGGAGAGGTCCCAGAAGTAGTTAGTCGATATCTTCCATCTTCACAACAGGTCTTGTGTTAGTTAAAATATTGGTATGTGTTAAGTTTAGAATGAATGGGATCCTCATTCTACGTCTTATGAGCTTCATAGTCTTTCAGAATTTTATTTAGGATATGCCGAGTTTGAAAGGAATCGGATACTTAATTTGCATTTTAATAGCTTCATGGTTGTTCAAAAATTTGACCTGTTGTGGGGGAGGTACCAGAACGAGTGAACCGATATATCCCATCTTCACGCCAGATCTTGTGTTGATAGAAATATTGAAATTTGCCGAGTTTGAAAGGAATCGGATGCTCATATTGCATTTTATGAGCTTCATGGTTATTCACAAAATTTGACCAGTTGTGGGGTAGGTACCAGAAGGAGTGGACCCATATATCGCATTTTCACACCAGATCTTGTGTTAATAAAAAAATATTGGGATGTGTGCAATTTGAAGAGAATCGGGTGCTTATTTCGCGTTTTATGAGAGATATAATAATTCCAAATTTGGACCCGTTGTGGGGTAGGTACCAGAAGGAGTGGTCCGATATGACCCACCTTCACCCCTGATTTTGTGTTAAGAAAAATATTGGGAAGCGTGAATTTTGAAGAGAATCGGGCGCTTATTTCGCCTTTAAGAAGCGTTTTAGTTTTTCAAAATTATAACCGTTTTGTGGGAGAGGTACCAGAAGGAGTGGACCGATATATCCCATCTTCGCTATTGATCTGGTGTAGATAAAAATATTGGGATGTGTAAAGTTTGAAGAGAATCGGGTGCTCATTTCGCGTTTTATCAACGTTTTAGTTATTTAAAAATGTATCCACTTTGTGGGAGAGGTACCAGAAGGATTGGTCCGATATAATTCATCCTCACACCAGTTCTTGTGTTCGTAAAAGTGTTTAGATGTGTGAAGTTTGGAGAGAATCGGATGTTTTTTTCACGTTTTATGATAGATATAAATACGCCAAATTTTTAACCCATTGTGGGGGAGGTACCAGAAGGATTGGTCCGATATATTCCATCTTCACACCATAGCTTGTGTTGATAGAAATATTGCGATGTGTGAAATTTAAAGAGAATCGGGTCCTTATTTTGCGTTTTATGCGAGATATAAATATTCCAAAATTTCAACCCGTTGTGAGGGAGGAACCAGAAGGAGTGGTCCGACATAACCCATCTTCACACCATAGCTTGTGTTGATAGGAATATTGGGATGTACCGAGTTTGAAAGGAATCGGATGCTCATTTCGTGATTTATGAGCTTCATGGTTATTCAAAAATTTTGACCCGTTGTGGGACAAGTACCAGAAGGAGTGGATCTATATATCCCATCTTCACACCAGATCTTGTGTCAATAAAAATATTAGACTGTGTGAAATTTGAAGAGAATCTGGTGATTATTTCGCGTTTTATGAGAGTTATAAATATTCCAAATTATTAACAAGTTGTGGGGGAGATACCGGAAGGAGTGAACCGATATATCCCATTTTCACACAAGATCTTGTGTTGATAGAAATATTGAGACGTTCCGAGTTTGAGAGGAATTGGATGTTTATTTCGCGTTTTATGAGAGTTATAATTATTCAAAATTTTGGCCCTTTTGTAGGGGAGGTAACAGAACGAGTGGCCCGATATATTTCATCTTTTTACCAGATCTTGTGTTAATAAAAATATTGGGATGTGTGCAATTTGAAGAGAATCGGATACTCATTTAGCGATTTATGGAAATGTCGTCCCTTTGTGGGGGAGGTATCAAAAGGAGTGGACCAATGCATCTGTTCTTTACGACTGATCTTGTGTTTATAGAAATATTGAGATGTGCAAAATTTGAAGGAAATCGGACCCTTATATAGCATTGTGTAAGAGTTATAATTATTCAAAACTTTGACTCTTTGTGGGGTAGGTACCAGAAGGAGTGGATCAGAATTTTCAATTTTCCCTCCCTATCTAGCACTGATGCATATTTTAGAATTTTCAACGTTTGGACTAAATCGGATGATCCGTTCTCTTTCTATGAAGTATAAGATTTTCTTTACAAATTGTGATATTTGTGGGGGAGGTACCAGAATGAGAGGACCAAAAATTTCCATCTTCGAACTCGATTTAATTTTGACAATAATATTCCGATGTACGATGTTTGGACTTAATCCGATACTCCCTTTCTGAGCACCAGCCAGATAGACACACAGGCTAACGGACGGATAGACCCCCTATATCGACTCCAAATATCCTGAATCGGATTAGATCCAAAGAGACATCAAATCCGATGAGGCTCATTTTGGCCGTAACAAATGATATATATCTCCTACAGTCACATGGCTGAGGGTTAAAAAAATATTATGCAAATTATCCCCGAAGTGGATAAAAATATGTCCCAAACCACTACCAGTAATCCTGTGGAAAAACCGAGAAAGAATCGACGATTATAGCTCTGATCCCAAGAAAAATAATCTTTAAAAAAGTCCACACCAATGGGTTTGGTACCCTTCAGGGAAAATATCCTTAAAAAGTCCACGATATTCCATGAGAAAATATTACTGGTAGAGTTTGAAACTATAACTCATGAATCCCAAGAGGCTAATTGGGAATCATTTTCTACGACTCTTGGGATTCGTGTATTCAGGTTTTGGGGAGTTATATTTTTCATGTAAATATATTTTAGTAAATTGTTAGTAAATGAAAGAAAAAAATAAATAACTATAAATCTTAAATAATAATAAAAAAAATCATGCACAGACAATAACAACAACAAATTATAACAACTACAAAAAGAAACGAAACAAAACGAGCAAAAAATTAAACAAAAACAAACTAAAATAACTCAAAACTAAATTTAAAAACCAAAATTCGGGTTGAAACTTAAATCGAAAAAAAAGAAAATATTTTGTAATTATTACCAATTGTGAGTGAGATCGTTATGATCACGTTAAATAATATTATTTTTTGGCGGCATATAAATGTACGTAAATATCTTTAGGCATAAAAAAAGGTCAACTCGATGAGCTTTTTGTTTTGTCTTTTCTTCACATAAATAGTGTAGCAGTCATATATGTGATGTGAAATGTTTTTTCAATTGGATTTTGGTTTGTAATGTTTGTGTGTGAGTGTTCGTTTCTTTTTTTCGAGGCGGGTTTTCCCACAAACCAATTATCAGTCATTTAGGAATTTGCCCCATATCAATAGACAATACGACGACTTTTACTCGAGGGCTTTTGACTGTTGGCTTGATCTTTGGATTTGTGTTCTTTGTGGGCGCCATGTTTTGTTTTTGACGCCGCCGACGACGACGCCGTCGCCGCCGCTGTTGTTGAAGAGGACGAGGTGTTTGTGCGTGATGATCGGGATTTATTTCGGATGTCAACTACAAATAAGGAAGGTGGGGGAAGTGTTTTGTTTAAGTTTTCGGTTTTTTTGTTGTTATTAAATGAGGAAAAAAATAATTCTCTATTTTAACTGAAAGAAATTGTAATTAAACAAATTAAGGAAATTAAATCCAAAATAGAAATTCAACTAATTAAATATGTGTTTGATAAACGACTACTTTTTAAAATTGGGTAGAGAGAGAGAGAGAGAGATATGAAAAGTTCCATTCGACTATTTCGGGCCCGTTTAAATGGTCCTCGATAAGCTTCGACCTCATAGAAGACCAGAAGAAAGTATTGTTATTATAACAGAAATTATAATCAGATGAATGATTCGAATCCAGTTACCAAACATTGTTATCAAAAATAAAAAAAATCTTATTAACTTTATTTTGGCTTAAGGTCAATTGAAAAACATCAGTGTTTTATTTTTATAATTTTGATTTTTATTTTCCGATATTTCGACTGTTTTCGACAGTCATCTTCAGGGAAAAAAATTTTTATTGAGAAAAGCAACAGTCTTGTTTCACCGTCTATGGTGAAACAAGACAGTCATCTTCTTCAGGGAAAAAAATTTTTATTGAGAAAAGCAACAGTCTTGTTTCACCGTCTATGGTGAAACAAGACTGTTGCTTTTCTCAATAAAAATTTTTTCCCTGAAGATGACTGTCGAAGACAGTCGAAATATCGGAAAATAAAAATCAAAATTATAAAAATAAAACACTGATGTTTTTCAATTGACCTTAAGCCAAAATAAAGTTAATAAGAATCAATATACAGGTCAACAATAAAAAACAACAACTAAAATAAAAAAATAAATAAAAAAATAAATTTAAATTAAAATATTGATGCTATCTTCCTAAAAAAAAAAAAATCCGCTTATATAGTCCTGAAAAAACTCTGTTTACAGTCCTCCAGATTTTTCTTTAAAATCGTTGTTTAAAGTCTACCAACAAGTCTACCGAAATTCTTTAAAATCTACGTTTATAGTCCTCTAAAAGTTAGCGCTTATACTACTACAAAATACCTTAAAAAATCTCCATATATTGCTTCAAAATCGTCTTTACAAGTCTCCGCAAATTCCACAAAAAATCTCCGTTCACCCTCCTTCAAAATTCTTTTATTCTTAAATTCTTTAAAAAATTGCCTCTACAAAACTCAGTTAATTCCTGACAAAGCTCAGTTTACAGTCTTCCAGATCTTTCTTTAAAATCGTCGTTTAAAGTCTGCCAACAATTCCTAAAAAATCCACGTTTACAGACTTTCAATAAAAATTCACGTTCCTAAAAAATTAGTGTTTATAATGCTCCGAACTTCCTTAAAATCCACGTTTATATTCCTCTAAAAATTAGCGTTTATACTCCTACAAAATACCTTAAAAAATCCGCATATATTGTCCTCCAAAAATGCTTTAAAATCCACGTGTACGGATATTTTACAAATTTCAGAAAAAATCGTCAATTATCCGAAAATACCACAAAAAAATCTTCGTTCACCGTTCTTAAGATCCTCGTTAGTTAGTACACTCAAGATTCCCAATAAATTAACGTCTTCAGATCAAGAATAAGGTATCATGAAATCATCATATATATAGAGGTATGAAAAGTATATTATAATCAAATAATCATCCTCCAAATAATCTTAAAATTCGTGTATTACTGCTCCAGAAATACCTAAAGATTCCCATATTTTGTTCTCAAAAAATGAAAAAAATCTTTTAAAAATTCCTTAAAAAATTCACATTTACAAAGCTCCAAAAAATCTTAACAATCTCCGTCACAGTCCTTCATACAATTCTTTAAAAATCCTAGTTTAGAGTCCTCCAATAATTCGTATAAATCCATGTTTACAGATCTTCAATAAGCTCGGATTTGCTTTTATAATTTCACATTGTTTATAGCTCTCCGAAATTACTTAAAATCAACGTTTATAATCCTCTAAAAATCAGTATTTATACACCTCCAATATATAACTCCTGCATATATAATCCTACCCGGATCTTTTACGAATTTTCTAAAAATATTGCCTTTACAAATCTCCGAAAATTCTTCAAAAAGCTACGTTCTCCTCGTTTAGAGTCCTCTTACGATTTCCGAAATACTTAGATCCTTCCTTAAAATCCACGTTTATAGTCCTCTAAAAATTCCTTAAAAATCCTAATAAATTCACGTTTACAGATCTTTAATAGAAAATCTCGTTTTTTTCTTCCGAAAATTCCTTAAAAATTAGTGTTTATAACCCTCCGGATTTTTTTTAAATTAACGTTTAATCTTCTTCAAAAATACCTTAAAAATCCGAATGTATAGTCCTCAAAAAATGATAAAAGTTCCGTTTATGTATCCCTTAAAAATTAACCTTAAAAGCTTTCGAAAAATTTCTCAAAAATCTCCGCTCACAGTCTTCTAAAAATTCCTTAAAAATTCTCAATTGGAATTATCTACAATTCCTAATAAATCCACGTTTACAGATCTTTAACAACAAACCACGTTTATTGTCTTCCATTTTTTTTTGTTTTTATAACCCTCCGAAATGCTTTAAAATTCACGATTATAGTCCTCCAAAAATTCCAACTGTGCCACGTACATAGATCTCTAAAAAATCCTCAAAAAATTAGATTCCTTTGAAATTGTTTAGAACACCTCTAAAATTTAAAACATAATCCAAATAACGGCTAAAATCTTTCAAAATTGCCTCAAAATCCCTTATTTATAGCCCTACAAATAGTTCTCGTTCATAGCTCCGGAGATCTCTCGACTCTAGTCTTCCGAAATTGCTTTAAAAATAAGATAAGAAAATCCCAAAAAATCTTTAAAACATCCGCGTTCACAGATTTGCATTAAAAATTACGTTTAATTCCAAAAATCCGTAATTATAGAACTTCAAACATCCTTCAAACCCCCCATCAAAAAATTCCTAAAAAATTCCCGTCTATGGTTTTCTAAAAATTCGTAAAATTAGATTTGGACTTCCTGCACTTTATATGAGATATGTGCTAATTTTTGGAAATTGTAAAAATATGGGTGAGGTAACCGAAGTATTCCATTTTTATACTCCATCTAATACAGATAAAAATGTTGGTGGCAAAATTTGAAGGAAATCGAACATTTATATCCAATTTTATGCAAAATCACCAAATTCGATAAACTACATATTCATATCAGATTTCTGGTTAAAATAAATATTTAGATATAGCAAGATGTAAAGAATCGCCTACTTGTTTCGCTAGTTATGACAGATAATAGTATTGAAAATTGTGACACTTCGGGGTGTGGTACCGGAAGGGGTTGGCAGACACCTAGCAAAAATAATTGTTTGTGTGAAATTTGAAGAGAGTTGGATGCTTATTTCGCGTTTTTGTTTTTCAAAATTGTGAACCCTTTGTGGGGGAGGTACCAGATGGAGTGGACTTCGACTCAGAAGGCATAGTCCGATCTCTACCATCTTTATAACAGATCTTGATTTGATGGAAATATTGAGATGTACCAAGTCTGAATAAACTCGGATGTTAATTTCCCGTTTTTGAGCTTCGTGGATATTCAAAATTTTGACCCTTTGTGGAAGAGGTACCAGATGGAGGTGACCGATATATTCCATCTTCACACCAGACAATGGGTTAATAAAAATATTGTTATGTGTGTAATTTGAATACATCACATTTTATAAGAGTTATAATTATTCAAAATTTTGTCCCACTGTGGGGAAGGTACTTGATGGAGTGGACCGATATTGTCCATTTTCGCATCTGCCCCAGCACTTATGCAATTATTAGGACTCGCAAAGTTGGAGCAAAACGAAGGATCATCCTTTCTCTTTATGTGCAGTAAATTATTTTCTTTGAAAACGTTGACATTTTGTGTGGGAGGGACCAGAAGAAGTGAACCAATATTGCCTTTCGGATGGACGGATATCGCTAGATCGACTCCACTTGTCCTGCTGTTGGTCCAAAGAGACCTAGGGTCTAAAACTGTTATTTCGATGAGGTACATTTTGGCCGTATCAAATTATATATACCCTCTCTAGGCATATGGGTGAGGGTATAAAAGGGACCAAATATACTCCTTTGGTGACTCGTTTGAGGTTTACAATGTTTCACCAAAATAATCCTCGTATTGTTATCTGCAATATTGCCGAAGAGACCATATATTTGGAATGTACGATGTTAATTTTAATAATGCCTATTCATATGCCTTCTATTATTTGCTCTTCTTTCATAATCCGGTGGATTTTTTCTATAATTATTGAATTTTGTCGCAGAGTTTTATTGATGCCATATATAGTAAAATCTTAGGGCATAGCATTAATTAAATCTTATAGCTGCACCTAAATTTTAAATTTTAAAAGAGTCTCTAAGGACGAATACCGGAGCTTTTTTAGAACATTTTTGAAAGCCTCTCCATACGTGGATTTTGTTTCACGAGCTGTGTGGCTGAATAAATATAGTCTCTATAGAAAAATTTTCGTAGAATTTCTAACCGGAGAATATATAAACGATGGAGTGAGTAGAAAGCCTTACATAGGACCAAAAAGTTATTGTTCAGGACTACAATAATATCAAATACAACGTTCTGTGTTCCTCTAGCTTGGTACTTATATTCCTGACGAATTTTCATCGATTTTGAACATTTTCATAAATCTCTCTTTCTCCATAAAAATGTCTCTCCTATTAGGACCTATAAATATTTCGAAAAAAGAAATTTGTTTTAGCACACCTTTCGGCGCATAATAAGCTTGTTGTGGCAGTTGTTGTTGTTGTGATTGTTGTTGTTGCGTTTGTGCATTGGACGGCAGGGCGGGTAAAGGCATTTGGGCACGTGATAAAACACCTGCACCACTAGTTGATGAACCCGGCCCAGCAATAGATGCACCACCACCACCACCACCCATATGTAAACCACTAGCACCACCAACACCACTTGTGGGTGATGGACCCAAACCACCAGGTGGCGGTATATCTGCATACCCATGTTGTCCACCGGAACGCGAATTACTTGGTTGCCGAGAACCATTTGAACGGGAGCTACGGCCACCGCCGCCACCACCTCCCGATGGTCTGCCCGTTGCAGCAGCAACACGACTCGCATGACTGCTGCTAGAGGCTGGCATAGGACCGGCAGCACCGCTGCTAACAGCACCAGAGCGATGGTGGCGATCCCATTCGGGAGGATAGTTGCGATGGGCACCACGGCCATCGTGTACGGGCGGTGGTATGCTGCGTGGCCCCGCACTACGGCCATGGGGATGACGCTGAAAAGAGGGTAAGAAATGTTAGTTATGGGAGAGGGACTTTGGAAATATGTTTTTCGCGCTTACCATGCGCCTCAATGTATTCATGGGAGCCCGTAACGTTTCTGAGATTCGACGAGCCCTCCGCTTCTTAGGATTCGAACTGGGCGTATGCACGGCACAGCATTTGATAAATATACCCATAACAATAATAAATGCAATGCCCAGCAGCACCACAATATACCAATTCTCGGTAATCCATTGGGCCACCGTCAGCAGCGTTTCCTTGTTGAGTAGGAGATTCTTGAGGCGCAGCAGTGGACCATCGGCATCTACGGCGCGACATTTGAGGAACACATCACAGTAACCTTGGAAGTTATCACACGGTGAACCGGGACGCAAGCTAATGCCACCCTCGGGTAAACCAAATAAATGAGCAAATTCAGATGTACTACGGCATGTGGTGGTGTCGTTGCCATTCTGACACGCCAATTCGCAGAGTTTTCTCTTGTCCACATGCGGCTGTTGTTGTGAGGTCAAGAAGCATTCGGACATGTTCCACAGCAGGCATATGGAGCCGGAACATTCACCCCGAATGCAAAGAGCAGTGCCATTGTTGCACTTGGTCTTATCATCTCGAGGCTTGGGTTCGGGACATTCGGCTGTGGTGCCATTACAACTACTCGACCAGGAACATTCGGTTTCCTCTTTGCATTTCTGATGATAGTTCGATGGAACAAATGTACATGAATTGGGCAGACAACAGGGACCCTGTGATGGAGAACATTGGGTTTTGGCTCGGCGCGTACAACCACGTGCCGAGCTATTCAGTGACAGGTCATATTCACTAATTAGCCTAGGATAACAACATTTATCTTTGCATTCATCTTCGTTGAAGCCGCAATCACATTCCTCGCCTTGTTCGACGATTTTATTGCCACAGAAGGCACCTTCGGACACCTTGAAGCAGTCACGTTTCATGTTGCCCACGAGAACATCGAGGACATTGGAGATATTGCGTATGGAACATGAGGAGAATTTGGAATTGTTGGGACGATCACCGGAAGTGGCACTGGCAAACATGATGTAATTGCCGTTCATGCCGCCCGGACGACATTCCTGCGGGTAGTCGTGCTGTGGAGAAAAAAAAAAGGGGGGGATTATTAAAACCTCGTTGAGAGGGGATATTTTTTGAGACTTACCGGTGATCCAAAGTTATGGCCAATTTCATGGGCCAATGTCAGCTGTGAGACCTTGGGCGGCACCCGACTGTTGTAGTTGACAAAGGTTATAATGCCGGTGTTGAGAGAGCGCTTGGTACTTTGATATTGCCCACCCACAGTTTCGGTGTAGGTTTTATATTTCTCACAAATACCACCCGAGGCTCCTGAGGCACTGGCCACCCAGGCCAGACCCAAGGTACCACCTGTAAAATCACGATATGTGAACACATAGGCCAAACAGAAGTCGGAATGGTCCTCTAGCGAATGGAGATTCAAGAAATTCGATACATCCATGTGTTCATTGCAAAAGGCATTGTGTGGGCCATTGTAGGATGAGCGGCATGCTGAGTCATCATCAATTTTGATGCGTTGTACCTGTTGGTAGAAAAACAGCGATGATGAAAAAGGAAACGGAAATTATGATTAATGCAAACGATGATAAAACAAACACATCACTCCAACACACAGACACATATATCCAAGTGTAAACGGAAATTGCAGTTTAAGCCATAAATCGCAAGGATTGTTCCATGGCTGGTTTTTTGTCTGCTGTGTAACACACTTAAAGGGAAGGAAGGAAGGAGGAGGTTCGGTGGCAGTTTTTGCAAAATTGTATTGTGGTCTGATGATGAATTAATTAAAAATTCGTGTAAGCACTTTCCGAAAGCATGACAGAAAAAACACACACACATACACCCATACACCGGACAATCTGTGGATTTATGATTGTCAACCATTTTCCATATTATGACCACCATCGCTACCATCATCATCATCATTGGCATCGTCATTGGCATCATCCGGGCGGGTTGTGACCACCACAATTCTCTTGTTAACATTGTGTACACTCACACACACACACGCACGTGTCGTATATGTGTCAAAGTTCTGTGTTTGGGTTCAGCGTTTCGGTTATGGTCTTCACATCACATTAATGATGTGGATGAGGAGAACAACGCTGCCATACCCATGGCCAGCCAATATTTGCCAACCCAGAAGTCCATGTTGTGTTCGCTGAGACAAGGGGTTGGGTGTGTGTGCAAAAATCGCCAAGGCATTGGCTTAAGGCTGTACATAATTAAGTAAATCTTACCTCAAAGCGTATATTACGATGCTCGGTACGTCCATCGAATTTGGTGTTGCGATAAATATAATTAACCGCCGTAACATGATGAGCTATCAACGAAGTGATTTCCTCGCGTGTTTTTATATCTCTTTCGTATTTGTGAGTGCGATCGTGCTGTAAGGGAATTAAAAAATGGGAATGAAATTATTTAAAATTGAATTGAAAATATATTTTTAATATTTAATTTAAAAAATATTTAATATAAAAAAATATTTGTTCAACAGTTCCTTAAATATTCTAAATTTTTCCAATTTTTTATTAAAAAAAGTAATTTTTAATAAAAATTGGGAAAAATTTAGAATATTTAAGGAACTGTTGAAGCCTACTTTGGGACGAATATATTAGGAATTTTTAATAATTTTTTTAAATGTAAAAAATCTAAAAACTTTGCTGTGATAAAGATCTGCCAATAGAACTTGAGTCGAACCTGAAGAGTTTCTAGTGCATAATTCGCATATGCTAATTTGCAATAAGTTCGAAATATATACTACTTTCCAGAGAACGGCCCTTGTAAGCCATCATCCACACCAAATATGCCTGATGAGCCGCTTAACCAACGGCGAAACGCGTCGCATAGTGGTGAGTGTGTGATAGTGTCTATCTGGCTTTCCTTTTCACTGCAAATTTCAGATCATTAAGCTCGTCTCAAAAGAGAAATCAAACATATAAATTTTAAATCTATTCTGACGAAAGCTATGAGATTTTTTATACCCTCAGCCATATGGCTAGAGAGGGTATATATCATTTGATACGGTCAAAACGTGCCTAGTCGAAATAACGGTTTTAGACCCTAGGTCTCTTTGGACCAAATCCGTTTCAGAACATTTGGAGTCGATCTACCGATGTCCGTCCGTCCGTCCGTCCGTCTGTCTGTCTGTCTGGCTGGCTGGTGCGCACGATAACTTTCGGAGGGAGTATCCGATTTGATCCAAACTTGGTACATCGCAATATTTTTGTTAAACTTAGATCGAGTTCGGAAATGGGCAATATCGGTCCACTCCTTCTGGTACCTCCCACACAAAATGTCAAAATTTTCAAAGAAAATAATTTATTGCACAGAAAGAGAAAGGATAATCCGATTTTGCTGGAACTTTGCGAATCCTAATACTTTCATCAGTGCTAGGTCATGTGCGAAAATGGACAATATCGGTCCATTCCATCAGGGACCTCCCCCACAAAGGGTCAAAATTTTGGATAATTAAAAGTCTTATAAAATGTGATGTGAGAGTCCGATAGTCTTCAAATTTCACACATCCCAATAATTTTATTAGTCCAAGGTCTGGTGCGAAAATGGAATGTATCGGCCCACTCCTTCTGGTACCTCCCACACAAAATGTCAAAATTTTCAAAGAAAATAATGTATTGCACAGAAAGAGAAAGGATAATCCGATTTTGCTGGAACTTTGCGAATCCTAATATTTTCATCAGTGCTAGGTCATGTGCGAAAATGGACAATATCGGTCCACTTCATCAGGGACCTCTCCCACAAAGGGTCAAAATTTTGGATAATTAAAACTCTTATAAAATGTGATGTGAGAGTTCGATAGTCTTCAAATTTCACACATCCCAATAATTTTATTAGTCCAAGGTCTGGTGCGAAAATGGAATATATCGGCACACTCCTTCTGGTACCTCCCCCACAAAGTGTCGAAATTTTGAATACCCATGAAGCTAATAAAACGCCAAATTAACATCCGATTCCATTTAGACTTGGCACATCTCAACATTTCTATCAACACAAGATCTGTTATAAAGGTGGTATAGATCGAACCATTTCTTCTCCCCCATAGGGTTCAAGATTTTGAAAAACGAACGCCCAAATAAAGCGAAATAAACATGCAACTCTCCTCAAATTTCACACATGCAAATATTTTTGCTAACACAAGATCGGTTGTGAAGTTGATATATATCTGCCAACCCCTTCTGGGGTCACAATTTTCAATTATTTTATCTGTCATATCTTTCGAACAATTTATCAATTCTTTTCTACTTGCTATGCTCAAATATTTCTCTAACTAAGAAACCTGATATGAATATGAAATTTATCGGAATTTATGATTTCGCATAAAATTGGACATAAATATCCTTTCTTTTATTGTTGCCAACTATTTCGCTCAATATTTTTTATTTGTATCAGATGAAGAATAAAAGTGAAATATTTCGGTAGACTCTATCTCGTACATCACGCACATTTTAACATTTTCTAAAAAATATGACAGATCTCATATAAAGTGAAGGAGTTAGTCGATATAATCCATACCAGGAACGTCGAAATATTTATATCATATTTTGGGGTCCGATACGAAATAGACAATACTGGCCCATTCCTTCGGAACCTGCTCCATAGAGGGTAAAACGTTTGAATAATTGTAACGTAAGTCAAATTATATTTAAATAATCGAACACAGGCTGAGGGTATATATCTGTCGGCAATACCGACCGATACTTTTTAACTTGTTTTAATGAAATTTTGAGGGTTTCCCAAGGCAAAAAAATCTTTGATAAAAAATTATGATGAAGATTTTTCTAAGAAATTTGGAAAACCTGTTTTTTTTTTTAAATATTGAAGGCTTCCATAGCTGAAAGAATATCGGACGGGGAAGAAATTGGGAAAAAGATTCAGATTTTTTAAGGACGAGTTGAAGCCTACCTTGGAACGAAAATATTAAGTGTTTTTCTGAAAGGCAACTATAGGTCAAAATTGGAGATTTTTTTAAAGAAATGTTAAGAGTTTCCAAACATTTTTTATAGTTTTTTTTTTTTTGTGAAAAATTCAGGACTTTGTTGAAGCCTACCTCGGGACGCAAATATTAGGTTTTTTTTTGAAGAATTCTTGAAGTCAAATATAGCTCAAACTTCCAAATCTTTTAAAAAGAAGAAGAAATTGGGAAAAATTCAGATTTTTTAAGAACGAGTTGAAGCCTACCTTGGAACGAAAATAATTCAAAATTCGAGATTTTTCAAAGAAATGTTAATAGTTTCCAAACGTTTTTTATAATTTTTTTTTGTGGAAAAATTTTGTTTTGTGAAACTTTCAGGACATTGTTGAAGCCTACCTCGGGACGCAAATATTAGGTTTTTTTTTGAAGAATTCTTGAAGTCAACCATAGGTTAAAATTCCAGATTTTTTAAAGAAATTTTAAGGGTTCCCAAAAGTTTTTACCCTTTGTTTTAAAAAACATTGAGAATTTCTAATTAAAAAAGGGTTTCAATTACACCCTACATAGTGGCCGGAGTATTATGTCTTTGTGTGTTTGTTTATAATATGGAGAAGGAAGCGAGACAGACCCATAGTTACTAGATCCATAATATATGCATGACAGTCCGTCTGTCCATGTATTTTTATGAAAAAAAAAAAAAACAATGCAGAACGCATTTATTATCCGATTGAGATGAAATTTTCTCAACAATATTTGTTTGGTCCAAGGACGAACCCTCTTAATATTGGTGAGAATCGCTTCAAATTTAGATATAGCACCCATATTCACACATTTTTAACTGACCTCTTTGGTAAGTAAACACGATTATTTTGTTTGTTTAAAAACTGCTGGACAACGAATGTTTTCTCATCGGAGAAAACCAAATTCGGCGGTTCGCCACTTTAGCTCTTTTGAGACTATTTTCTTCCTGTTGCGGTGTAAGTTCTTGCACTTTTTGGAACTTCAATGGCTTAACTCCGAGCTCATTTTTCAATATTTGCTGAATGGATTATTGTGATATGTTCAGCTCACGAGCCAAATATAAAGAAATCACACTATCACGCTTGAATTCCATCAGGAATAACTTTTTTTCTGGAAAATTCTCAGCAAAATGCTTTTGCACACTTGTAAACATTATAATGAGCTGTCACTGGAATAATTTTAACAGCTGTCGGACGAGTGGCTTAGAAAAGACAGCAGTCTGAAGTAGGTTGCATTTTTTTCATCTCACCCTGTAAAGTGACGTGTGTAATTTGAAGAGACCCGGATGCTTATTTCGGATTTTATTACCATTTTGGTTATTCAAAACTTTGACACTTTGAGGGGAAGGTACCAGAAGGAATGGTCCGACCTCTACCATCTTTATAACATCTTTGTGTTGATGGAAATAATGAGATGTGCTAAGTTTGAATGGAATCGGATGTTAATTTCGTGTTTTTTGAGCTTCATGAATAGTCAACATTTTGACCCTTTGTGGAGGAGGTACTTGATGGAGTGGACCGATATTGTCCATTTTCGCACCTGATGCAAATATTGGAATCTGCAAAGTTGGTGCAAAAATCGTATTTTTTCTCTTCCTGAGCAAAAAATATATATTTTTTTGAAAATTTCGGTCTTTTTGTGGGAACTTACCACAAGGATCCATGCCCAATTTCGAACACGATCTAAGTTTGGCGATGTACCAACTTTGGATCGGATACTCCCTTCGAGAGTTATCATGCGCACCAGTCAGCCAGCCAGACTGACGCACGGTCATCGCTAGATCGACTCCATTATCCTGAAACGGATTTGGCCCAAAGAGGCCTACCGTCTAAAACCGTTATTTTGATGAGGCTCTTTTTGGCCGTATCAAATGATATATACCCTCTCTAGCTGAGGATATAAAATGATTTTTAAAAATCCATCATCACGCCATTTATGACCCTTAAAAATTCCTAAAATTCCAGAAAAAGGATTCTTTAAAAATTCACCATGACGGCCTTTTATGACCCCCTATTTCTTAATTCTTAAAATTTCTGAAAATGTGTTCCTTAAAAATTCCCAATTTTTGCCTTGTATGATCATCAAAAATATTTTTAAAAATTCTTAAAATACCAACAAAATATACCTTAAAAATCCACGATTATGGCAATTCATGAAACTCAAAAATATTCTTTAAAAATTCTCAAAATTTCTAAAAAAAAGTATTATTTAAAAATCAGCGATTATTGCCTTTCATGACCCTTAAAAATTTTTTTTTTATAAATTCTTAAAAAGTTTTCTTCAAAGATTCTCAAAATTCCTAAAAGAAAGAATTATTTAAAAATTCACATTCAAGGCCTTGTGTGAAAGTCAAAAATATTTTTTAAAAATTCTTCAAATTCCTAAAATCCACGATTATGGCCTCTCATTACAAAAATATTTTTTAAAAAATTATTATTATTCGTAAAAAAGTGTTCCTTTAAAATCCACGACACTCAAAAATATTTTTTAAAAATTCTTAACATTTTTACAAAAGTGTTCATTAAAATTCCACGATTGTGACTTTTCAGGACCCTCAATTTTTTGTTAAAAATTCCTAAATTTCCTAAAAAAGTTTTCTTTAACAGTCCAAGATTATGGCCTGTCATGACCCTCAAAAATATTTTTTAAAAAATCTTTAAAATTCCAAAAATAAAGAAAAAAATATTCATTAAAAATTCACGATTATGACGTTTTATTTCTTAAAATTCCACGATTATGGCATTTCATGGTCCTCTAAAGCATTTGTTAAAAAATCATACGAAAGTATTCATTAAAAAATTACTTAAACTTATTTTTATTCAAAAATCCTAAAATAGTAGGATCAAAACCTTTTATGATCCTCAAAAAGGTTGTAAAATTCTCAAAAGTCCTTATTATTATGTAAGAACAAAGATATAAAGTCATTCCGAAAATATTCATGGAAAATTCATAATTACGGCTTTTATAATTCTCAGAATATATATATATATATAAAAATCTGCAAAAAAAAACTTTCAAAATAATTATTTAAAAATCTGCTATAAGAGCCTTATTTCGATTATGACACATATAATCCTCAAAAAATATTGCTCCGAAATTCACTAGTCATTCTAAACATTGATAATTTTTGTATTCAATTTCAACTTAAATTTCCTAAACTCTCAAAACTATTTAAAAAATCCGCGATTAAAGCTGTGTTAGTCCTTTAAAAAATATTTTTTTAAAATCCACCATGAAATAAATTGAAAAATAAACCTCCTCCCTTCCAAAAACCCCTAATGCAATGTAAACAAACAATAAACAACAAGTTTTGCCAGACATTAATTAATCAAAAAATGCAAATTCATTGACTGACTGGCGGGAGAACTGAGAACTCAGAATTTTGATAAGCCAATTTCATAAAGCATCACAAAAAAAAAACAAATAAACAAAACACAACAAATATTAAAAATGAAAAACAAAAAAATTAATAAAAATATGAAAATATGTTCTGTTTCCAATGCAGGTAAATCAAAACGCTGACGCCAACCAGCCAACCGAGCCCTTGGGATAGGAAATCAACAAGGTGTTGTGAAGGTTTTTAAATTGGCTGTGGGGCAAGTCCCCCCAAATGTCTATTCAATGAGCTATGGAACACATGGACAAAGTCTACGCTGTGCCATAACGTAGCAAAACGAAATACAATTTATACCCACATCCGGAATTTTTAAGTGGAATTCAATTCCCCGCTCTCTCGCTGTGTAAAATCTCATATCCCAATGATAGGTGGAATATTTATTCTAATGAAATTTTTATTTTATTCTATGATGAATTTTATTCAGGGTTGTGGATTATAGAAATCTATGAAAATAAATGGTAATAAAAAACGAGGGTTGAATGTCAATCAGGGGGTGAAATATTCTCAATTGATATATATGACCAGGTAGACGTATAAGTGTTGTCAACACTCATACGCTGCATGGTAGCTATTAACAAAAATATAAACAAAATTCTATGGGGAACCGAATGGACATTTAAGGACTATCTGTTGAGGAAACTTGGATTTTTTAAAGAATATTTTTTCAACGACCATCAGTTGAAGAAACGTGGATTTTTTAAAGAATATTTTTTTAAGGACCATCAGTTGAAGAAACGTGGATTTTCTAAAGAATATTTGTTCAAGGACCAACAGAAACGTGGATTTTTTAAAGAATATTTTTTCAAGGACCATCACTTGAAGATACCGAGAAACATGTATTTTTTAAAGAATATTTTTTCAAGGACCAACATTTTTTCAAGGATATTTTTTTAAGGACCAAAAGACCAAGAAACGTGGATATTTTAAAGAATATTTTTTCAAGGACCAAAATACCGAGAAACGTGTATTTTTTAAAGAATATTTTTTCAAGGACCAAAAGACCAGGAAACGAGGATTTTTTGAAGAATATTTTTTCAAGGACCATCTGACCAAGAAACGTGTTTTTTTTAAAAGAATATTTTTTCAAGGACCAAAGGACCAAGAAACGTGGGTTTTTTAAAGAATATTTTTTCAAGGACCATTATTTAATGAAACGTGGATTTTTTAAAGAAAAATTTTTCAAGGACTCTTAGGTCAAGATTTTTTTTAATGAATATTTTTTCAAGGACTCTTAGGTCAAGATTTTTTTAATGAATATTTTTTCAAGGAACATCAACTGATGAAACGTGGATTTTTTAAAGAATATTTTTTCAAGGACCATCAGTTGATGAAACGTGGATTTTTTAAAGAATATTTTTTCAAGGATAATCAGTTGATCAAACGTGGATTTTTTAAAGAGCATTTTTTCAGGACCATCAGTTGAACAAACGTGGATTTTTTAAAGAATATTTTTTCAACGACCATCAGTTGAACAAACGTGGATTTTTTAAAGAATATTTTTTCAACGACCATCAGTTGAAGAAACGTGGAATTTTTAAAAGAATATTTTTTCAACGACCATCAGTTGAACAAACGTGGATTTTTTAAAGAATATTTTTTCAACGACCATCAGTTGAACAAACGTGGATTTTTTAAAGAATATTTTTTCAACGACCATCAGTTGAACAAACGTGGATTTTTTAAAGAATATTTTTTCAACGACCATCAGTTGAACAAACGTGGATTTTTTAAAGAATATTTTTTCAACGACCATCAGTTGAACAAACGTGGATTTTTTAAAGAATATTTTTTCAACGACCATCAGTTGAAGAAACGTGGATTTTTTAAAGAATATTTTTTCAACGACCATCAGTTGAACAAACGTGGATTTTTTAAAGAATATTTTTTCAAGGACCATCAGTTGAAGAAACGTGGATTTTTTAAAGAATATTTTTTCAACGACCATCAGTTGAAGAAACGTGAATTTTTTAAAGAATATTTCTTCAACGACCATCAGTTGAAGAAACGTGGATTTTTTAAAGAATATTTTTTCAAGGACCATCAGTTGAAGAAACGTGGATTTTTTAAAGAATATTTTTTTCAACGACCATCAGTTGAAGAAACGTGGATTTTTTAAAGAATATTTTTTCAAGGACCATCAGTTGAAGAAATGTGGATTTTTTAAAGAATATTTTTTCAACGACCATCAGTTGAAGAAACGTGAATTTTTTAAAGAATATTTTTTCAACGACCATCAGTTGAAGAAACGTGGATTTTTTAAAGAATATATTTTCAACGACCATCAGTTGAAGAAACGTGGATTTTTTAAAGAATATTTTTTCAACGACCATCAGTTGAAGAAACGTGGATTTTTTAAAGAATATTTTTTCAACGACCATCAGTTGAACAAACGTAGGTTTTTTAAAGAATATTTTTTCAACGACCATCAGTTGAAGAAACGTGGATTTTTTAAAGAATATTTTTTCAACGACCATCAGTTGAAGAAACGTGGATTTTTTAAAGAATATTTTTTCAAGGACCATCAGTTGAAGAAACGTGGATTTTTTAAAGAATATTTTTTCAAGGACCATCAGTTGAAGAAACGTGGATTTTTTAAAGAATATTTTTTCAAGGAAGAAAGTTGAAGAAACGTGGATTTTTTAAAGAATATTTTTTCAACGACCATCAGTTGAAGAAACGTGAATTTTTTAAAGAATATTTTTTCAACGACCATCAGTTGAAGAAACGTCGATTTTTTAAAGAATATTTTTTCAACGACCATCAGTTGAAGAAACGTGGATTTTTTAAAGAATATTTTTTCAACGACCATCAGTTGAACAAACGTGGATTTTTTAAAGAATATTTTTTCAACGACCATCAGTTGAAGAAACGTGGATTTTTTAAAGAATATTTTTTCAACGACCATCAGTTGAAGAAACGTGGATTTTTTAAAGAATATTTTTTCAACGACCATCAGTTGAAGAAACGTGGATTTTTTAAAGAATATTTTTTCAACGACCATCAGTTGAAGAAACGTGGATTTTTTAAAGAATATTTTTTCAACGACCATCAGTTGAAGAAACGTGGATTTTTTAAAGAATATTTTTTCAACGACCATCAGTTGAAGAAACGTGGATTTTTTAAAGAATATTTTTTCAACGACCATCAGTTGAAGAAACGTGGATTTTTTAAAGAATATTTTTTCAACGACCATCAGTTGAAGAAACGTGGATTTTTTAAAGAATATTTTTTCAACGACCATCAGTTGAAGAAACGTGGATTTTTTAAAGAATATTTTTTCAACGACCATCAGTTGAAGAAACGTGGATTTTTTAAAGAATATTTTTTCAACGACCATCAGTTGAAGAAACGTGGATTTTTTAAAGAATATTTTTTCAACGACCATCAGTTGAAGAAACGTGGATTTTTTAAAGAATATTTTTTCAACGACCATCAGTTGAAGAAACGTGGATTTTTTAAAGAATATTTTTTCAACGACCATCAGTTGAAGAAACGTGGATTTTTTAAAGAATATTTTGAATTTTATTCAGGGTTGTGGATTATAGAAATCTATGAAAATAAATGGTAATAAAAAACGAGGGTTGAATGTCAATCAAGGGGTGAAATATTTCTCAATTGAAATATATGACTACGTAGACGTATAAGTGCTGTCAACACTCATACGCTGCACAGTACCTTTTAAAAAATTATAAACAAAATTCTATGGGGAACCGAATGGACATTTAAGGACTATCTGTTGAGGAAACATGGATTTTTTAAAGAATATTTTTTCAAGGACCACCAGACAAAGAAAGGTGGATTTTTTAAAAAAATACTTTTTCAAGGACCATTAGATCAAGAAACCTGAATATTCGTTCAAGGACCAAAAGACCAAGAAACGTGGATTTTTTAAAAAATATTTTTTTCAAGGACCAAAAGACCAAGAAACGTGGATTTTTTAAAAAATATTTTTTTCAAGGACCAAAAGACCAAGAAACGTGGCTTTTTTATAGAATATTTTTTCAAGGACCAAAAGACCAAGAAACGTGGATTTTTTAAAGAATATTTTTTCAAGAACCAAAAGACCAAGAAACATGGATTTTTTAAAGAATATTTTTTCAAGGACCAAAAGACCAAGAAACATGGATTTTTTAAAGAATATTTTTTCAAGGACCAAAAGACCAAGAAACGTGGATTTTTTAACGAAAATTTTTTTTCAAGGACCATCAGTTGAAGAAACATGGATTTTTTAAAGAAAATTTTTTTCAAGGACCATCAGTTGAAGAAACGTGGATTTTTTAAAGAATTTTTTTTTCAAGGACCATCAGTTGAAGAAACGTGGATTTTTTAAAGAAATTTTTTTCAAGGACCATCAGTTGAAGAAACGTGGATTTTTTAAAGAATTTTTTTTTAGGACCATCAGTTGAAGAAACGTGGATTTTTTAAAGAATTTTTTTTCAAGGACCATCAGTTGAAGAAACGTGGATTTTTTAACGAAAAATTTTTTTCAAGGACCATCAGTTGAAGAAACCTGGATTTGTTAAAGAAAATTTTTTTCAAGGACCATCAGTTAAAGATTGGTCCTATATTTTTTTTTTCAAAAATTGTTTTCAATCGAGAATCAATTTTGCATATTGGGTCTTCTTGAAAATAGTTTTAACAAATTTTAAAGGTTTTTAGATTTAAAAAAAAAAAAAAAATATGGAAAAAATCTAATTTTTTTTTGAACAACTTACATCAGCGATTCCATCGCGTATGTGTCGCCAAATCAGCGGATCCGTTTGTATGTACAGCGAACAGGTATTCTTGTTATCCTCACGACGGGCCGAGGAGCCCGACGAACGGCGCATGCGTTCGTGGACCCGTTCATGCCAATCACTGTCGGTGGGTTGATAGCGACGTCCCGTCTCTGGATCGTAAAAATAGCCGCTAGCACCAGCCGTATCGGCATCGACGATTTCATCCTCATAACGGACATTTGCTTCTTTGGTGTATTTCACATAAGGATAGTTGAAATCATCTGTGGCACCATTTTTATTGTTGTTGCTGTTGATGTTGCCACGGTAGTTGTTGTTGTTGGCAGCATATTTTTTCGGTGGTGGTTGTGCAGCATCAGAGGATGTGGTGTTGTTGGTTCTCTTCGAATGTTTACTGCCGCCACGACTGCCGCTTTTGCTGTGGTCTTTGGTGGAAGAGGCATTATCTTTATCGGCATCGGTGTCGTCCTCATCATCCACACTAGCACCACCATCAGCATCCTCATCATCATCATCGTTCAAAAGTATGATTTTATCTTCTTCTGCTCGTCGTGGCTGTTGCTGTTGGCTTGACGGCGTACGCTTCTTGGGCGTTTTAATATCCTTTGACATAGGTTCGGGTAATTCTTCCACAGCTGAATTTTGTATATTCTCCATCCACTGGGATACTTCATCAGTAATGCCGCAACCGGCTGCATGGCCTATAAAAATATGAAAAAGAAAAGAACAAAAGATGTGAAACAGTGAGAGAGAGACAGCGAAAAACAGAAGAAACAGTGAGTAATACATTTTTAATGAATTAAAAGAATTGACAAAAAACAACAACAATAAGTCCCCATACGGGGAATATGGAATGAGAAACAGCTAAAAATAACATTGCCAACGGAAAACCAATGTTTCCTTTCGCTGGTTTTTCCAAAATGTATGTAAGAGAAGAACAATGGGGATTTTTTAAAGGATCTTGGAAGGACTCAAATATGGGAGTATTGTGGAATGGCTCAAGCATGTGGATTTTTATAGAATCAAGGGAGGTCTCAAAGACTATACATTTTAAGAACCTTGAAAGGCCTTTCGACGTGGATTTTTAAGGAATCTTGAAAGGACTAAAAAGGAGTGGATTTTTAAAGGATTCACAAAGAATGAATTTTTCAGAACTCCAAGGGATCAAAAACATAGATTTTTTTAATAATCGTGGAAGGACTCATAGACCTGGATTTTTTAACAATCTTAGAAAGGATTTAAGGACATGGATTTAAAAAAATCTTGGTGGAACTTAAAGACGAGGATTTTTAAATAATCTCGGAAGGACTCAGGGATATGGATTTTTAACTAATCTTGGAACGACTCAAAGGCGTGGCTTTATCAAGACCCCAAGGCATCAATAAACGTCCTGCAAGGAATCATAAAAGTGTAATTTAAAAAAAAAATATTGAAAGGACTCATAGACTTAGATTAAAAAAATATATATATATATATATATATTTGCAGGACTCAATGATGTTAAGTTTGATGAATATTGAAAGAATTGAAAGACGTCGATTTGTACAAAATCTTGGAAGGAATCAAAAACCTGAATATTAAAGGAAAGCCTTAAATATGTGAACTTTTATAAAACCTTGGAAGTACTTAGAGACGGGGATTTTTAAGGAATTTAGGATGGACTGAAAGACGTGGATTTTTAAAGGATTTAGGAAGGATTCAAAGACGTGGGTTTTTAAAGGATTTAGGAAGGATTCATAGACGTGGATTTTTAATGGATTTAGGAAGGATTCAAAAACGTTGATTTTAAATGGTTTTAGGAAGGATTCAATGACATGGATTTTTAATGGATTTAGGAAGGATTAAAAGACGTGGATTTTAAAAAAAGCTAAGAAGGATTCAAAGACGCGGATTTAAAAAAAGCTAAGAAGGATTCAAAGGCCTGGATTTTTACAGGATTTAGGAAGGATTCAAAGACGTGGATTTAAAAAAAAATCTAAGAAGGACTCAAAGACGTGGGTTTTAAAAAATCTGAGGACTCAAAGACGACGATTTTTATGTAAAATCAGAAGGACTCAAAGACGACGATTTTTATATAAACTTGGAAGGACTCCATAATAGGGATCTTGCAAAAGCTCTAGAAGACATCAATGAACATATATTTGTAAAGAATTTTAAGAGGAATCCTAGACCTTTAAAGCTTGGACTTAAACAAGCTTTGAAAAAACAAAATTCAGAATGACTTAAGGATCCACATAAAATTGGATTTGTTTAGGGGGGCGTTTTTTTTTTTTTTTTTTTTTTTTGGTTTTTAGAAGGAACCAGCAATTTTTGAATTTTTAAGAAGAAAACAGTGGTTTTTTGGGACGAATCAAAAACAAATCACAAAACTGGACTTTTTAAGGGTTTTTGGAAGGAACCAAAGACCTCAAAAATGTGGGGGTATTTAGGAATTTTTAGAACAGAAAAGTCCTGTAATATGTGGATTTTTAAGAATTTCTTGGGCGGATCCAAGACTTCAAAAACGTGAATTTTGAATAATTTTTCGAGAGAAATAAACACTTTTGGGAAATAATCTAAAACGTGAGGCTTTCTAGGAGTAATTTGAGGTCTTAAATAAAATATTGCATTTTTAATTAATTATGAGAGGAATTTGAGGCCTCAAAACATGGATTATTTATGTTTCTGTGGAAGGAATCCAATATTAAAAAAATGGATTTTGGAAATAATCCAAGTCCTTAAAAATGTTGATTTTTTAAGTACCCTTTGGTCGGACCCAAAACATAAATTTTGAAAGATCTTTGAGAAGAAGCCAAGATTACAAAATGCGGCAGATTTCAAAAAAATGAATTTTCGAGGATTTTTTTCACGAATCTAAGATTTTAAAACGTGATTTAATTCTTATAAAAATCGATTTTTAACTAGAGTTTTGGAATTATTCAACAACTTCATTAACCGTGGATTAAAAAAAAAATGACAGGATTTCAGGCCCTCAAAAAATGAACTTTTTAAAAAATTTCGGAAGACCTGAAAATAAATTATGGAGGTTTCCATGACTGCATTTAACGTTGAGTTTTTCTGGATTTTGAAAGGATTTATTAAATGTGATTTTTTTAAGGATTTTCAATGAATTCCATGAATTTATTAAACGTATACTGTTTAAGGTATTTTTTAGGAATTTTGAAAGATGTCACGGCCTTATTAAATCATAGAATGTCGGCAGGATTCCTAGCCCTCAAAAAATCTGTTTTTTTTTTTAAGGAGGATTCCACGACTTTAATAATATCTGTTTTTTTTTTGGAATTTTGAAAGTATTCCACGACTTAATTTTTTAAGAATTTTGAAAGGTTTCCATGACTTCATTAGAGCATCGAATATCGGCAGGATCCCTAACCCTCAAAAGATCTGAATTTTTTAAAGAATTTTGAAAGGTTTCTACGACTTTAATATCGGCAGGACTCCTAGCCCTCAAAAATATATGATTTTTTTTTTTTTAAATTTTTGAATGGATTGTGGATTTTTGTAAACGTGCATTTTTTTAAGGTATTTCAAAGGACTCCAAGACTTCATTAAATGTGAATTTTTTAAGGAATTTCGGAGGAACCCAGGACCTCAGAAAGAAATTAACACAGATTCCAGAACTTTATTAACAGATGATTAAAAAATCGGAGAACTCCAGGAACTTAGTGAATGTTGACTTAATTAACATATTTAGGAGGTCTACAGGACCTCAGTGACCGTAGATTTTTATAAAAGAATTTAGAGGGCTCCATGACCTCAATAAACTTGAAAGATTTATTTCTTTGGGACTAATGTGGATTTTATAAAGACATTTTGGGATGACTCCAGTACCTCAATGAAAAATTAAGGAGAACTCTTGGACCTGATCAAACGTCGAGTTTTTATAAAGGAATCTATCGGATTTTAGACCTTAATGAACTTTAATTAATTAATTTAGAAGGACACTGATAAATCCTCAGAATCTCGAAACAACCTGGACCTTTTACAGATATTTATCAGGACTTCAATAAACATTAATTTCAATAAACTTTAATTTAGGAGGACCTGAGGACATCGATGAATGTGTATTTAATAAAGAACTTAAGGAGGTCCTTAAGACCTTAAGACACGTTGATTTTATATAGAAATTTAGAATCAATCGAGGAGCTCGTTGAACGTGAATTTTATAAAGAAATGTAGGAGGGCTCAAAGAAAGGGGTTTAATAAACAAATCTAGGATTAATCCAGGACAGTACAACATGAACATGTATTATATAAAGAAATTAAGGTACAATCGAGGGCACCAGAACATGAATTTTAAAAAGAAATTAAGGAACAATCCAGGACATCCGAAGGTGAATTTTATTAAAAATATCTAAGAGGACCCAAAGACGTTCATAAATGTGAATTTTACAAAGAAATTTTGAAAGACTCTAGTTCCTCAAAGATTGTGAAATTTATCAAGAAATTTAGGAACAATCCAGGACATCCGAAGATGAATTTTAAAAAGGAATTAAATGGCCCTAAGACCTTAGTAAATGTGGATTTTGTAATGAAATGTTTAAGGACTCTGTGACCTCAATGATGATGGATTTTATAAAGAATATTTTGGAGAATTTCCACACCTCAATAGACATAAGTTTTATAAGAAATTTTAATAGGGATTTTAAATATCAATGAACGGCGATTTTTAACATAAATTAACAAGGAATTCAGGACTCAAAGAACGTGGAATTTATTCAAAAACATTTTTTTTCCAGAACTTCAGAACATGACTTTTTAATAAGAAATTTAAGGGGCCCAAAGACCTTAATGATTGTGGATTTTATAAAGAAATGGAGGACAACAGCAGGACTTCCCTGGACGTGTGTTTTATAAAAAAATTCGACAGAACTTTTGCATCTTAATAAAAGTGGGTTTTGTAGGAAATGTGGGAAGCATCCAGGACCTCAATGAAAGTGGATTTTATCAAGAAATTTATCAGGACGCGACGAACTTGTAAGGAATTTTTGGATAATCAAAATGAATCAATAAACGGCAGGTTTCCAAGCTATCATAAAACGTGGATATTCTAAGAGATTTCGCCACTATTCAAAGTCCTCAAAAAATTAAAGTTTTTTGGAATTAAAAGACCTCGATTTTTTTAAAAATGTAAAAACTCAAAAACGCTGCTTTATAAAACTTTAGATGGATTCTGTTCCCGAAAATTTTGAATTTTAAGTAGTCTTTAAAACCTAAAAAAATGAATTTTACAGGAATTTCTGCAGGATTCCGAACCCTCAAAAAGAAGTGTGTTTTAAAGGAATCGAAATGCGGCATGTGTTGGTAATGCAGTTGTTAATGGTATTGAGTAAATTTTGTTAAGCTTTGCTGTTGCCAACCACCCTGGCAGTTATGAATTATGAAACCACCAATGCTTGGTGTTGCTACAAATCCATGTCGTTGTTGTTGCAGTGGCTGTCGTTTTTTCGCATTCGTTCTACTTTCTATTTAGTTTTTCCCTTGGCAAAATTATGGAATTCTGTTGCATGTAATGTCTTGCAAAAAAAGAAACAGAAAAAAAAAACTATAGCTCTAATCCCGAAGGTGGGGAGAAGGGAAGAAAGCGAAAGGGTGGAATTGTATCCCTAGTATTGCACAAACACAAAACCATCCATGAAATCCGCAAATATATAAGTATGCAGCATAGTGCATAAAAGCAAATAGAGAAATTTAGTTAATATTCTATAAAACACGTATTTGCATTTTCACAAAAAAAGGGGGAGGGAGGTGGAGGAATAACGAGGAGGTAGGGGCATAAGGGAGCCAGATTCTGCAATATGGCGTGGGAAAAAATTAAGAAAAAACTGGGTTTCCTCTTTAAATTGTAACCGGAAGTATGAAGGCAAAATGTTTGGTCTTTAGGACAAAAAAAATATTGACAAATAATCTCGGTGGGGTTTTTGGTATTTAGGCCAGCCCAACGAACCCCTGGATGGAGGAAATTGTAAATGTGGCCATTGGAAAATTATAATACAGTAAGGCCTTGATTATATTCCTTGCTAAATAAAGGCAAATTTTGAAAATCCCCAGCCCCTGCCGTGGAAACGGACCAGGAAACGTGGATTTTTTAAAGAATATTTTTTCAAGGACCTTAAGACCAAGAAACGTGGATTTTTTAAAGAATATTTTTTTAAAGACCATCAGTTGATGAAAAGTGGATTTTTTAAAGAATATTTTTTCAAGGACCATCAGCTGATGAAACGTGGATTTTTTAAAGAATATTTTTCCAAAGGACCATCAGTTGATCAAACGTGGATTTTTTAAAGAATATTTTTCCAAAGGACCATCAGTTGATGAAACGTGGATTTTTTAAAGAATATTTTTCCAAAGGACCATCAGTTGATGAAACGTGGATTTTTTAAAGAAAATTTTTCCAAAGGACCATCAGTTGATGAAACGTGGATTTTTTAAAGAATATTTTTTCAAGGACCATCAGTTGAAGAAACCGGGATTTTTAAAGAATATTTTTTCAAGGACCATCACGCCAAGAAACTTGGATTTTTCAAAAAAAAATTATCAAGGACCAACGTGGATTTTTTAAAGAATATTTTTTGAAGGACCATCAGTTGATGAAACGTGGGTTTTTTAAAGAACATTTTTTCAAGGACCCTCAGGTGATCAAATGTGGATTTTTTAAAGAATATTTTTTCAAGGACCATCAGTTTTTTTAAGAAAAAAAAAGGAATTTTTGTATCTATAAAATCCCGTCCTCACTGTATTTGCAATTGCGCAAAATTGCATAAAATTGAAATAGGAATTATGCATTTATTTGCTTATTTTTTGTTTTTTTTTTCTCCTGTCCTAAATTAATTCAAATGAATAATTCATTTTCGAATTAAGTTCAATTATTTTAGTGGCAACGAGGTAGAAGTAGTGAAGAGAAAAAAATACAAATACGCCAAATCAATAACATTGTTGATGAAATTGCAAAATAATTCACCACCCAAAAAAATTAGAAGAGCCAAATGAAGTGGAAAATCTATTGAATTAACTAAATAAACTGGGCAAAATCGATTTGTAATCACATAAATACAGTGACAGGAGCCCTCAAAGAGTTGCATTGCGGTGTGTCTTTGTGGATTTTTCGATTGGAATTATGTCATTTCGATTAGAATATTAATTAAAATAAATGAAAATAAGGAGAGTACAATGAATTTGGTGACCATATGGCGTATTAGTACTATTGATAATGGTCTTGCATGGAGCGTATGAGCAATACGATGTGTAACAAATAATATAAATCATACACCATTTTTTACTTTTTATAGAATGGTATATTTCGTTGGCCTGAAGAACTGAGGAAAATTTAAAGAAATTTAGGAGGGCATAAGGACATTAATGAAAATGAATTTTATGAAGAAATCTAGCAGGGCTCGAGGAACTTAATGAAGGAAGATACATAAAAAAATAAGAACAATACCGGAGCTTAATGACTATGGAATATATAAAGAATTTTACGAGGACTCCAGGGCCTCAATAATAATAAACCATTTAGGGGTACTCCTTAATGACCATGGAATATATAAAGAAATTTTGGTGGACTCTTGGACCTCAATTTATAAAAAAAATAAAAAATGTGTTTTCCAGAACCTCCATGAAACTGTATAATTTTTGAGATATTTAGGAGGCCTCCAGGACCTTGCTGAATGAGTACTTGTAAGGAAATTTAAGGACAATGCAGGGCCTCAATGACCGTTTAAGACAATTTTAGGACCTCAACAGCGCCGTTTTGTGGATTCTCACTGTGGATTCACAAGGACTCCAGGGCCTCATTGGATGTGAATTCTTTGGAAATTTAGCAGCACTCCAGTACCTCAATGGACATGGAGTTTTTAAATAGGAGGACTACAGGACCTCAATTAACGTAGATTTTACAAAGAAATTTAGTACGTTTCCAGGGCAACACTGAACGTAGATTTTACAAAGAAATTAGACATGGAATTCACAAAGAAATTAAGAAGTATTTCTGGACCTGCGTTCTTAATAAATATTTAGGATGACAAGGACCTCAATGACAATTAATTTTTTTATGAATTTTAAAAGTACCCAAAGACTTCTTAAAGTAATATTTTAAAAAGCGCCTCAACGAAAGTGGATATTATTAAAATAGTTGGGAGACTCCAGGTTTTGCATATGGATTTTTTTTAAATTTCCAGGACAGTGGACGTGGATATTTTAAATAAATTGTGGAGGACTCCAGCACCTTAATGATCTTGGATTTTATAAATAAATTTGGGAAGATTCCAGGACCTCAAAGAATGTGGAATTTACAAATAAATAAGGAGGACTCCAGATCCTCATTAAGGAAAATCCAGGACTTCAATGACCGTGGTATAAAAAAAAATAGAAGCAATACAGGACCTCAAAGATCGTGGAATTTACAGAGAAAATTATGAGGATTCCAGGACCTGAATGGATCTATTTTTTAAAGAAATTTATGAGGATTTAAGGACCTCAATGATGGATTTTAAGACTATCCAAAGACTTGTATAAAAGTGGATTTTAAAAAAAGGCCATTAATGGACGTGGATTTTTAAAATAAATGTAGGAAAACTCGTGGACCTCGAGGATTTTATAAATGAATCAACCGGACTAAGGAACCTTAATGATCTTGAATTTTATAATGAAATTATGGATGACTCCAGAGCCTCAATGAATGCGGATTTTTAAAAGAAATTTAGGATAACTCGAGGGCCTCGGACTAAGGAATCTTAATGATATTAAGAGTATCCAAAGGCTTTTATATATATAAAAATTTCAAAAGAAATTTTGGAGGAATCCAGAACCTCAATGATTTTTTTTTTTGAAAATTTAGCACCACTCCAGGATCTCAATGAACATATAGGACAATTTTTTAATAAATTAAGGAGTTTAGCAAGATCTCAATGAACGTGGATTTTGCAAAGAAATTTAGGAAGTTTCAAGGGCCTCAATGAACATAGAATTTACAAAGAAATTAAAGGACAATTCAGGACCTCAGTAAAAACAGATGTTACAACAAAATGAATGAAAAATGAACCTGTGTGGTCAACAGATATTTGGGAGATTTCTGGACGACAATGGAAATGTTTTTTTTTTTATTTTTGAGTTTCAAGAGTCCCCAGGGATTTTTTTGAAACCTGTTTTTTTTTTAAGAAATTAAGGAGAACTCCAGGACCTCAACGAAGTGGACTATATAAAAGACAAATACATGGAGGCCTCCAGCAGAACTCCAGGACCTCTGTGAACCAGGATTTATAAAAAAAATTTAGGACAATTCAGAACCTCAATAACCTTAAATAGATAAATGAAGGAATAAAAAAGGACCTCAATAGACCTGTTTTTTAAAGAAATTTAGGAGGATTAAGGACTTCAATGAATATTATTTTTAAATGGATTTCAAGAGTATTCAAAGGCTTTTATAAGCGTGGATTTAATAAAGAAATTTGGTAGATTTTCAGAACATCGACGAAAATGGAGGACTCCATGTCCTCAACATACGTGGATTTTATAAAGAAATTTAGGAAGAAATTAGGACATCAACAAACTTGAATTTTTGTAAGGAATGTCAAAGGATTTCAGTACTTTAATGAACATAAATTTTTAAAAGAAACGATTTCAAGACTTTAATGAACTTGAATTTCATATAGAATTTGAGGAGAATTTCAGGACATGGAGCAATTAAGGACCTTAATGAAGGAAGATTTTTTATAATATCTGGAAGAACTCTTGAGATTCTTTTTTAAAAATATTCAGAACTTCAGGACTTCAATGAAAGGGCATTTAAGAAATTTTGAAATATTGAATTTTTAACACCATAACCTCAGCGAACATAGATTTTATAAATACATTTAAAAGGAGTCCAAGTCCTCTTCCACCTTTTTTAAGGACTAAAGGATGATTATTAATATATATATATATTTTTTTTTCAAAGACTATCAGAGCTATAAGCCTGGATTTTATAGAAATGGATTTTTAAACTAATTTTTTTCAAGGACTATCAGAGCTAGAAATTTATATTTTTAAACTAATTTCTTTAAGGACTGTCAGAGCCACAAACGTGGATTTTCAAAATATTTTTTTTTAAGGACCATCAAAGCTATAAACGTGGATTTTTTAACTAATTTTTTTCAAGGACTATCAGAGCTATAAACGTGGATTTTTTAACTAATTGTTTTCAAGGACTATCAGAGCTATAAACGTGGATTTTTAAAATAATTTCTTTGAAGGACCATCAGAGCTATAAACTTGTATTTTTAAACTAATTTTTTTCAAGGACTATCAGAGCTAGAAACTTTGATTTTTAAACTAATTTTTTTCAAGGACTATCAGAGCTATAAACGTGGGTTTTTTAACTAATTTTTTTCAAGGACTATCAGAGCTATAAACGTGGATTTTTTAACTAATTTTTTTTTCAGGGATTATCAGAGCCATAAACGTGGATTTTTCAACAAATTTTTTGAATGACTATCAAAGCTATAAACATGGATTTTTAAACTAATTTTTTCAAGGACTATCAGAGCTATAAAAGTGGATTTTTAAACTAATTTTTTTCAAGGACTGTCAGAGCTATAAACATGGATTTTTAAACTATTTTTTTTTTCAAGGACTATCAGAGCTATTAACATGGATTTTTAACTATTTTTTTTTTCAAGGACTATCAGAGCTATTAACATGGATTTTTAAACTAATTTTTGTCAAGGACTGGATTTCAAACTATTTTTGGATTTTCAAACTATTTTTTTCAATGATTATAAGAGCCATACACTTTTATTTTTTAATTTTTTCATGGACTATCCGTGGATTTTTAAAATATGTTTTTAAGGACTATGAGTTAAGCGTAGATTTTTAAATTACATTTTACCCTTTCAACCACTAAAATTGAATTTTTTTTTAATAATTTTTCTCAGGGACTATAACTCAACCTTTCGAGCACTAAACATGGATTCTTTGGCATTTTTTTCTCAGGGACTGTTACCAAACCTTTTAAGTACTAAACGTGGATTTTTTCAAAGACTAAAAGTTGATTTTTTAGCATTTTTTTCACAGGGACTATCACTAACCCTTTCAATGACTAAACATGTTTTTTCACATTTTTTCTCAGGGACTATCACTAACCCTTTCAATGACTACATTTTTTCATTACATTACATTTTTTTTACATTTTTTCTCAAGGATTATCACTAACCCTTAAAGACTAAACGTGGATTTTTTAACGTTTTTCTCAGGGATTATCACTAACCCTTTCAAGCACTAAAATTAGATATTTTCTCAGGGATTATCAGTAATAGTTTCAAGGACTAAACGTGTTTATTTTTTCTTAGGGACTGTCTCTAAACCTTTTAAGGACTAAACGTGGATTTTATTTTTTCAATGACCGTTTCTTTACACCTTGAAAAAGTAATTAAAAATTAAAATCTGATTTGTATAGCCTTTTCAAGTGTTAGGGTCGGAATTATAAAAATATTTTCATCAGTTTTTCTATTACTCCTGCAAAGGTGGAGTTTATAATATTTGTCTCATAGTTGCATAATTTTTAGAATATTTTTTGTTGTAATTTTTTATACTAAATGTTTTCAATAACATTTAAAACTATAAACTTGGACCGTTTAATTTTTTTAAGGACTGTCAGAATTGTCTTTAAGCAACTTTTTTTAGAAGATGACTTATATATTCCTTGTCCTACTAACCTAAATCAATAGTTTAAGTTTCAATCTCTCACCTTTTTTCCAATTCCCGAAACTTAATGAAATTTTCCACACAAATAATTCATGCAATTTTTGTTTGGTTGTTGAAGGAAATCCTTTTCGAAAAACAATTTGGAGATTTGTTGTGTTTTTGTTTTAGTTTTTGCTTTGCCAAAAGGAAACTAAAACAAATCGTTAAGGTGCTACAGTGGATTTTTGAGGGTAAACAAAATTGCAGGGGAAAAAAAAAGAAAAAATTGAAATCCTAAAAAAAATGAAAGCTAACTACCTACCCAACAACTGTTTGTGGCAGCGATGAAGAGATGCAAGGGGGTGGGGTGAGAGAGGGAATGCATTTTAGTGAAATATAGGGCATCAGCTAAGGCTGCTGCAATGGCAGCAGTAAAATCTCTAAGGAATTGATGAGAAGAACAGCAAAGCAAGGCAAAACCAAAAACATTTGCAATTGTAACAAAAAAAAATGTTACAGCGCGGATTTGGTAAAGAGTTACATTGTTATTCATCCCCACTCCTGTGGAGAGTCAAAGGCATGGTGGATGCCAAATATTAATTGGGAGCGCAAAACCATTAGGAGGGCCCAGAATCCCATGGAAGATCAAAGATGCACCAAGCGTTGATGAGTACACAAAAGGATGCTGCTGAAAAAACAGCATCAAGTGTTTTATCCTTTGAACGGGGGAAAGTAGGGCAATTTTGTAAACCATTAACAGAAACTACTTTGTATCTAAATTCTTTGCCCTACGTTGTTTGAACAAACAGTTGGTCTAGGAGTCTTGCTCTTAATGTCTATTTGAAGAATTATTTATGTTCCTGAATAAATTTGATACAAATTTGAATATTTCTGTGCGTTCCGCTCAGAAGGCAAATATAGAAGGGTGAGATGAAAATACTGCAACAAACTTCAAACTGCTGTCATTTCAAAACCACTCATCCGACAGCTGTTAAAATTATTCCAGTATATTGTTTACAAGCGTTCAAAAGCATTTTGGTGAGAATTTTCCCAGAAAAAAAGTTATTCGTGATGAAATTCAAGCGTGATAGTGTGATTTCTTTTTATTTGGCTGGAAAACCACAAGTGGCTATTGTTAAAGCACTCCAGCATTTAAATGTGAAATCTTTTGTGTCTCGTACTATCGCTCGTTGCCGAGATACTGGTAGCTGGTAGCGTAGCCCGACGTCAAGGAAGTGAAAAAAACAGCAACATCAGCAGAAATGGTTCGAAAAGTAAATGAGCGACATGATCGAAACCCTTGTCGCAGTGGCCGAAAATTGGCTCGTTAGCTGAACATATCGCAATATTCCATTCGGCAAATATTAAAAAATGAGCTCGGGGTAAAGCCATAGAAATTCCTATTCCAAAAAGTGCAAGAGCTGACACCGCAGCAGAAAGAAAATAGACTCAAAAGAGCTAAAGAGTTGATTCGCTTGGCCGAAAGTGGTGAACTGCCGAATTTGGTTTTCTCCGTCTCCGATGAGAAAACTTTCGTTGTCCAGCAGTTTGTAAAGAAACAAAATGATCCTGTTTACTTGCTGAAAAGGTCAGCTGAAAATGTGCACCTTTGGTTGGCCACCAGAATTCAAGCGTCGACCATGGTGATGGTGTGGGCCGCCATAACAGCCGATGGTCGCTCTCCGCTCGTATTCATCGAACGTGGCATCAGTATAAATGCCAAATATTATCGCAAAAATATTCTGGAGGGTATATTTAAGCCTTTGGTACTCAAACATTTTGGCAGCAGACCTTGGACACCATCGCACTCAGCACGCGCCACCCAAGAATGGTTACAAAATGAGGTTCCTCGCTTCATTTCCAGCGCACAATAGCCACCAAAATCTCCAGACACAATAGTCCAATGGATTGGTATTTGGAATTGGTATTTTGGAAAGCAAGGTTGGCACTAAAAAAATACCAAAGTGTCGAACACCTCAAGCAAGCGCCAGGGCCTCAATGACCATAAAATATATAAAGACATTTTGGTGGACCTTTGGACCTCAATTTACAAAAAAAAAAAAATGGAGATTCCAGAACCTCCATGGAACTGTATTATTTGGAGAAATTTAGGAGACCTCCAGTACCTTGCTGTATGAGGACTTATACAGAAATTTAAGGACAATGCAGGACGCTTCGCCCGGAATGGGCCGCAGAGCAACATTCGGGCAGCGTGTGACGGTTTCATTGGCCGTTTGAAGGCTATAATTCGTGCCAAAGGTGATCAATTCGAAAAAATCTAAACTTATTCTAAAATTTGATGCTACTTCCGACATTTTTTGCTTTCATTCAATAAAATTAGAAAAAAATGTAAAAATTATGGTGTTTGGCTTTGTTGCAGTTTTTTTATCTCACCCTGTATATAATATTCACAGCAGATCTTGAGTTAGCAAAAATGTTTCCATGTGCGGAATCTGCAGAGAGTTGGATGCTTTTTTGCTTTCTTTGACCATTTTGTTTTTCAAAATGTGGGGGAGGTACCAGAAGGTATGGTCCGATCTCTACCATGTTTATAACGGATATTGAGTTGATGGAAATATTGAGATGTATCAAGTCTGAATGAAATTGGATCTTAATGTCGTGTTATATGAGCTTCGTGGGTATTTAAAATTGTGACCCTTTGTGGGGGAAGTACCAGAAGGAGTGCACCGATATATCCAATCTTCGCAGCAGATCTAAAGTTAGAAAAAAATTTTTGCATGTGCGGAATTTGAAGAGAGTTGGATGCATATTTTGCTTTCTTTGAGCGTTTTGTTGTCCAAAATGTGGGGGAGGTACAAGAAGGTATGGTCCGATCTCTACCATCTTTATAACAGATCTTGTGTTGATGGAAATATTGAGATTTACCAAGTGTGAATGGAATCGGATCTTAATATCGTGTTATATGAGCTTCGTGGGTATTTAAAATTGTGACCCTTTGTGGGGGAGGTACCAGAAGGTATGGTCAGATCTCTATCATCTTTATAACAGATCTTGTGTTGATGGAGATATTGAGATGAACCAAGTCTGAATGGGATTAGATGTTAATATCGCGTTTCACGAGCTTCATGGATATTGAAAATATTGACCCTTTTGTGGGGGAGGCACCAAAAGAAGTTGACAGATATACCTCTCTTATCAGCAGATCTCGAGTTAGAAGAAATAATGGGATGTGTGAAATATGAAGAGAACCGGATGCTTATTTCGGATTTTATAATAGTTTTGCTCATTCAAAATGTTAACCTTTTAACCTTTGTGGGGGAGGTATCAGAAGGTATGGTCCGATCTCTACCATTTTTATACCCTACACCACAAGGCGGTCAGGGTATTATGTCTTTGTGCATTTGTTTGTAACAGGCAAAAGGAAACAAGATAGACCTACATAGTTCCTTTTGATGATCTGCATAGAATCACATTCTGAGTTGATTTATGCATGTCCGTCCGTCCGTCTGTCCATGTATTTTTGTAAACAAAGTACAGTTCGCATTTATTGCCCTATCCAGATGAAATTTTGCAAAAATCATTTGTTTGGCCCAAGGACGAACCCTGTTGAAAACGGAGATAATCGGTCAAAATTTAGATATAGCTCCCATATATATCTTCGTCCGATTTGCCTTTTATTGTGCACCAAACGTGTAATATCAGTCCGAATAGTATGGAATTTTGCACGTATGATCATATTGGACCTCAAAATAAGTATGCCAAATTTGATCGAAATCGGTTCAGGTATAGCTATAGCTCCCATATAAAATGTTCATCCGATTTGTTATTTTTGTCCTCCGCAGCCGTAATATGCACTCTGTAACAACATTTGGGGAAATATATCAAATACAGCTCAGAAATAAATTTGCTAAATTTTATCGAGATCGGTTCAGATTTGGATATAGCTCCCATATATAACTTCGTCCGATTTACCTTGGATTGTGCACCAAACGACTAATATTTGCCCAAATTGGATGAAATTTGGCACTTACGACCGAAATGAGTCTAGAAGCTGGTATGTCTAAATTAAAATTAAATTTGGTGAAGATCGGTTCAGATATAGCTATAGCTCCCATATAAAATGTTCATCCGATTTGTTATATTTGTTACCCACAGCCGTAATTTGCACCCCGTAACAACGATATTCAGGGAAATATATCAAATACAGCTCAGAAATATGTTTGCCAAATTTTATCGAGATCGGTTCCGATGTGGATGTAGCTCCCATATATATCTTTATCCGATTTCAAATCAATTGTGTACCAAATGGGCAATACAAGTCCGAATTTAAAAGATACAAATGCTTCGACATCTTTAGTCCTTTGAACTTTAAATTGAAATTAAATTCATAGCGTGTATGATTGAATTCTCCCATAAAAACTTTTAATTGTTATGCGCAGGTCTACTAAATTAGCAAAGTGGTGTAGGGTATCATAAAGTCGGCCCCGTCCGACTTTAAGACTTTCTTTACTGGACCTTGTGCTGATAGAAATATTGAGATTTGAATGGAATTTGATATAAAAATTTTTCGTTTTATTAGCATCATGGATATTCAAAATTTGTACCCTTTTGTGGAGGAGGTACCATAAGGAGTGGACCACGATATTCCATCTTCTCACCAGACCTTTCGTTAATAAAAATATTGTGATGTGTAAAATTTGGAGACAATAGGTCTTTTACATCCCATTTTATAAGACTTATAATTATTTTAAATGTTGACTCTTTGGGGGGAGGTACTTATGGAGTGGTCCGATATTGTCCATTTTCACACCTGATGTAGAACTGATGTAAATATTGGGATTTGCAAAGTTAGAGCAAAATCGAATCATCATTTTACTTTGGGTGCAGTAAATTTGTTTTTCGAAAATTTCGACCTTTTGTGTGGAGGGAGGATGTACTAGAAAGAGTGGACCGATATTGCTGATCTCCGAACTTGATATAAGTTTGATAATAATATTACAATGTGCCAAGTTTAGATCAAATCGGATACTCCCTTCGTGCGGATACTCCCAGCCTGCAGACAGACGGATGGATAGAAAGACATCGCTAGATCGACTCCAAATGTCCTGAAACGGATTTGGTGCAAAGAGACCTAGGGTCTAAAACCTTTATTTCGATAAGGCACGTTTTTGCCGTAACAAATGATATTATACCCTCTGTAGCCACTATATGGCTGAGGGTATAAAAATATTTTTAAGGGGGACCAAATAACACCGATTTTTTAATTTTTTTTTCTAGGACCATCTTCTCTGGAGGACCAAACATGTGCACCTTCTTTTCAGGGCTTAAAAATTTAAGACAGCAGCATCCAGAAATTCGATGGACACACATCGTTTTCGAATTCATATTTGTCCATGCAGTTTTTCTGCATATATTCGTTAAGTTTTTCCCCCCATATTCCAGTATTGAACAATAAAATATTTATACAATGTATTTTATTACTACCTACCGGAATTAAGTTATTCCAGAACCGCCCTTCCCCGCCCCTCCCATTCACTCCATTCGCTTGATGTTCATATTGGATATTGTTGTTAAATGTTCAGTTTTCTGCACAAGCTGTTGCATTTATGAGAATTGAATGTTGCACGAGTGAGCGAGCGAATGTGTGGATGCGGGTGTGTGTGTGTAAAGGAGTGAGAGAATATATGTTATTGTCGCACCCCACCTGCACCTCTCCCCACCCTCCATGGCCACCATTTATTATTACAATGTAAACTATTTGAATTGTTGGAGGCAATTGATTGTTTTCAATAACATTGAGTGTGTATGTGTGAGTGTGTGTGTGTCTGTGTCTGTGTAGTGTTGAGCGTCAGCGTTCTGGTCCATGGAGAGTGTGAGTTAAGCTGTAGCATGAAATGGATTTTTATACAAATTGTTAGCGCTTCTATTTTGTTTTTTTTACTTCACACTGCACAGAGGCAAAAATTGATTTTCCATAGAAGGGATTTGCCAAATAAAAACAACAATTTTTCACAAATTTCAAATACAACAACATTTTCAAATAGTTATTTTTTTGTTTTACGTTTATCCTTTATTTGGCGCTGGCAAACACCAGTCTAGTTCGAATTGATTTCGTTAAGAGAGTAAATGTGAGATAAATTAAGTTGATTCCTTTTGAGGGGATTTAAGGAGGAGATTTAAAGTCGTAGAAAAGTTGCAGAATGAGGAGAGTTCTAAAGAATATGATTTCTCAAGAGACCTATATGACCTGTTTTATGAACACCTTTATAACCATCTGACAGAAGACCTCAATGTCAGCACATTTGTTCGGGTCTTTAAAATACATTTTTTTTTCAAAAATCCACCTTTGTTCTGGTCTTTGAAAAAATATTTTTAAAAAATCCAACCTTGTTGTGGTCTTTGAAAAAATATTTTTAAAAAATCCACATTTATTGTGGTCTTTGAAAAAATATTTTTTAAAAAACCCACATTTATTGTGGTCTTTGAAAAAATATTTTTTAAAAAAACCCACATTTATTGTGGTCTTTGAAAAAATATTTTTTAAAAAATCCACGTTTGTTGTGGTCTTTAAAAAAATATTTTTTAAAAAATCCACGTTTGTTGTGGTCTTTGAAAAAATATTTTTTAAAAAATCCACGTTTGAAAAAATATTTTTTAAAAAATCCACGTTTGTTGTGGTCTTTGAAAAAAATTTTTTTTTAATTCACGTTGGTTGTGGTCTTAGAAAAAATATTTAAAAAAAAACACGTTTGTTGTTGTCTTTGAAAAAATATATATTTTTTTTTAATTCACGTTTGTTGTGGTCTTTGAAAAAATATTTTTAAAAAATCCACGTTTGTTGTGGTCTTTCAAAAAATATTTTTTTAAAAAATCCACGTTTTTTCCAATCTTTGAAAAAATATTTTTTATAAAATCCACGTTCTTTCCAATCTTTGAAAAAATATTTTTTATAAAATCCACGTTTTTTACAATCTTTGAAAAAATATTTTTATAAAATCCACGCTTCTTCCAATCTTTGAAAAAATATTTTTTATAAAATCCATGTTTCTTCCAATCTTTGAAAAAATATTTTTATAAAATCCACATTTCTACCAATCTTTGAAAAAATATTTTTTATAAAATCCACGTTTCTACCAATCTTTGAAAAAATATTTGTTATTAAATCCACGTTTCTTCCAATCTTTGAAAAAATATTTTTTAATAAATCCACGGTTGTTGTTGTCTTTGAAAAAATATTTTTTAAAAAATCCACGTTTGTTGTGGTCTTTGAAAAAATATTTTTTAAAAAATCCACGTTTGTTGTGGTCTTTGAAAAAATATTTGTTAAAAAATCCACGTTTGTTGTGGTCTTTGAAAAAATATTTTTTAAAAAATCCACGTTTGTTGTGGTCTTTGAAAAAATATTTTTTAAAAAATCCACGTTTGTTGTGGTCTTTGAAAAAATATTTGTTAAAAAATCAACGTTTGTTGTGGTCTTTCAATTTTTTTTTTTTAATCGACGTTTGTTGTGGTCTTTCAATTTTTTTTTTTAATCGACGTTTGCTGTCGTCTTTAAAAAAGTATTTTTTTAAAAAATCCACGTTTGTTGTGGTCTTTAAAAAAATGTTTTTTAAAAAAATCCACGTTTGTTGTGGTTTATAAAAAAATATTTTTTAAAAAATCCACGTTTGTTGTGGTCTTTAAAAAAATATTTTTTTTTTAAATCCAAAATATTTTCTTTTCAACAATCAACGTTTGTTATGGTCCTTGAAGAAATATTTTTAAAAAAATCCACGTTTGTTGTGGTCTTTGAATTTTTTTTAAATCCACAATTTTTCTGGACTTTGGAAAAATATATTTTTAAAAAATCGTTGGATTTTTTTTTTAATAAATAGCTTAAAATCTAAGAATTAGTTTAAAAATCTACGTTTATAGTTTTAAATTAATTTCTATTAAGGACTAATAGAAATTAATTTAAAAGTCCACATTTATAGCTCTAATAGTCCTTGAAAAGTTAAGTAAAAAATCCAAGTTTATAGCTCTGATAGTCCTTGACAAAAACCTAGTTTAAAAATCCACGTCTTTAGCACTGATAGTCCTTGATAAAAATTATTTTAAAAATCCACGTCTTTAGCACTGATAGTCCTTGAAAAAAATTGTTTAAAAATCCTCGCTAATAGCTCAAATAGTCCTCGAAAAAAATAGTTTAAAAGTCCACGTATATAGCTCTGATAGTCCTTGGAAAAATTAGTTTAAAATAGCTTAAAAGTCCACGTATATAGCTCTGATAGTATTTGAAAAAAATTAGTTTAAAAATCCACGTTTATAGCTCTGATAATCCTTGAAATAAATAGTTTAAAAATCCACGTTTTAGCTCTGATAGTCCTTGAAAAATTATTTTAAAAATCCATGTTTATAGCTCTGATAGTAATTGAAAAAAATTATTTTAAAAATCCACGTCAATGGGTCCGATAGTCCTTGAAAAAAATTAGTTTAGAAAATCCAGATTTATAACTGTGATATCCTTAAAGAAAATTCATCAAAAAAAAAAAAAAATCAAGGAAGCGGCTCTGTTAGTCCTTGAAAAAAAAAATTTAAAAAAATCAAGCTAGCGGCTGTGTTAGTCCTTCACAAGAAAAAATAGTTTAAAAATCCACGTTTATAGCTGTGATGTCCTTGAGAAAGACTGTCTAAAAAATTCAAGCTAACGGCTCTGTTAGTCCTTGAGAAAATGTTAACAAAGAAATTTTTTAAAAATTAATTTCATTAAGGCCTTGTTGTCTTCCTTAAATTCTTTAAAAAAAATCAGATCCATTGAGGTCCCAGAATCCTTCTAAATGTCCGTATAAAAACCGAAGAACTGTAAATTTCTCCCAAATTCTTGAAAAAGGTCCATTCATTGAGGTCCTGGGTTGCTCTTAAATTTCGTTATAAATTCCACGTCCATTAATGTCATTGAGTCCTCCTGAATTTCTTTCAAGAAACACGTTTATTTACTTCCTAAAATCTTCCTAAATGTCTGCGTACATTCCACATTCATTGAGGTCCTGGAATTCTACCAACTTTCTTTATAAAATCCATATTGTTGGAGGACCTGGAGTCCTCCCAAATATCTTTATAAAATCAATTCTTTGAGGTCATGGAGTCCTTCTATATTTCATTAAAAAATTCACTTTCATGGAGGTCGAGGAGTCCTGCTAGTGTTTTTTGTAAACCACTATCCACGGCTTCTGATTTGTTTTAAATCCTCGTATTTAAGACATTTTTTAATCTACATTTTTTAAGACTTTTTTAAATCCACATTTTTGTTAACCCATTGAAACATGTTTTTCAAAAATCCACCATTACCGATACAATGGTGGCCCCAGAAACAATATCTTCTGTTACCTCTTTTGCGTAGCCACATCCAATAAACCACCATCAGCCACTGACCCATTATCGTTGTTCATGCCACATAACTTTTAAACGGACACCCATACCCCGGGACCATCCCCTCAACACCTCCACCAACCCAAAAAAACCTGTGGCGAGTTGAATTTATGAATGGAATAATGAATGAATTGTTGTGGCGTTTTCATCTTTTTGGTTTCTTGCATTCCCAATGATAATTCGTGTGTGTGTGTGTGCTCGAAGGATATGCCTGATAGCTGTGGTAGCACAGGAATGTCCTTTATATTCTGTCCATGCAACCATTCAGGTTATGTCCACATACACACTTCCTTTTTGCTCTCTTTACTTTTTTTACAAAAAAAAAAAAAAAAAATATATATCAGTTTTTGGTTTTTGTAACCAATCGACAGTCCAGCTAGCCAACCAGATCGGCCACCAGTCCAGTCCTCCGTCCATACATCCGCCCATTCATTCAATTTGTTGATATTTATTCGTTGTTGTCCCCAAATGTCTGCTCGAACGTCATCATCATCATCGCCATCGTCATATGTATTGGCTTTGTTGTTGCTGTTGTAAATCGTAAATATATTTTCTGGAGAGGAATGGTATTTCGGTTCGGTTTTTTCTTTTTTCATTCGTGTTTTTGGATGAATATTTTTGGGTAAAAATGGCCATTGTTCATCGGCTATTGAAGCCAATGCCATTATAAATGATTATTTGCCAACGATGCCGTTTGTTATGGGCTTTTGTTTAAAACATCGAAAATGCTGTTCCATATTTTTAATCAAGTGAATCATAACTTTCTCGGAGGGGAGCCAGGAGACAAGAACATAAGTCGAGAATTTTTTCAAAAAAAAAAAAAAAACATTTTTTCAACGGTCAGAACCGGCGTGGATTTTTTTTAAAATTTGGAAAGACGCATCTTTTGAAAATTCAGTTCCGCTTCCATTCCAAACTTTGATTTAAAATATCCTGTCCCATATTATTGTCCGTTTGAAGGCCATAATTCGTACCAAAGGGGACCAATTCGAATAAATCTAAACTTATTCTAAAATTTGATGCTATTTCCGATATTTTTTGCTTTCAGTCAATAAAATTTTTAAAAAAATGTAAAAATTATGGCTTTTGACTTTGTTGCAGATTTTTTATTTCACCCTGTAAACATCTATAATTAGGTGTCACCAGGATTATCTATTTGTCGCTCAGAATAGGAAAACCTAAGGACATTTTTCCTTGCGTGTGTGGGTGGTGGATTTGTGAGATATTTGGTATAATTATCGATTTATAACAAACATATGGCTGCTGTTAGTTTAGTTTTATATATAACATATATTTAGTATTTTTGGAACAGTGGAACCTCCTGGAAAACGTTTAACCAAAATTATAAATAAAATCTAAATTTACTTTATTTACAGAAATGATTGTTTTAAAAGCTTATTCAAAATTTTAAATCCCGGAAAAATTTAGTGAATATTAGAAGTTCTTAGGTTCCACTGTAACAATCACACACTCGCACAAATTATTTATAATAAGCTGCACAAAAACCCCAAAAGCCACCATTCAATTTATTTTTATCCTCATCGTATCAGCTTTCGCCGGACAATTTCAATTGATGCTATAATATTTATGGAAATCCTATTTTCAGAGTATTTTTGTGGGGGTCGATTTATTCAAATGGCAGGATTTGGAAAATGTATTAGTATTTAATGATATTTGAAAATTGTTTATTTAGGATTGATGCACAAATGTGTGTTTTATGCGTGTGTTATTTTATTAGGAAATAAAAACTACCTATTAAAATAAATATTTTCAATGTTTAATTAGAATAAGAGAGTAATATTATTTTTTAATTCTTTTAATAAACAACAAGAGTTTTTCTTGTTAAAAAAAAATCCACGTTTCTTCAACTGATGGTCCTTGAAAAAATATTCTTTAAAAAATCCACGTTTCTTCAATAACTGGTCCTTGAAAAAAATATTCTTTAAAAAATCCACGTTTCATCAACTGATGGTCCTTGAAAAAATATTCTTTAAAAAATCCATGTTTCATCAACTGATGGTCCTTGAAAAAATATTCTTTAAAAAATCCACGTTTCTCCAACTGCTGGTCTTTAAAAAAAAATATTCTTTAAAAAATCCACGTTTTTTCAACCGACGGTCCTTGAAAAAATATTCTTAAAAAAATCCACGTTTCATCAACTGATGGTCCTTGAAAAAATATTCTTTAAAAAATCCGCGATTCTTCAACTGATGGTCCTTGGAAAAATATTCTTTAAAAAATCCACGTTTATTCAACTGCTGGGATTTAAAAAAATATTCTTTAAAAAATCCAAGTTTCATCAACTAATGGTCCTTGATAAAATATTCTTTAAAAAATCCAAGTTTCTTCAACTGATCGTCCATGAAAAAAAATATTCTTTAAAAAATCCACCATCCTTAAAAAAATATTTTTTTAATAAAATGCACGGTTTTTGAAAAAAATATTCTTTATACAATCCAGATTTCTTGGTCCGATGGTCCTTGAAAAATATTCTTTAAAATATCCAAATTTTACAACTAATGGTCCTTGAAAAAATATGCTTAAAAAAATCCACATTCTTCGAAAATCCACTTCACTACTGAACGATTTGCGAAGACTTCTGCTCTATATGTTTGAAATGGCATATTTTGATCACCGAGGAAAGATCTTGTCCAAAGAAGCTTCCAAATAATATTCCAAAAAATCCTTGGATGTTTGGAGTCTGAAATGTCTGACCGAACTTTGAACCAGTACTGAATATGTTCTGGTTTATGTGATTGATATTAAATACGTGGTCTGATAGAATAGAAGAGATCCTGGAAAAGTTCTCCATGCAAAAAATCTTCAATTCTTGGTGTCTGAAATGTCTGATCGAACTTTGAGTAATTTTTGGAAGGGATCTGGTTTAAGTGGTTGATACGAAATACTTTCTGATATAAAGGGCCTGATGAAGTTCTAATTGGGGTTGATGATATTAAATACATAATGTTAATCAGACATATCTGAACGAATTCTGAAAAAAATCTAAAGGGTTCTGATTTAAGTGGTTGATATGAAATACTATAGACAAAAGGGCCTTCTAAAGGGTTCTAAGAGCCTTCCCCATTAACTTTCTAAAAAATATCATTGGTTTCTTGGAACTCAGACCTATCTGAAATGTCTGATCGAACTCTGAAGGGTTCCTGATTCCTGATGGGGTTCTGAATGCCTTCTTAAGAATTCTCTATTAACTTTTTGAAAAAATATTCTTGGATCATTGGAGTAAGACACGTCTGAACGATTTCTGAAGTGTTCTGGTTTAAGTGATTGATAAGAAATATGTAATGAGAAGTGTCTAATTGTATTCTGAAGGTCTTCTAAAGTAGTTGCCAATTAATTTTCTGAAAAATATCCCTGACAGTGCTGATTGATTTCTGAAATATTAGCCTAAAGTGTTTCGTTCATTGTCTATTTGTTCTTGAAATAAAACCTTTGGTTGTTAAGATTCCGACTGTGTTTCAGAGAACAATATATCCGATTCTGAAAAAAAAGCACTGTCTAAAACGACTTTCTTTGTGACCAGGAAAATTTATTTTAAAATATCCAAGGGGTTCTTTGTGGCCACGAAAAAATTATTTAAAAAATCGACGACATTTGTTTTTGGTGTGAAAAAATAATTTTTAAAAATCGACGACATTTGTTTTTGGTGTGAAAAAATAATTTTTAAAAATCCACGAATATTTTTGTCGTCTGGAAAAATAATTTTTAAAAATTCAAGAATTTTTTTGTTGTCTGGAAAAATAATTTTTAAAAATCCACGAATATTTTTGTCGTCTGGAAAAATAATTTTTAAAAATTCAAGAATTTTTTGTTGTCCGTAAAAAATAATATTTAAAAATCCACGAACATTTTTGGTAGTCTGGAAAACTATTTAAAAAAATCCACGACTTTTCTTTGTGGCCGGATATATAATTTAAAAAAATCCACGACTTTTCTTTGTGGCCGAAGATATAATTTTAAAAAAATCACGACTTTCTTTGTTGCCAGGAAAAATTATTTCACAAAATCCACGGGGTTCTTTGTGGCCAGGAAAAAATATTTTAAAAAATCCACGACTTTTGTTTTTAGTCTGGAAAAATAATTTTTAAAAATCCACGACCTCTCTTTGTTGTCTGGAAAATTATTTAAAAAGAAATCCACGACTTTGTGGATAGAAAAATAATTTTAAAAAATCCAGGAATGTGTCCGGGCCCGGAAAAAATTTAAAAAAAAACCCAGTTCTTTGTTGGTGACAAGTAAGTTATTTTTAAAGAATACACGACTTGTTTGTGGTGGCGGTCCGAAAAAAAAAATTAAAAAAAGTACCCGGCTGAGTTTATGGCCTGGAAAATACTTTAAAAAAACCTTAACATTGTTTATTGCCTGGAAAAATAATTTAAAAAATCTACGACATTCTTTAAAAAATCCCACGCCTTTTCTATGGCCTGGAAAAATAAAAAATCCACAAAATTCTTTTTTGCTGCAAAAATTATTTAAAAAATTCACAACTTCCTTTGTGACCTGGAAAAATAATTTAAACAAATCAACGATTTTATTGGTGGCCAGGAAAAATTATTTTAAAATTCTACGTCTTTCTTTAGCTTGGAAATATTATTTAAAAAAATTAACGACTTTGTGGCTTCGAAAAATAATTTTATATTATCCACGTCTTTCATTGAGGCCTGGAAAACAATTTAAAACAACCCAATTTTCTTTTTTTTTGTGGCCTGGAAAAAAATATAAAAAAAATACAAGTTATCGTTGGTGGCCAGGAAAAATTATTTAAAAAATCCACAACATTCTTTGTGGCCTGGAAAAATAATTTAAAAAAATCAATGACTTTGTTGGTGGCCTGGAAAAATAATTTTAAAAAATCCAAGTATTCGTTGGTGGCCAGGAAAAATTATTTAAAAAAATCCACGACTCTGTGGCCTAGAAAATTATTTTAAAAAATCCACGTCAAATCTACGACTAATTTTCTAAAACAAAACAAAAAAAAAATAAATATATATATAAAAAATAAACGTCTCAAAAACATTTTTAGTTTCAATAATCCTTAGAATTCAAAGAATACCCTCCCTGTCCGAAGTATTTAAAATCTCGAAAAAATAATCCATAAATAGCAAAGGATTCGTTGAAATTACAGCTAATCTTCTGGGTTCCAAAAACACCATCCTGGCCTGAAGCATATTTCCGCATGTAGCTTCTTTGTTTAGCTAATTTTTTCATTCTCCAACTCCTGGCCTCTCCAGCTGATACCCTCTCCGAACATTCAATTAATAAAAGGTTAATGTACTTAAATCTCATTTAATTATAAGCCACAAAACCCAATTATATTTCCGTGTTTAAACGAGGGGGGGGGTTTGAGGAAAATTCCGCAGGAAGAGGGGGTATGGGGAGTAAATTTTTAATAAACTATTTAACGTGTGGATAAGAACTAAATCGAAATAAATGACTCAGCACACACATCCATACACTTGACAGCTGCAGCGGTAGCAGAACGGTACAGAACAACCACGGCGACACTGGCGTACAACATAACCTGCCTTTTCTGTGTGGCTAACTGCCTGCCTGGAGGCCAACAACTGTCAGTGGAAGTGCAAAGCAACAACAGCAGCAGTACAAATTATAGTGGTCGTGAACATTATTAATTGGATGTATGACACTTATTTTGTTGTTGTTGTTCGTGTTGTTGTTGCTGTCGCTTTGCCAGTACTTCTTGTATTTCCCTTAGGCCAGGGGTGCCCAACAACATGGGGGAATATAATTATGTTGGTGGCCTGGTCACCATGTGCGGTAGCCGTTACAATAGGTGTTCCTGGTTGGTGGTGGTGGCGGACGGATGGATGGAGGAATGGACAACAAATAGCTCGTGCCCCTTGCAACATGACAAACTTTTCAAAAATAACAACAACGACACCATACATGTTGTGTGCATTGTTGTAGTTGGCCCTTCATTGCCGCTAAGGCGACAAAAGTTGTCGTAGCCATCGCCATTGCCTTTGCTGTCCATCCGCCACTCCATGGATGGACAATTTTTCAACAAAATAAAATAATGATGGTCATTCACCGAGGCATTTATGGGTTCAATGGTTAGTTTAAACAGCTATTACCTTCGGCAGATAAATAAGTACAGAATATGTAAAAATAGCAGGGATGGGAAGTTCAGGGATGGGAAGTCCAGGGATGGAAAAAAATCGGGTTCCTTGGAGGCCGTTGGAAAAATACTCTTCGAAATCATAGTTTTCTAAAAGGTGCTTTAAAATCTACATTTTTTTCTGAAATTTGGAATGAGAGTCCCGGATGGAGTTTAGGATACATGTACCAAGGGATTTTTGGAAATTCGTACTTTAAGGTTACGAAAAGTTCTAAAATGGTACTAAATGTCAAAATAGGTATCAGATGACGGATAGAGCTTAAAACTTACAATATTGGTATTAGAATCAAGGTTGGAAAATAAGGTGCCTGTAGGTGGTAGATTTGTGATATAGAAGTGGTTTTTGTATTACAAGTGCCCGAAAAGTACGAAATAGTACAATACAGGGTGAGATAAAGTCAAACGTCATAATTTTTACATTTTTTTTAAAATTTTATTGAATGAAAGCAAAGAAATGTCGGAAATAGCATCAAATTGTAGAATAAGTTTAGATTTGTTCGAATTTTCCACCTTTGGCACGAATTATGGCCTTCAAACGGCCAATGAAACCGTCATACCCTGCCCGAATGTTGCTCTGCGGTATTTTGGCCCCTTCCCGGCGAAGCGCATGCTTGAGGTGATCGACACTTTGGTATTTTTTAGTGCCAACCTTATTTTCCAAAATACTCCAGACACATTAGTCCAACGATTGGTATCTGGAGATTCTGGTGGTCATTGGGCGCTGGAATTAAAGCGAGGAATCTCATTTTGTAATCATTCTTGGGTGGCGCGTGCTAAGTGCGATGGTGCTGAGTCCTGCTGGAATGTCCAAGGTCTGCGGCCAAAATGTTTGCGTGCCCAAGGCTTTAATACACCCTCCAGAATATTTTCGAGATAATATTCGGCATTTATTCTGCGATATGTTTAGCACAAGTCGCTTATTTACTTTTCGAACCATGGTACGAGATACAAAAGATTTATTCGGTCTGAAGTTGGTGCAGTTTTTTTTTCTCACCCTGTATATGAAGGTGGTTTTGGAAATGTGTACAAAGTGTACGAACTGTACTAAATGGTACTAAATTTGGAACTGTTTGGTTTTGGGGTGAATGGATGCAGCTGGAGTTCTGAAATTTTTATTGGGGTCCCTAGATTGGTGGTAGGTTTGTGCTAAAGAGGTGGTTTTGGAAACGGGTACTATAAGTGCACCAAAAGTACGAACTAGTACAAAATTGGGTACAATTTGGTATTTGGTGAACAAATAGTGTTTAACATCTAAAATTTGGTATTAGGACCGTCGTAGTTTTGAAATTTTGTATTTGGGTCCCTAGATAGGTGTTAGGTTTGCAATGAAGAGCTGGTTTTGGAAACGGGTACTACAAGTGCACAAAAAGTACGAACTGGTACTATATTTGGGTCGATTTGGTATTGGCTAAAGAAATAGTGCTTGAAATCTCAAAATTTGCTATGAGGGTTGCTGTTCATGTGTAGCCTGGTCATATGGAGTTGATTTCGGAAATGTGTACTACTAATTGTACGAAAAGTACTAAATGGTACTAAATTTGGTATTGGTTGAAGGGAAAGAGCTAAAATTCAGAAATTTGATATTTAGATTATTGATGGTATCTGGAATTGAGATATGGAGGTGGTTGTACTATAATTGTACGAAAAGTACTAAATGGTACTAAATTTGGTTTTGGGTGGAAAAATAGGGCTAGAATACTAAAATTTGATATTGCGGCCTCTGTTTGTTTGGAAATCTTTCGAACTTGAAATTTAAAAATTTGGTAGTAGGGTTGGATTCTTCAGGGCTGGAATCTTTCAATTTAATATTAAGGTCTGTGTTGGCTGAAATCCCGAAATTTGATATAGAGGTCTCTGTTGGTATCTGGAATTAAGATATGGAGGTGGTTTTGGAAATACGTCCTAAATTTATACGATAAGTATTTAATGGTACAAAATTTGGTGTTGGGAATCCCGAAATTTGGCATTGAGATCTCTGTTAGTATCTGGAATTGAGATATACAAGTGGTTTTGGAAGTGTATACTATAATTGTACAAAAAGTACTTAACTGGTACTAAATTTGGTATTGGGCGAGGAGGTACAGCTGGAATTCTCAAATTTGATATTGAGATCACTGTTGGTATCTCGAATTGAGATATGGAGGTGGTTATGGGAATGTGTACTATAATTGTACGAAAAGTACTAAATGGTACTAAATTTGGTATTGTATAAAGGGATAGAGCTGGAATCCTTAAAAGTGATATTTAGGTCTTTGCTGGTATCTGAATTGAGATATGAAGATGGTTTTGGAAATGCGTCCCATATTTGTACAAAAAGTACTAAATGGTACTAAATTTGGTTGTGGATGAAGGCATAAAGGTAAAATTCTGAAATTTGGCATTTAGAGTATTGATGGCATCTGTGTTTGAGACTTGGCGGTCTGTTGGGAAATTCGTACTATAATCGTACGAAAAGTACTAAATGGTGCTACAATTCTGAATTTGATATTTAGATTATTGATGGCATCAGCTGGAATTCTGAAATTTGAGGTGTCTGCTGGTATTTGAATTTAGATATGGAGGTGGTTTTGGAAATGCTTCCTATATATAAGTACTAAATAGTACTAAATTTAGTATTGGGTGAAGGAACAGAGCTCGAATCCTCAAATTTGATATTGAGGTCCACTTTGGTATCTGGAATTGAGATTTGTAGGTGGGTTTTGGAAGTGTGTACAATATTTGCACGAAAAGTACTAAATGGTTCTAAATTTGTTAGTGGGTGAAGGCTTATTGCTGGAATCTTTAAATTTGATATTAAGGTATCCGTTGGCTGAAATCCCGAAATTTGATATGGAGGTCTCTGTTGGTATCTGGAATTAAGATATGGAGATGGTTTTGGAAATACGTCCTAGATTTATACGAAAAGTACTAAATATCGTATTGGGTGAAGGAATAGTGCTGAAATCCGGAAATGTGATATTGAGGTATCTGTATTTAAGATTTGGTGGTGGGTTTGGAAATACGTCCCAAATTTGTAGAAAAGTACTAAATAGTACCAACATTTGGTATTGGGTGAAGGAATAGACCTCAAAATTGACATTGAGGTCTCTGTTGGTATTTGAAAATGAGATATGGAGATGCTTTTGAAAATCCGTGTAATAATTGTTCGAAAAATACTAAATAGTACTAAATTTGGTATTTAGTGAAGGGTTTATCTGGGATCCCGAAATTTTTATATTGAGATCTCTGTTGGTATCTGATGCTGAGATTTGAAGATAATTTAGGAAATATGGACGAAAAGTACTAAATGGTACTAAATTTGGTATTGGGTGAGGGGATACAGCTGGAATCCCGACATTTCATATTGCGGTCCCTGTAGGTATCTGAAATTGAGATATGATGGTAGTTTCTGAAATGCGTCCTATATTTGTACAAAAATACTAAAAAAACAGAAACCTTCTAAATTCCGAATATCTGGATATACAGTTATATGGGGGGCTATACCAATTAGTGGAACTGAATCGATTATTTTTTGCTAGGAGAGAACAGACCTACCGAGAACCCCAAGCGCCAAGTTTCAGCTAAATTGGTTGGAAATTATAGCAGAAACTTTTAAATTCCGACAATCTGGAGATACCGTTATATGGGGGCTATACCAATTAGTGTATCTGAATTGACCATTTTTTGCAAGGTGAGAATGAATCAAACATTTTTTGCAAGGATAGAACAGACCTACCGGGATCCCAAAAGTAAATTTTCAGCTAATTTGGTTAGAAATTGTGGCAGATTGTGGCCTTTAAAATACCGAAAATCTGGAGATATCGTTATATGGGACTATACTAATTAGTGGTCCTGAATCGAACCTTTTTTCGCAAGAAAAGAACAGAACAGACCTATCGAGAAACCCAATTGCCAAGTTTCATCTAATTGGGTTGGAAATTGTAGCAGAAATCTTCAAAATACCGAAAATTGTTAGATACCGTTATATAGGTGCTATACCAATTAGTGGACCAGAATCCAATATTTTTTGCAAGAATAGAACAAACCTACCAAGAACCCCAACTGTCAAGTTTCAGCAAATTTAGTTGGATATTGTGGCAGACACCTTCAAAATACCGAAAATCGGGAGATACCTTATAAACCAGAAATTTTTTGCAAGGAGAGAACGGATCTTCCCAGAACCCAAAGGTAAGGTTTCAGCTGATTAGTTTGGATATTGTGGCAGAAACCTTCAAAATTCCGAAAATCGGGAGATACTGTTATATGTTGGCTATAGGAATTACTGAACCTGAATCGAACATTTTTTTGCAAGGATAGAACAGACATATCGAGAACCATATTTGTCAGGTTTCATCTTTTTTGTTTGGAAATGATGGCAGAAACCTTCAAAAGACCAAAAATCGGGAGATACTGTTATATGGAGCTATGTCAATTAGTGGACCTGAATCGACCATTTTTAGCTAGGAAAGAACAGACCTACCGAGAACTCCAAGTGCCAAGTTTCAGTTAATTTGGTTAAGAATTGTAGCAGAAACCTTCAAAATACCGAAAATCGGGAGATACCTTATATATGGGGGCTATATCTATTAGTGGACCAGAAATTTTTTGCAAGGAGAGAACGGATCTTGCAAGAACCCCAGAGATAAGGTTTCAGCTGATTAGTTTGGATATTGTGGCAGAAACCTTCAAAATTCCGATAATCGGGAGATACGGTTATATGGTGGCTATAGGAATTAGTGGACCTGCAACGATTATTTTCTGCAAGGATAGAACAGACATATCGAGAACCCCAATTGTCAGGATTCATCTATTTTGGTTGGAAATTGTAGCAATAACCTTCAAAATACCGAAAATCGGAAGATAATCTTATTTGGAGGCTTTACCAATTAGTGAACCTGGATCACCAACCTCAGTTTATTTGGTTAGATATAGTGACAGAAACTTTAAAAAGACCGAAAATCGGTGGGTATATAGGTGCTATATAGTGAGCCTGAATCGATGACTTTTTGCAAGCAGAGAACTGACCTACCAAGAACCTCAAATGTCAAGTTTCAGTTAATTTAGTTGGAAACTAAGGAAGAAGCCTTTAAAACATTGAAAATCGGGAGATACCATTATATGGGGGCGATAGCAATTGGTGGACCTAAATCGATCATTTTTTGCAAGAAGAGAACAGATCTACCAAGAACCCCAAAGGCAAAGTTTCAGTGGATTTGCTCGAAAATTGTGGCCTTCAAAATACTGAAAATCGGGAGATACCGTTACATGGGGCTATACAAATTGGTGCATTTAAATCGAATTTTTTTTGCTAGGATAGAACAGACCTACCATGAACCCTAAAAATAAAGTTTCAGCTGATTTGATTGGCAATTGTAGCAGAAACCTTCAAAATACGGAATACCGGTATATACCGTCGTATGGGAGCCCTACCAATTAGTGAGCCAATATCGACCATTTTTTGCATGGAGAGAACAGACCTACCAAGAACCCCAGAAGTGAGGTTTCAGCTGATTTGGTTGGATATTGTGACCAAAAACCTTCAAAATATCGAAAATCTGAAGGTAACGTTATATGGGGGCAATACCTCAACGTGGACCAATTTAGTCTAATTTCAATATCAATCACCCTGCATATAATATAAAAATTTTGTGCTAAATTTCAAAGCTCAACAACAGATAGACGGACGAGAAGACTGATGGACATTGCAAAATCTTTTTATAATTTTATTCAGATCCGGAATTTTATTCAGATTTCTGACGAATATTTCGAGTTGTTGCAAATGGAATGACAAACCTCCCTCCATTATATGGTGGAAGGTAAAAGACTCCACGCTTAGTAAAGTACTTGAAAAAATTTGTTTGAAGTACGGTAGGATTACCAGAACTCTTTTTTTTCGAAGGACTAACAGGACTAACAAATTTCGATGTTTTTAGAATATTTTTTAAGGCTACCTAAATTCGTGCTTTTCTCAAGAATACTTATTTATTCCGAGGCCCTCAACTTGTCAGCCCATCCATGTCATAAATAAAATTACATTCACCTACATCTGTATGACGATCCCAGCCCATCCTCCACGCCATGCCACCCATCCACTGGTCATCACAAAAAGCCATGTCGTTCGTTGTTCGCCACGTTACACAGCAAAAGCATTGGCTTGTAATGTTCCAGTGTGTTTGGCTCATGGCAATGGCGGCGAACGAACTAACGAATGGACAAAAGCACACAAAAAAAAATCACCGGTACATAACGTCAGTACAACAACAACCACCGCCGGATTTAACATGGAAAATGCATCCACAAGTCCAATATGACGACGTCCATTCGCATTGCATCAAGTGATGACCAAACGACATTGTTAAATTAAATCAAAAAAGAAAAGAAAAAAAATGTATGTGTCCATAAACCATGGCTGGATGGCATGGCAGCATGAGGTTTATGAAGAGAGACCGAGAGACCTCAACATGGACATGGGAAAAAAAGAACGAAGAACAAAAAAAAAAAAAAAAACTACAACAAACAAATGAGGCACACTTTTATAAAGTAAAATATATGACAGTAATAATTACCGGAAGCATTTCACGGGGACTGCATGTGGCAGAAAAGGGATTAACTTCAAAAGAAAAAACAATACTGCCATTACTCTTCAGTAAAGGTAGGAGGCTATAACAGCATTATCTTTTGATGTACATATAAAGAAGAAGGTACATTGTAGGTTGGGATTTTTGGAAATTCAATCCAGAAATATTGAAAATATCTCAAAATGAAGACCCTCTGGGAGAGAGGAGAGGGAGAGAGAGGAAGGACCTGTGGGAGATGACTACCTGGCCTTCCATTAGAGGTGACCATTTGTTCTTATAAGAGAGCAGACCCTCTGGTTTAACTATATGGGGGAAGGTTCTCTGGTCTTCTATCAGAGAAGACCCTATGTTCTTCTATCAGAGAAGACCCTATGGTCTTCTATCAGAGAAGACCCTATGGTCTTCTATCAGAGAAGACCTTATGGTCTTCTATCAGAGAAGACCCTATGGTCTTCTATCAGAAATGACCCTCTGGTCTCCTATCAGAGAAGACCATCTGGTCTTCTATCGGAGAAGACCCTCTGGTCTTCTATCAGAAAATACCCTCTGGCCTTCTATCAGAGAAGACCCTCTGGTCTTCTATGAGAGAAGACCCTCTGGTCTTCTATCGGAGAAGACCCTCTGGTCTCCTATCAGGAAGACCATCTGGTCTCCTATCAGAGAAGACCCTCTGATCTTCTATCGGAAAAGACCCTCTGGTCTTCTATCGGAGAAGACCCTCTGGTCTTCTATCGGAGAAGACCCTCTGGTCTTCTATCGGAGAAGACCCTCTGGTCTTCTATCGGAGAAGACCCTCTGGTCTTCTATCGGAGAAGACCCTCTGGCCTTCTTTCAGAGAAAACCCTCTGGCCTTCTATCAGAGAAGACCCTCTGGTCTTCTATCAGAGAAGACTCTCTGGTCTTCTATCAGAGAAGACCCTCTGGTCTTCCATCGGAGAAGACCCTCTGGTCTTCCATCGGAGAAGACCCTCTGGTCTTCCATCGGAGAAGACCCTCTGGTCTTCCATCGGAGAAGACCCTCTGGTCTTCCATCGGAGAAGACCCTCTGGTCTTCCATCGGAGAAGACCCTCTGGTCTTCCATCGGAGAAGACCCTCTGGTCTTCCATCGGAGAAGACCCTCTGGTCTTCTATCGGAGAAGACCCTATGGTCTTCTATGTGAGAACGCCCTCTGGTCTCCCTTGAGAGAACGCCTTCAACTCTTCTATGAGAGAAAAAAATCGCATTCCTATAAGAAATGACTCATGCTCACATTTGAAAGGTAGAAAGGCAAAAAAATCCACGATTATAGCCTTCGGGGTTTTTGAAAAATATTTTTCGAAAAAATACTTGAAAAATATCCTATAAAAATCCACGTCTGTTGGTCCTTAAAAAATTCCTTAAAATATCTGATTGTGAGAAGGCCCTGTTGTTTTCTATAATTGAAGACCCATCTAGTGATATTGGGCAAATAAATGTTCTAAAAATAACATTGGGCGCCATCTAGTAATACTAGTAATTTTATCATATAATTTTATCATAATAATATATAAATTTATGATGGATACTTTTGGGCGTTAGAAAATTTATTACAATACACAATCAAATTTTTAAAAAAGAAGTCAAAACCACTCTGATACAGAGGATGCAAAGACCATGACATTATTTTATGATGAGGACAATCAAGGGATACTGGTTGAATGCATGTTATGGAAAGCGCCATCTAGTGGCATGGATAGAATATGTAGTTGTGTGGGAAATATATATTCCTGTGCCTACGACAGATAGATCCGAGTAGATTTATTAGATAAAAATCAGAGAAATCCCTATGGTATGGTGACATAACATATTTTTCCACTACCAACGCCATCTATCGAATCAAAGCAACAATGCTATTATTATACCCTCAGCAATATGACTCCAGAGGGCCAAAACGTGCCTCATCGAAATAACGATTTCAGACCTTACAACTTTTGGGCAAAATCCGTTTTAGGGCATTTGGAGTTGATCTAGCCATGTCCGTCCGTAAGTCTGTCTACTGCGCACGATAACTCTCGCTCTAACTCTCAAAGTCAGTATCCGATTTGATCCAAACTTGGTACATCGTAACATTACTTAGATTGAGTTCGGAGATGGGCAATATCGGTCCACTCCTTCGGGTACCTCCCACACAAAATGTCTACATTTTCAAAGAAAATATTTTACTGCACAGAAAGAGATTTTGCTTCAACTTTGCAAATCTCAATATTTGCATAATGTCATGCCCTTTTGGCATATTTTCAATCTTTCAGGGGCGAATTTACAAAAATCTAGCTATATTGGTATGACTTACTAAAAATTTCTCCCTGGCACACAAGCTATATGACTACAGAGGGTTATATCATTTGATATGGCCAAAACTTGCCTCATCGAAATAACGGTTTTAGACCCTAGGTCTCTTTAAACTAAATCCGTTTCAGGACATTTGGCGACGATCCAACGATGTCCGTGTCTGGCTGGTGGGCACGATAACACTCGAAGGTAGTATCCGATTTGGTCCAAATTATCGTAATATTATCAAACAGAGATCGAGTTCGGAGATTGGCACTATCGGTCCACTCCTACTGGTACCTCCCCAACAAAAGATCGAAATTTTTAAAGAAAACAAGTTAAATAGCATTAGTCGGTTTTGCCGCCAAATGTATACCCCCAGCCTTGGGTTATGATTATTTACACTTTTGACCCTGACAGTTGACCAATATTGCCCAATTCTGATTTCTGTTTAAGAGAAATATTTAGATATGTTAAATTGTATAGAATAGCCGACTTGTTTCGCAAGTTATGACAGATATAAATATTGGAAATTGTGACCCTTTCTGGGTATGGTACCAGATGTATATCATCTTCACAACAGATTTCGTCTTAGAAAAAAATGTTTTGATGTGTGAAATTTGAAGAGAGTTGTATGCTTATTTCGCTTTGTTTGTGGGGAGGTACCGGAAGAAATGATCAGATCTCTACCATCTTCATAACAGATCTTGTGTTGATGGAAAAATTGAGATGTACCAAGTCTAAATGGAATCGGATGTCAATTTCACGTTTTATGAGCTTCATGGATTTTCAAAATTTTGACCCTTTGTGTGGGAGGTACCAGAAGAAGTCGCCCCCGATATATTCCATCTTCACAGAAGATCTTGTGTTAGTAGAAATAATGGTAGGTCTGATATATCAACTCAACCGAATGCTTATGCCGAATTTTAAGATCGCTTTGGTTATTCAAAATGTTAACCCATTGTGGGGGATGTACCAGAAGGAGTGAACCGATATATTCCATCTTCACACCAGATCTTGGATTAATAAAAATATGTGTGAAATTTGAAGACCATCGGACTCTTACATCTTATTTTATTAGAGTTATAAATATTCAACATTTTGTGGGGGGAGGTACTTGATGGAGTGGACCGATATTGTCCGTTTGCGCACCTGACGTAACACTGTATGATGAGCGCTATATAGTGATATTGGACGAATAAATGCCAATATAAGTTTATGAATCACTGCGGTCATTAAATTATTTTCGATAGGGCGATTATCGCTCCCTTTCAACCCATCAAATTAGCACTAGCAACACCTAATTAGCCTCGGATAAAATTGAGATAATTCAAAACTGAATAATGTGCGAATATGATTTTTTTTTTTGGAGTTGAATTAAAACCCGTTTTGAGCGGTATTGTGACACCTCTGGTCATTGTGGCTAATTGAAAAATGGCATGTTTCAAATTTGCAACAAACTAACAGTATTTCTAATCATTCTTTTATTCGACATGATTAGTAAAGAGACAGTTGCTAATCTAGAACTGACCTATGCATCCAATTTTTCATGCATGCAAGTCGTCATAATACCTTTCGGTTACCCAGAAAAAAAAAAACGAAATATCATGCAACTTGTTATGGCCCATTTCACAATGTAAAAAACCAGCAGTAGGGGAGAGGAGGATGGTGGTGGTGGTTTCAAAAACAATAACCAACCTTAACTGGCTCACAACAAAGGAACAAGACAACAGTTAGTAATGGCAATTAAAACGAAACTACTACTCATATCCTGTTGATAGCAAAAAAAAAAATCCCTCAACCATTCCCAGGAGATGGTGGGAGAGAGGAAATGAAATAATTGCAACAAAAAAATAAAAAACCCTACACAGATAACGCAAGACAATAACAAAACCAAATGCGAAGGAAAGAAATGCTGCCAACAACTACATAAAATGTTCAGTGAATTCAATTAACCGCAAATGTTTTGCTATTTGGGTTTTTTATTTTGTCTGTTTGAGTGCCCTGCGTTTCCAACGTCTCTAAGGGATATCATTGAACCGGCCGTAACTGTTACACATTTTCATCAGAGGTTTAGCACAAAAAACGAATCCGAAACAAAGGAAAAGAAAGAACCTCATACATAATGAAGAAGTCATAAGAATGGGAATGGCTGAAAATCTCCATAGTTGGGGTTTGATATCAAACTAGATTGGGTTCGATATCAAACTAAGTTGAGGTTTGAATCATAGTTGGGTTTGATATCAAACTTAGTTGGGTTTGATATCAAACTTAGTTGGGTTTGATATCAAACTGAGTTGGGTTTGATATCCAACTAGGTTGGGTTTGATATCAAACTAAGTTGGGTTTGATATCAAACTAGGTTGGGTTTGATATCAAACTAGGTTGGGTTTGATATCAAACTAGGTTGGGTTTGATATCAAACTAGGTTGGGTTTGATATCAAACTAGGTTGGGTTTGATATCAAACTAGGTTGGGTTTGATATGATACTAGTTTGAGTGTGATATCAAACTGGTTTGAGATTGATATCAAACTAGGTTGAGTTTGATATCAAACAAGGTTGGGTTTGATATCAAACTAGGTTGGGGTTGAAATCAAACTAGGTTGGGTTTGAAATCAAAGTAAGTTGGGTTTTATATCAAACTAGGTTGGGTTTGATATCAAACTAGGTTGGGTTTGATATCAAACTAGATTTGGTTTGATATCAAACTAGGTTTGGTTTGATATCAAACTAGGCTGGGTTTGATATCAAACTAGGGTGGGTTTGATATCAAACTAGGTTGGGTTTGATATCAAACTAGGTTGGGTTTGATATCAAACTAGGTTGGGTTTGATATCAAACTAGGTTGGGTTTGATATCAAACTAGGTTGGGTTCGATATCAAACTTGGTTGGGTTCGATATCAAACTTGGTTGGGTTCAATATCACACTTCGTTGGGTTTGATATCAAACTAGTGGAGGTTCGATATCAAACTAGTTGGGGTTTGATATCAAACTTGAATGGGTTTGATATCAAACTAGGTTGGGTTTGATACCAAATTAAATTTGGTTTGATATCAAACTTGTTTGTGTTTGATATCAAACTAGGTTGGGTGGATATCATACTAGTTTGGGTTTGATATCAAACTAGTTGGAGTTTGATATCAAACTTGTTTGGGTTTGATATCAAACTTGTTTGGGTTTGATATCAAACTTGTTTGGGTTTGATATCAAACTTAAATGGGTTTGACATCGAACTTCAATGGGTTTGATATCAAACTTGAATGGTTTTGTTTGTTTTGGCTTGGTTTGATATCAAACTAGGTTATATTCCAAATCAAACTGGACAATGTTGGACATCAAACTATGTTATGTTGGACGCCAGACTAGATAATGATCAACATCACATAGTCTTGTTTGAAACCAAACTAGACTATGTTTGATGTCAAACGAGATTTGGTTTGACATTAAGCTTGGCTAGTCTGATATCAGACTGGACTCTTGAGAACTTTTTTATCTACGAAGACATTGGTAAGGCTTCTGCCGGAAGACGTTTGAGCTTGTGGTCTGTGGAAAACCGTTACAGGGTCTTCCGAATATCGGAGAACTCTAGAAAGTCTCCTGTCAAGAGAAGTCTTTTACTTTTCCTTGCTCTATAGAAGACCAACAAATAGCTTCGACAAATTAAACCCCTTTCTTTTACCTACCCAAATTTATTTGTTAAAACAAAAATAATATTTAAAGCGATTACAATGTAGAACCCAAAACCCAGCAACAGCAACAAAAACCACTTGGCTCTATTGAAACGAATACAAAACTAAATTAAAATCCATAAACTAAACATGCATGAACATGTTTGTATGTATGTTTATTATGCGTATATTTACAATGACTATTGCAGAAGGCAAATAATGCCATTGGGTTGTTCCTGGAAAATCCTTAACAATTCAACGAAGGAAATTCAGGAAATTGCGGTGTTGAAAATGAAGATCGGAAAAAGGGGGGAGGAAAAGAAACATAAACGAATTAAAAAATTAGAGTGGAAATTTCATTTGAAAAAAAAAACACATATTCAAGCGAGAGGAATTAGAACAATGCCATTGTAAACGAGGAATGAAAAATTGAAAGAAGATGAAAACAGGAATGGAGGAAATGAAGAATGGAAATGAAATGTTCATAACAGGAGAGTAATGGGACCATAATCTAACAATGTGATTGGATAACTATGAAGACATATTGAAAAACTATGCCAAACATTTTGCAGATAGACGAGAGGTGACCAGGGGCCGAATTGTGGTATGTGAGATTTTAAAACATTTTTTAAAGGGCTATCAGAGCTTTAATTGGACATTTTAAGGTATATTTGTTCAAGGACCATCAGTTGATGAAACGTGCACTTTTTAAAGATTATTTTTTCAAATACCATCCGACCAAGAAACGTGGATTTTTTAAAAATTATTTTTTCCAAGGATCCCAGAAACGTGGATTTTTTAAAAATTATTTTTTCCAAGAATCCAACAAACGTGGATTTTTTAAAAATTATTTTTTTCAAGGATCCAAGAAACGTGGATTTTTTAAAAATTATTTCTTCCAAGGATCCAAGAATCGTGGATTTTTTAAAAATTATTTTTTCTAAGGATCCAAGAAACTTGGATTTTTTAAAAATTATTTTTTCCAAGGATCCAAGAAACGTGGATTTTTTAAAAATTATTTTTTCCAAGGATCCAAGAAACGTGGATTTTTTAGAAATTATCTTTTCCAAGGATCCAAGAAACGTGGATTTTTTTAAAGAATATTTTTTCAAGGATCCAAGAAACGTGGATTTTTTTAAAGAATATTTTTTCAAGGATCCAAGAAACGTGGATTTTTTTAAAGAATATTTTTTCAAGGATCCAAGAAACGTGGATTTTTTTAAAGAATATTTTTTCAAGGATCCAAGAAACGTGGATTTTTTTAAAGAATATTTTTTCAAGGATCCAAGAAACGTGGATTTTTTTAAAGAATATTTTTTCAAGGATCCAAGAAACGTGGATTTTTTTAAAGAATATTTTTTCAAGGATCCAAGAAACGTGGATTTTTTTAAAGAATATTTTTTCAAGGATCCAAGAAACGTGGATTTTTTTAAAGAATATTTTTTCAAGGATCCAAGAAACGTGGATTTTTTTAAAGAATATTTTTTCAAGGATCCAAGAAACGTGGATTTTTTTAAAGAATATTTTTTCAAGGATCCAAGAAACGTGGATTTTTTTAAAGAATATTTTTTCAAGGATCCAAGAAACGTGGATTTTTTTAAAGAATATTTTTTCAAGGATCCAAGAAACGTGGATTTTTTTAAAGAATATTTTTTCAAGGATCCAAGAAACGTGGATTTTTTAAAAATTATTTTTTTCAAGGATCTTAGAAACGTGGATTTTTTAAAAATATTTCTTCAAGGATCCAAGAAACGTGGATTTTTTAAAAATTATTTTTTTCAAGGATCTTAGAAACGTGGATTTTTTAAAAATATTTTTTCAAGGATCCAAGAAACGTGGATTTTTTAAAAAATATTTTTTCAAGGATCCAAGAAACGTGGATTTTTTAAAAAATATTTTTTCAAGGATCCAAGAAACGTGGATTTTTTATAGAATATTTTTTCAAGGATCCAAGAAACGTGGATTTTTTAAAAATTGTTTTTTTTTTCAAGAATCCAAGAAACGTGGATTTTTTATTATTTTTTTTTTTTTTTCTAAAAGACCTTCCACATTTCCGTTTTATCCATCCATGACTAATGACTCACATTCAAGCGATTAAACAAAAAGACTCTAAAGCCACTTGGAAATCATTTTTCCCATGTAAATGCTTTGGAGTTTTTGTAATTTTCTGCCATCGTTCATTTTTTATGCTGTAAAACAAATGAGCCATTAAACGCTAGCCTTGCATTAATTGCAAACAACTTTACAATCTAAAATTAATTACTGTAATTTCCCAACTACCAGGCAGCCGAAGCAGCAGTCTGTCAGTTCACGCAGAGAGCTGGGCAAACAGAAGAAAAAAAAAATCGAAATAAATAAAAACAAAATAACTCCGACATATGTTGCTGTGAACTCTCATTGCAAAAACATTAATTTCAATTTAATTGGCAAGTCAATTTTTAAAGAGTTTTGAACCCCTAACCCTCTGCCACAGTCCCTCCTTCCGCCCAGGGTATGTAAATGTGATCCACTTAATTCAGCCCCACTAAAGTTTAGTGTAACTTTCACGCTTTAAAGTGAACAGCAGAAAAAAACGGCTTTGCAACACAATGACCCCAACAACTTCCTTGAAGATAAAAGGGAACTGAGTGAAGCTCTGGCCACAATGCAACAAGAGAAGGAAAGAAGGTGGAGGAGAAAATCAGCATATGCTCCAACTTTATAAAATTCCCAGCATGGACTTAAAGCTGCTACTTCAAGTGCCCCCAAACGTATGGACGTCCAACCATTGCACCGCCACAGTCCAGGGGGCATTCACCAAGCATGGCTGGGTTCAGTTCTTCCACATTTTCTTTGAAAGTAAGTCAGAAGACCAGCCAGGATGAGGAGGGGAAGCCAGGGATCGAGTCCAGGGCAAAGTAACAAAATAGTTTATAATGTAAGCACTGAAGAATATAATAAAAAAAGGAATACTTAAATTGATATAATTGTTGCATATTTAATAGGGCAAGGAAGAATTGGGATGATGGGAGGCAGGGTGCAAACTTTGCCCCATCACCCCATGCAATAATGCAAAGAGAGTTCCAGGAGATGGGGCACAAAAATTAAGTCGAGTTGTTGTCATAGCCATCCATGGCAGGAAAGAAGTATGCAACTGAACATAATATTCCAATCGCGTATGACGCTGCCATATGCTAGCTGGCTGACTGAATGACTGACTTACGGGCATACCATGCTCAAACTCAACTCGACAACATGCACATGCAACAGTCAACAACCCTAAAACATGAAATTGGATTAGAGCTAAAGGCAGCATGTTGTGCATTAAATGCGTCGACTGTTTTCTTTGAAAATCCCGGGGAACAGAACCCCAAAAGGCAACGAGGGAGGTGGGAAACTATTTGGAAAATTTGAAAAAGAAAAAAAAAAAACAAGGAAACAAATAAAACCAGGATAGTTTAACATCAGACAAGGGTAGTTTGACATCAAATAGTTTGATATCAATGTATGGCAGTTTGATATCAAACTAAAAAGGTTTGACATCACAGCAGGATAATTTGACATCAAACTAGGTTTGTTTGACATCAAACAAGGTTAGTTTGACATCAAACTAGGTAAGTTTGACATCAAACTAGATTAGTTTGACATCAAACTAGTATAGTTTGACATCAAACTAGTATAGTTTGACATCAAACTAGTATAGTTTGACATCAAACTAGGTTAGTTTGACATCAAACTAGTATAGTTTGACATCAAACTAGTATAGTTTGACATCAAACTAGGTTAGTTTGACATCAAACTAGGTTAGTTTCACATCAAACTAGGTTAGTTTGACATCAAACTAGAATAGTTTGACATCAAACTGGGTTAGTTTGACATCAAACTGGTTAGTTTGACATCAAACTAGTATAGTTTGACATCAAACTAATACAGTTTGACATCAAACTAGTATAGTTTGACATCAAACTAATACAGTTTGACATCAAACTAGTATAGTTTGACATCAAACTAGTATAGTTTGACATGAAACTATTACAGTTTGACATCAAACTAGTACTGTTTGTCATCGAACTAGTACAGTTTGACATCGAACTAACACAGTTTGACATCAAACATGCACAGTTTGACACCAAACTAGTACAGTTTCAAATCAAACTAGGTTTGTTTGACATCAAACTAGTATAGTTTGACACCAAACTAGTAAAGTTTGACATCGAACTAGTAAAGTTTGACATCGAACTAGTACAGTTTGACATCAAACTTGTACAGTTTGACATCGAACTAGTACAGTTTGACATCAAACTAGTACAGTTTGACATCAAACTAGTACAGTTTGACATCGAACTTGTGCAGTTTGACATCAAACTAGTATGGTTTTATATCAAACTGGGCAAGTTTGGCATCAGACTAGGTTAGTTCGACATCAAATTACGTTAGTTTTATATCAAACTTGGTTAGATTGATATCAAACTAGGCAAGTTTGATATCAAATTAAGGTAGTATGACATCAAACTAAGTTAGTTTGATATCAAACTAGGGTAGTTTTACATCAAACTAGTTAAGTTTGACATCAAACTTGATTAGATTGACATCAAATTTGGTTAGTTTTGATTGTTTGACATCAAACAAAGCTAGTTTGACATCAAACTATGTCAGTTGGACATCAAACTAACCTAGTTTGTTCTCAAAATATACTATGTTTGACATCAAACTAGGGGAGAATTTGGTCTTCTTTGCATAGCAGACCAATTTATCTTCTCTTTTCCTAAATTATTTTCCCTCCCCTCCTTATCATGCCCAACCAACGCTTTGTGCGCTGGCGGCACAACACGCACATAGAATGAGAATTTGCGCAGAAAAAAAGGAATGTACTTTGAAATGCAACAACACCAACGATGAGCTTAACCACACCAATCCCACTGGCAGCAGCAGTGGAACAGTAACAGTTGAAAAGTGTGCCCCCATCCCGCGGAGCAGAGGTAGCTACTGACAAAGTGGAGCCATAAAGTAATAAAGAGCTGGGAATTGATATGAGTCACTTGCAGTATGAAAGGGATTTGTTAATGTCACTTGTCGTAGTGGTTGATTTGTCATTGTTGTTGTTGGTATAGCCGGTGCTGTTGTCGTTGCGGTGAGGAATCTTTTGTCCAACACATTATTATGATTCAATGGAACTTATCTGGGTATGTTAATATCAAAGTAACAACCAGTCATTGTTGCAGTAGTCAGGGCCAAGGAGAAGAGCCATGTTGTGAATTCGAGGAATTTGGGGTTGGAAAATGTAGAATATTGGGGAAAAATCGAGGTGGGCCAATGGACACGGGAAGGTTTGAATGAATCGGTTCTTGGATAGAGAAAGGAACATCTTTGGGGGGAGACTGAAAAACATTTCTTTGGCTGAAGGATATATCCATTATAAGAAGATAAGCTGTTTGACATGAAACCGAAAAAGTTTGGCATCAAACCGCAGCAGTTTGACATCAATACTGGCCGGTTTGTTATCATACAGAAGCAGTTCGACGTGAAAGTGGTACAGATTGACTTTAAACTAGTACAGTTTGACATAGAACTAATACAGTTTGACATCGAACATCCACAGTTTGAAATTGAACTAGTACAGTTTGAAATTGAACTAGTACAGTTTGATATCAAACTTGCACAGTTTGATATCAAACCAGTACAGTTTGGCATCAAACCAGTACAGTTTGACATCATACTAGTATAGTTTGACTTCAAACTAGTATAATTTGACTTCAAACTAGCACAGTTTGACATCAAACTTGCACAGTTTGACTTCAAACTAGAACAGTTTATCTAGTTTGATGCCAAACTGTGATCAAACTAGATAAGTTTGACATCAAACTAACTAGTCTGATATCAAACTAGGTAAGTTTGACACCGAACTAGATAAGTTTTACAGCAAACTAGATAAGATCAAACCATCAAACTTGCACAGTTTGACATCAAACTAGCACAAACTGTTTGACATAAAACAAGTTTGATAGTATGACATCAAACAAGTTTGATAGTTTGACATCGAACTAGTATAGTTTGACATCAAACTAGTATAGTTTGACATCAAACTAGTATAGTTTGACATCAAACTAGTATAGTTTGACATCAAACTAGTATAGTTTGACATCAAACTAGTATAGTTTGACATCAAACTAGTATAGTTTGACATCAAACTAGGTTAGTTTGACATCAAACTAGGTTAGTTTCACATCAAACTAGGTTAGTTTGACATCAAACTAGAATAGTTTGACATCAAACTGGGTTAGTTTGACATCAAACTAGAATAGTTTGACATCAAATTGGGTTAGTTTGACATCAAACTAGGTTAGTTTGAGGTCAGACTAGGTTAGTTTGACATCAAACTAGGTTAGTTTGACATCAAACTAGGTTAGTTTGAGATCAAACTAGGTTTGTTTGACATCAAACTTAGTTAGTTTGACATCAAACTAGTACAGTTTGACATCAAACTAGTACAGTTTGACATTAAACAGGTACAGTTTGACATCGAACTAGTACAGTTTGACATCGAACTAGTATAGTTTGACATCAAACTAGTATAGTTTGACATCAAACTAGGTTAGTTTGACATCAAACTAGGTTAGTTTGACATTAAACTAGGTTAGTTTGACCTCAAACTAGATTAGTTTGACATCAAACTAGTATAGTTTGACATCAAACTAGTATAGTTTGACATCAAACTAGTATAGTTTGACATCAAACTAGTATAGTTTGACATCAAACTAGTATAGTTTGACATCAAACTAGTATAGTTTGACATCAAACTAGTATAGTTTGACATCAAACTAGGTTAGTTTGACATCAAACTAGGTTAGTTTCACATCAAACTAGGTTAGTTTGACATCAAACTAGAATAGTTTGACATCAAACTGGGTTAGTTTGACATCAAACTAGAATAGTTTGACATCAAATTGGGTTAGTTTGACATCAAACTAGGTTAGTTTGAGGTCAGACTAGGTTAGTTTGACATCAAACTAGGTTAGTTTGACATCAAACTAGGTTAGTTTGAGATCAAACTAGGTTTGTTTGACATCAAACTTAGTTAGTTTGACATCAAACTAGTACAGTTTGACATCAAACTAGTACAGTTTGACATTAAACAGGTACAGTTTGACATCGAACTAGTACAGTTTGACATCGAACTAGTACAGTTTGACATCAAACTAGGTTAGTTTGACATCAAACTAGGTTAGTTTGACATCAAACTAGGCTAGTTTGACATTAAACTAGGCTAGTTTGACATCAAAGTAGGCAAGTTTGACATCGATCGAAGCTAGTTCGACATCAAACTAAGTTAGTTTGACATCAAACTAAGTTAGTTTGACATCAAACTAGGTTAGTTTGACATCAAACTAGGTTAGTTTGACATCAAACTAGGTTAGTTTGACATCAAACTAGGTTAGTTTGACATCAAACGAGGTTAGTTTGACATCAAACTAGTTTAGTTTGACATCAAACTAGTTTAGTTTGACATCAAACTAGGTTAGTTTGACATCAAACTTGGTTAGTTTGACATGAAACTTGGTTAGTTTGACATGAAACTTGGTTAGTTTGACATGAAACTAGGTAAGTTTGATATCAAACTAGGATAGTTTGACGTCAAACTAACCTAGTTTGATATCAAAATATACTATGTTTGACATCAAACTAGTATTTGAAGAATTTGGTCTTCTTTGCATAGCAGAACAATTTGTCTTTTCTTTCCCCAAATTATTTTTCCTCCCCTCCTTATCATACCCCATCAACGCTTTGTGCGCTGGCGGCACAACACGCACATAGAATGAGAATTTGCGCAGCAAAAAAGGAATGTACTTTGAAATGCAACAACACCAACGATGAGCTTAACCACACCAATCCCACTGGCAGCAACAACAGCAAGCAGTGGAATAGTAACAGTTGAAAAGAGTGCCCCATCCCGCGGAGCAGAGGTAGCTACTGACAAAGTGGAGCCATAAAGTAATAAAGAGCTGGGAATTGATATGAGTCACTTGCAGTATGAAAGGGATTTGTTAATGTCACTTGTCGTAGTGGTTGATTTGTCATTGTTGTTGTTGGTGTAGCCGGTGTTGTTGCTGCTGTTGTTGTTGTTGCGGTGGGGAATCTTTTGTCCAACACATTATTATGATTCAATGGAACTTATCTGGGTATGTTAATATCAAAGTAACAACCAGTCATTGTTGCAGTAGTCAGGGCCAAGGAGAAGAGCCATGTTGTGAATTCGAGGAATTTGGGGTTGGAAAATGTAGAATATTGGGGAAAAATCGAGGTGGGCCAATGGACACGGGAAGGTTTGAATGAATCGGTTCTTGGATAGAGAAAGGAACATCTTTGGGGGGAGACTGAAAAACATTTCTTTGGCTGAAGGATATATCCATTATTAGAAGATAAGCTGTTTGACATGAAACCGAAAAAGTTTGGCATCAAACCGCAGCAGTTTGACATCAATACTGGCCGGTTTGTTATCATACAGAAGCAGTTCGACGTGAAAGTGGTACAGATTGACTTTACACTAGTACAGTTTGACATAGAACTAATACAGTTTGACATCGAACATCCACAGTTTGAAATTGAACTAGTACAGTTTGAAATCAAACTTGCACAGTTTGATATCAAACTTGCACAGTTTGATATCAAACCAGTACAGTTTGGCATCAAACCAGTACAGTTTGACATCATACTAGTATAGTTTGACTTCAAACTAGTATAATTTGACTTCAAACTAGCACAGTTTGACATCAAACTTGCACAGTTTGACTTCAAACTAGAACAGTTTGACATCAAACTTGCACAGTTTGGCATCAAACTAGATAAGTTTGACATCAAACTGACTAGTCTGATATCAAACTAGGTAAGTTTGACACCGAACTAGATAAGTTTTACAGCAAACTAGATAAGATCAAACCATCAAACTTGCACAGTTTGACATCAAACTAGCACAAACTGTTTGACATAAAACAAGTTTGATAGTATGACATCAAACAAGTTTGATAGTTTGACATCGAACTAGTACAGTTTGACTTCAAACTTGTTTGACATCAAACTTCCACAGTTTGAAATAAAACATCCACAGTTTGAAATCGAACTGGTACAGTTTGAAATCGAACTGGTACAGTTTGACATCAAACTTCAACAGTTTGACATCAAACTTCAACAGTTTGACTTCAAACTTCCACAGTTTGACATCAAACCAGTACAGTTTGCCATAAAACTTCCACAGTTTGACTTCAAACTTTCACAGTTTGACATCAAACTAGTACATTTTGACATCGGACAGGCACAGTTTGACATCAAACTTGTACAGTATGACATCAAACCAGTACAGTTTGACATCAAACCAGTACAGTTTGACATCAAACTAGTACAGTTTGATATCAAAGTAGTAAAGTTTGACATCGAACTTGCACAGTTTTAAATCGAACTAGTACAGTTTGACATCAAACCATTACAGTTTGACATCAAACCAGTACATTTTGACATCGAACTTGTACAGTGTGACATCAAACTTGTACAGTATGACATGAAACCAGTACAGTATGACATCAAACCAGATTAACATCAGACAAGGCTGGATAGAGATCAAACTCGATTATTTTGACATCAAACTACGCCAGTTTGAAATCAAACGACTATAGTTTGAACAAAACTACCTAAGCTTCAGTCAAACTAGCCACGTACCCAAGTTTGACACCAACCTATACAAGTTCGACATCAACCTATACAAGATTGACACATATCATCAGATTTGGTCAATTTTGTATCAAACTATGTAAGAGTGACATCAAACTAGATTAGTCAGGCATCGAACTTCATAAGTTTGATACAAAATGATACCAGTTTGACACAAAACTAACACCAAATTGCCCTGGTTTGATACGAAATTTCCCTAATTTGACATCAAACTATGCCAATTTTTGCAAATCTTCATTAGTTTAACATCAAACCCTACCAGTTTCATTCATTCTTGCATCCTTCCGCACTCATCCAACTCAAAAACAAGTTAAATACCCCCGAGCAATAAAAATTGTTTTATTTTGTAAATTTCCAACTAATTCCAGCATTTGATTAGATTCTCCAACTAAAGTAAATAATTTCGTCATTAACACAAAGCGAGAGGATAAATGGAATTCTGTTACAACTTATTGTAAAATGTTTTTGACCTTCGGATCCTCTTGGCAAATAATGTAGCTGGCTAGAAGGGCGGTGTGGGGGCGGTTGCGAAACTATGAAGATGTTCGACAATGTTCAAAGAGCACATAAATAAGTTAACATTAGGAAGGGAGGAAAATAAAAAAAAACTGGATGGGCGATGAAAAATAGCTTGAAGGCGAACAATGAACAAGTATGAAAATCTCGGTGTGTTAACACAGATGCAATCACGCATACATAAACAACTTGTATGGCATATTGTGTTTAAGTGTTAGACAGGATATAAGAATCTACAATACAGATATGACCCCAACAAGCGATTTCCCTCCCACGCACAACAATAGCATTTCAGAATAGTTTTTCTTCTGGGGTTTTCATTCTCCCTTGATTTCCTTTCTCTCTCCCTCTCTCCACCAACTTCCACATGCATAGCTTCCAACATGTATGTATACATACATATGAACACAATATATCCTTTCAACGCCCTTTCACATTCTGCGAAGAGCCAAAAGAAAAGCATTTACGCACAAAATGCATTGTTAGAAGTCAGTCCTTTGTACGCCACATTCAATGTAGTTTTAAGTATATTATTTTTATTATATTTTCATTTTAAATAACTTTAAATAAGATTTTCTCTCCCCCCCCCCCTTTTTTTCAGAGTTTCTTCCTTTCATTCTTGCCTCCGACTGAGCGAGCGAAGGCTCCATGAAATATGAAGAATGTTTATGTTTGTGTTTGTCTTCGTGTACACAATGTTAATGCATTTCATACACAAGGAACTATGTATAGAAAATAAACATAGCATAACTTTCCCGCAACCGACCATAGAGCAGCGTGTTTGTCTTTAGCTGTTTATTTTAGAGCTGCTGGAACTAAACGCTGACGATGGAGAAGTAGGGAGCGGAAAATGACAGTGAGCAGGAGAATTGTGAAAGAAAGTATATTTGTTCCTTAAAGATTTTCTTAGATTACAAGTCTTTTTGGAATCGTTGGGACAAGTTTGACGTCAAACCACAATAGTTTGACATTAAATTAGTCCATTTTGACTTTCAATTGATACCGTTTGACATCAAATTGGGCTAGTTTGACATCAAACTAGGCTGGTTTGACATCAAACTTCAATAGCTTGACCTCAAATCAACTAGTTTGACTTCAAACTACAATAGTTTCACATCAAACCGCAATAGTTTGACTTCAAACAAACTAGTTTCAGATCAAACCAACTAGTTTGACATCAAACTACAATAGTTTGACATAATGCTTCAAAAGTTCGATATCAAACCAACTAGTTTGACATCAAACCAACTAGTCTGATATCAAACTACTATAGTTTGACATCAAACTTGTTTAGTTTGGCATCAAACATGTTCAGTTCGACATCAAACTTGTTCAGTTTGACATCAAACTTGTTCAGTTCGACATCAAACATGTTCAGTTTTACATCAAACTTGTTCACTTTGAAATCAAACTAGTTCAGTTTGACATCAAACTTGTTCAGTTTGACATTAGTGTTGTTCAGTTTGACATCAAACTTGTTCAGGTTGACATCAAACTTGTTCAGTTCGACATTAATCTTGTTCTGTTTGACTTCAAACATGTTCAGTTTTGCATTAAATATGTTGATTTTGACATCTAACATGTTGAGTTTGACATCAAACATGTCCGGTTTGACATTAAACTTGTTCAGTTTGACATTAATGTTATTCAGTTTGACATCAAACATGTTCAGTTTAGCATCAAACTGGTTCAGTTTGACATCAAACATGTTCAGTTTGACATCAAACAAGTTCAGTTTGACATCAAACATGTTGAATTTGACATCAAACATGTTGAATTTGACATCAAACATGTTCAGTTTGATATCAAACTTGTTCGGTTTGATATCAAACATGTTCAGTTTGACATCATACTTGTTCAACTTGACATCAAACATGTTCAGTTTGACATCGAACTTCTTCAGTCTGACATCAAACCGCAATAGTTTGACATCAAACTAAATCAGTTTGACATCAAACATGTTCAGGTTGACATCAAACATATTTAGTTTTACATCAAACTTGTTCAGTTTTAGATCAAACCGCAAAAGTTCGTATCAAACCAGCTAGTTTGACATCAAACTACATGAGTTTGACATCAAACTAACTAGTCTGACATCAAACCGCAATAGTTTCACATCAAACTGGATTAGTTTGACATCAAACCAATTCAATTTAGCATGAAACCAGACCCGTCTGATATCATACTACATTCAAAGCTAAAATTTTCCCCCACTGTGTCGAGTATTAGTTTAAGTTTTACTCTAGAATTTTAACCCCAACTGATTACGGCTATTGCCACTGACTGTTTACAGTCCGGCGGTATTGTAAACACTATAATACGCTCCCCTGTTCTGTTCGGTTTTTTGTTGCTTCCTCCTTTTATTCTTCATAAACACGCATAAACACTTTTACTAACTTCTTATTGTGGTCCTAGTGGTTGTTGTTGCTGCTGTCTTTATTATTCTGTTTACAAATCGAACAATAGAGGGCGGTGGCAAATAAAGGTACGTACATTCAGTAGAGGAGGGCTGTTAAATAGGTGTGCAACACTAGAGGTTTTGTGCGCTGAGCACCTTTAAGAAAGACGAAGCGTTGAATGGGGAACCTATATGTTGTGAGTGTGTGAGAGTTGGTGTGGTTTCACTTAAAAGTCAACAAGAAATTCTTAAGATGCAACATAAAGTAAGTTTTAGAGAAAGTGAGTGAGCAGAAAAAAATTCAGCCCGAGTACATGCTGTTCTTCGAGAGTAGAGGTGGGTGGTTTAATGAGGTTTTCATGTAATTAATGTTTGTTGAAGTTTAGGGTAAATATTGTTAAACTTTAATTTTGTGGTGTGGTAAGGAAATGTGTAACTTTATTAAATTTAGAGGGATTTGAGTTGAAGCTATACATGTTTGACGTCCAACTAGGCTAGAGAGGCTTTAAAGAGGAAAAAATTTGAGTTTATGAAACCAAATTACGGTGAGGTTTTCTCAGATTTATTTAATTTACTTAAAACTAAACTGGTTTGGTATGAGGCTGTGATAGTTTGACATCAAACTGGGGGAGTTTGACATCAAACTGGGTAGTTTGACATCAAACTGGGGGAGTTTGACATCAAACTGGGTAGTTTGACATCAAAATGGGTTAGGTTGGCATCAAACTAGAGTAGTTTGACTTCAAACTCGGGTAGTTTAACAACAAACTGGGTAGTTTGATATCAAATTGGGGTAGTTTGACATCAAACTGGGGTAGTTTGATATCAAACTAGGGAAGTTTGACATCAAACTTGGGTAGTTTGACATCAAACTCGTGTAGTTTGACATCAAACTCGGGTAGTTTTACATTAAACTGGCTGGTTTGACATCAAACTCGGGTAGTTTGACATCAAAATGGGTAGTTTGACATCAAACAAGGGTAGTTTGATATCAAAGTGGGGTAGGTTGATATCAAACTCGGGTAGTTTGACATCAAACTCGAGGAGTTTGACATCAAACTGGGGTAGTTTGACATCAAACTCGGGTAGTTTGACATCAAACTCGGGTAGTTTTACATCAAACTGGCTGGTTTGACATCAAACTCGGGTAGTTTTACATCAAACTGGCTGGTTTGACATCAAACTGGGTAGTTTGACAACAAACTGGGTAGTTTGACATCAAACTCGAGGAGTTTGACATCAAACTCGAGGAGTTTGACATCAAACTCGAGGAGTTTGACATCAAACTGGGGTAGTTTGACATCAAACTCGGGTAGTTTGACATCAAACTCGGGTAGTTTTACATCAAACTGGCTGGTTTGACATCAAACTCGGGTAGTTTTACATCAAACTGGCTGGTTTGACATCAAACTGGGTAGTTTGACAACAAACTGGGTAGTTTGACATCAAACGAGTAGTTTGGCATCAAACTCGGGTAGTTTGACATCAAACTCGGGTAGTTTGACATCAAACTCGGGTAGTTTGACATCAAACTTGGGTGGTTTGACATCAAACTGGTGTAGTTTGACATCAAACCGCAATAGTTTGACATCAAACTGGGGTAGTTTGACATAAGACTCTGGCAGTCTAACATCAAACCAACAGGTTTGACATCAAACTCGGGTAGTTTGATATCAATCTGTGCTAGATAGGCATCAAACTCGGGTAGTTTAACATCAAACTGGGTAGTTTGACATAAAACTCTGGTAGTCTGACATCAAACCAACCAGTTTGAGACCAAACTGGGATAGTTTAATATTAAACTTGAGTAGTTTGACATCAAAGTGGGTAGTTGGACATCAAACTCGGGTAATTTGAGATAAAACTCGGGTAGTTTGACATCAAACTCGGGTAGTTTGACATCAAAATCGGGTAGTTTGACATCAAACTGGGGTAGTTTGACATCAAACTGGGGTAGTTTGACATCAAACTCGGGTAGTTTGATATAAAACTAGGGTAGTTTGACATAAAGCTCGGGTAGTTTGATATCAAACTATAGTAGTTTGACTTCAAACTGGGTAGTTTGACATCAAATTGGAATTTAAGGGCACTAAGAAAAATAACTTCGAACAAATTTTAGAAAAATTTTCGACTAAAAAATTCGATTCGCTTCCATTAATATGTAGGCCATTGCCAGTTATTGTTTTTAACATCCCCCCCACCTAAAAATATATTTTTTAAATAACATTCAGCAAATGCACAACTGCAACCGAATTATGTAGGTTAAAAGTTCACTTTCCAAAAAACAAAAAAAAAAAAAACAACCACTCATAAATATTGCAATCCATTGAAATCCATGAATACATTTACACAAAAACTCATTACCTTTCCAGTTGTTTGGTTTTGCAGTATGCTCGAAAAGTGAAATATCGAACTTATTGAAAATTGGATTCGGGTTGTTTCTTTTTTTGTTTTTCATTTCATTTTTCATTGGAAATATTTACGGCTTATTTATGTGAACGAGAAAAAATACAAAAAATATAAAAAATTGAATATTTTATTCATGTTGCGTTTGACTGAAAATTGTTTAAAATAAAGTAAAAATCCCAAATCCATTAGGGAATTGTCGTTTAAAGTACAAACCCTCACATACACAGGCAGCCAGGCAAAAAAGCCGGGTATGATCATGTGACAGAGAAACAACGACAACAATTGGACGAGGTTATGTCAGAAGAAAAAAAAAAAAGACCAGCTCAAATAAAAAAAAACATTAATGGTCATGTGAAAAGTTATAATGGCAAGGGGTGCAATGTGTAGCAAAAAAAAAAAACGTAAGTGTTTGAAGGGTGAGAGTGACTCAACTGGGGTACTGCAAGGGTTATTAGAATATTATTTACAGCATTTCCAAGTCAAAAGACAACAATTGGGATTTCAAATTGGAGAAGTATGATGCCAAACTTAAACATTTGAATATCAAACATTACTGGTTGACACCGAACCTAGCTAGTTTGACGTCAAATCTAACTAGTTTGACATCAAACATTACTGTTTGACATCAAACCTAACTAGTTTGACATCAAACCTATCTAATTTCACATCAAACCTAACTAGTTTGACATCAAACCTAACTAGTTTGACATCAAACCTAACTAGTTTGACATCAAACCTAACTAGTTTGACATCAAACCTAACTAGTTTGACATTAAACCTAACTAGCTTTACCTTAAAATAACTAGTTTGATAACGAACTCAACTAGTTTGACATCAAACCTTGTCAATTAATCATCTAACAATGCTATTTTGACACAAATCGTGATAGTTTGACATCAAACCTAACAAAGTGATATCAAACCTAACAAGTTTGACATCAAGCCTTACTAGTTTGACGTCAAACCTAACTAGTTTGACCTCAAACCTTGTCAGTTAATCATTCAACCAAACTAGTTTGACATCAAAAGTGATAGTTTGATATCAAACCTAATAAAGTGACATCAAACCTAACTAGTTTGACATCAAGCCTAACAAGTTCGATTTCAAAACCCTTAGTTTTACTTCAAACCTAACATGTTTCACAATAAACCTTGCCAGTTTATCCCCAAACCATGCTAATTTGGCATCAAACCTAAATAATTGACATCAAACCTAACAAATTTGACATCAAGCCTGACTAAGTTGATACACTAATTTTACATCAAACCTCGATAGTTCGGCATCGAACCTAAATAGTTTGACTTCAATTCTAACTATTTTGACATCAAACGTAACCAGTTTGAAATCAGAACTGCTAGTTTTGACAACAAACTAAACCAGTTTGACTTCAAACCTAGATAGTTTCTCATCAAACCTAACTTATTTGTCACCAAATCGGAAGCAGAACTCATCTTTCACAAAAATTAGCTTCCATTTTGAACATTTTTTTTATTAAATTTTTCTGGGATCTCAAAATCCCCGAAGGAAACAGTGTACCATTTTTTTTTTTTATTTTTGACCCGTACTTAAAAATTACATAAAACTTATAGTGTTTTTCACATTTAAAATTTGAACAGCAACAAAGCAAAATGATATATGGTTTGTAATAAAACTACTCGTATAAAGCCGTGAATAAAAAAACAAGCATGTCACTTGCAAAAAGAAAAAACATGTCAGTCAAATATGTTTTAACAACCTCACATGTGTAACGAACCAACAAACAAAGTAGCAAAAAAAAATACCCAAAAACAGGTTGAATAGAATGGGAGAGAAAAAAAAGAGGAACCAACAACAGGAGGAAGTCGACTAATAAATTCGTTTGACTGTAAAGTAGAGCTTGGAATTTAAAAAATACAGCTGACTTTAAGGAGATATCCGATGTATAGAAGACCTCAAAGGGTCCTTTCTATGTATCGGAGAACCGAAAGACAAGTTAAAGTGATCTTCTTTCATATCAAACCAAGTGAGTTTACTTTAAAACCTAGACCTGAAACATAGATGGCCAGGCATCAAACCTAGCAAGTTAGACACCAAACTCGGTAGTTTGACATCAAATCTAGTTAGCCAGTCATCAAACCTAGTAGACTAGACCCCAAAGATGATCCGGTGACATCAAACCTTGTTAGCTTGATATCAAACCTAAGTAGTTTGTTATCAAACTTGAGTAGTTTGAGAAAATATCGAGTAACTTGACCTCAAACGAAGAAGTTTGACATCAAACTTAAGAATTTTGACATCAAACTTAGGAATTATGATATCATACTTAGAAATTTTGGCATCAAACTTAAGAAGTTTGACATCAAACTTAGGAATTATGACATCAAACATAGAAATTTTGACATCAAACTTAAGAAGTTTGACATCAAGCTTAAGAAGTTTGACATCAAACTTAAGAAGTTTGACATCAAACTTAAGAAGTTTGACATCAAACTTAAGAAGTTTGACATCAAACTTAAGAAGTTTGACATCAAACTTAGGAATTTTGACATCAAACTTGAGAAATTTGACATCAAACTTAAGAAATTTGACATCAAACTTAAGAAATTTGATATCAAACTAAAGAAGTTTGACATCAAACTTAAGAAGTTTGACATCAAAGTTAAGTGGCTGAAATTAAACTAATGTAGTTTGATACCAAATTTAAGTAGTTTGATACCAAATTTAAGTAGTTTGATATCAAATTTAAGCAGTTTGACATCAAACTTAGGTGGTTTGGCATAAACCAGAGTAGTTTGACAGCAAATCAAGAACTTGACACCACCCTTAAGATATTTGACATCAAACTTAAGTTTGACATCAAACTTCAGAAGTTTGACATAAAACTTAAGTAGTATGATGTCAATCTTGAGTAGTATGACGTCAAACTTAAGTAGTTTAAGATGAAGGCTAAGTAGCTTAACCACAAATTTAAGTGGTTTGACATAAACCCGAGTAGTTTCACCTGAAGGGAAGAAGTTTGACGTCAAACCTAAGTAGTTTGATACCAAATTTAAGCAGTACGACATCAAACTTAAGTCGTTGGACATTGCAGGAAAAAGTTTGATATCAAACCTAAATAGTTTAACATAAGATTAAGAGGTTTGACATCAAACCTAAGTAGTTTGACTCTAAATTTAAGTAGTTTGACATCAAACCTAAGTAGTTAGACATCAAATTTAAGTAGTTCGACATCAAACTTAAGTATTTGGACATTAAATGAAGAAGTTCGATATCAAATTAGGTGGTTTGACATAAACTCGAGTAGTTTGGCCTCAAAGGAAGAAGTTTGACAAAAAACATAAGTAGTTTGACCTGAAGTGAAGAAGTTTGACATCAAACCTAAGTAGCTTGATACCAAATTTAAACAGCATGACTTCAAACTTAAGTAGTTGGACATTGAAGGAAGAAGTTTGATATCAAACCTAACTAGTTTGACATCAAATGAAGAGGTATGACATCAAACCTAATTAGTTGGACATTACATGAAGACGTTTGATATCAAACTTAAGTAGTTAGACATCAAACCTAAGTAGTTTGATACAAAACTTAGGCAGTTTGACATCAAACCTAAGTAGTTTGATACCAAATTTAATCAGTTTGACATTAAACTTAAGTAGTTAGACATTAAATGAAGAAGTTCGATAGCAAACTTAAGTAGATTGACATCAAATGGAGATGTTTGACATCAAACCTAATTAGTTAGACACCAAATTTAAGTAGTTTGACGTCAAACTTAAGTAGTCTGATATAAAACTTAAGTAGTCTGATGTCAAACTTAGTTGGTTTGACATCAAACCTAAACCGATTGACATCGAACCTAAGTAGTTTGACACCAAATTTAACTATTTTGACATCAAATGAACAATTTGTACATCAAACTTAAGTAGTTTGACATCAAAGTTTAGTAGTTTGACATCAATCCTAAGAAGTTTGACATCAAACCTAAATAGTTTGATATCATACTTGAGTAGTTTGATACCACAAATTCAAGTAGTTTGACATCAAATGAAAAAATTTTTGCATTAAAATTGAGTAGTTTGACATCAAACTTAAGTATTTCGACCTCAAACTCGAATAGTTTGAAGAATCATTCTGTATGTGTTTCCAGATTTTAATGGGCTATAAATTTTAAACTAACATATCTTGAAATGTTTTCTTCTTAACTTACCTTCTCGAACATCCTTGTAGGCATCGTCGACATGCGATTCCTTATAAATCACCGAATGAAAGCCAATACTTTGCACAGCTTCGTCATGATGGTCGATGATACTTTTAGGTTTTGCAGCATTTCTTGTAGGATTTTCTGTTGTTGTCGACGTCGTCGTAGTAGTTGATGTTGTTGTTGTCGTTGACGACGACATTGATGAACTATTTGTCTCAGTACTGTGCAACTCTAACGATTGCATTTGTGGTGATGATGTAAAATTTGTTGGAAAATAACGTTTGGCATGTTCAACATAGTAGGCATCACGTTCGGTAATAATTTTACCCTCAAATACACCATCCAATATGGAACCGAAAACATAACTATTACGATCCCCTATCACGTGGCCCTCATATATGTGATCGGTTGATACATCGAGAGGTCCATTGCTATCAATTATCTGGCGAAAAATAAGAGAGAATAGAATAGAAAAAAATATGATGTAAATCTGAGAGGAAGGAAGTGGAAAAAAAGGAAAATGTTATTTCAGAGTGACGAAAGACATCGAACTTCAAATTCGGATAATTCAGGCTTATTTCAAGTATGAGGTAAACTTGAAGAGGTTTGATATCAAACCCAAAACAGCCTGATGTTAAACGAATATTGGCGAGGTTTAAGCTCAAACTTTTGCAGTTCGATATAAGTTGGAGGTGTAAGGTATGAGTTGGAGCTTAAATCTCAGCCCCCATAAACTTTAGGTTTATCAAAAACTATGGAGTCTTCGGAAGTTTGAAATGAAATCACATCTAACACCTTAAACAAAGACATGTTTTAGATGTTTGAAATAAAACTTCATTTGGAAATTATCAAAAAATTGGAAGATTTAAGTTATGTTTCAATAGATCTATGTTAGCAGGGATATTTATCGCAAAAAATGCTATTCCGACTTACCTCTAACTTATCGCTAAATGTTTGTAAATCACGTTTTAATCTAATATGGAAATCTCTTCCATGTGCTTGAAATTTTAAATGTACAAAATGATCTTTGGTCACTGATCGCCGGGCTCTGTGGTGACTAGCGCGTATGTGTTGATGATCATAACTAAGTGTTTCATAATGCGATATGTATTCGTTCAAACGGTTGTGACCTGCAAAGAGACAGAAACAGAAAAGAGAGAAACAATTAAAATCGGGGTTTTACAAAATGTAAGAAAATTTTTAAAAATATGGAGATTCATTGTGTATCTAACAAGTACAAAAGCTGTAAGTTCGGCCCGACCCTCCACTTTTGGAAACGAATATAGCAACTTTCAAAAAATAAAATCCGTTAAAAAATCTGATAAAATCTTAAAAAATTCTGAATATAGCCGTTATATTGGGGTCTATACGACGACGTATACCTGCATAGGTAAATTTGTGATAAACCTTTACAAAATTCAAATACGAAACTTGAAAAAAAAAATCGATGAATAATGTTGCTAAAACCATCAAAATGCCTAATATCGGGAGGTACCGTTATATGGGGCTATACGAAGACGTGGACCTGCACAGACAATTTTCTGTCATAGGCTGTAGTTATGCATTACGAAATACAAATGCCAAATTTGAAACAATTCCGGTTAATAATGTCACTAAAATCATCAAAATACCGAAAATAGGGAGGTAACATTATATGGGGGCTATACGAAGACGTGGACACAATTTTCTGTCTTAGGCTGTAGCATACACTACGAACTTCAAATATCACATTTGAAACATCTCCGGTGAATAATGTCACTAAAATCATCCAAATACCGAATATCGAGATGATGGGGGCTATGCGAAGACTTGGACCTGCACGGACAATTTTCTTTCTTAGGCTGTAGTTATGCTGTAGTTATGCAAATACCAAATATGAAATATTTCCGTTGAACAATGTCACTTAAATCACCAAAATACCGAAAATAAGGAGATACTATTATATGGGAAATATACTAAAACGTAAACCTACATGGCCCATTTTCAATACCCAAAAGTCCTGCAGACGTAATATACATTTGAGTAAAATTTTATCATCCTACTTTATTTCGTTCGGAGGCTAGAGTGATTTCCACAGACGGACGGACATCGCTAAATCGACATGGAATTTTATGCTGTTCAAGAATATTTATACTTTGTGGGGACTATGTAGTATAGATACATTGTCCGTGCCCTTAAATATACTGGAGATACATTATCAAAGCCTTAATATACTTAATTCGTACCCTGAAAATGCTGTAGATACATTATCTGTACCCTCAAAATGCTGTAGATACATTATCCACGCCAAAAATATATTCCAGATGCATTATCCGTACACTCATAATGCTGTAGATACATAATCCGTACACTCAAAATGCTGTAGATACATAATCCGTACCCTAAAATATACTGTAGATATGTTATCGTACCCTCAAAATGCTGTAGATACATTATCCGTACCCTCAGAATACTGTAGATACATTATCCACGCCTAAAATATACTCTAGATACATTATCCGTACCCTTGAAATAATGTAGATACATTAACCACGCCTTAAATATACTCTAGATACATTATCCACGTCTAAAATATACTCTAGATATATTATCAAAATACTGTAGATACATTATCCACACCTAAAATATACTCTAGATATACTATCCGTACCCTCAAAATACTGTAGATACATTATCCACGCCTAAAATATACTCTAGATACATTATCCACGCCTAAAATATACTCTAGATACATTATCCAAACCTAAAATATGCTCTAGATACATTATCCGTACCCTCAAAATAATGTAGATACATTATCCACGCCTAAAATATACTCTAGATACATTATCTGTACCCTTAAAATACTGTAGATACATTATCCACGCCTAAAATATACTCTAGATACATTATCCGTACCCTTAAAATACTGTAGATACATTATCCACGCCTAAAATATACTCTAGATACATTATCCACGCCTAAAATATACTCTAGATACATTATCCGTACCCTCAAAATACTGTAGATACATTATCCACGCCTAAAATATACTCTAGATACATTATCCGTACCCTTAAAATACTGTAGATACATTATCCACGCCTAAAATATACTGTAGATACTTTATCCGTACCCTCAAAATACTGTAGACATATTATCCGTTCCCTCAAAATACTGTAGGTACATTATCCACGCCTAAAATATACTCTACATATATTATCCGTACCCTCAAAATGCTGTAGATACATTATCCGTACTCTCAAAATGCTGTAGATACATTATCTCTGCCCTCAAAAGGCTGTAGATACATTATCCGTGCCCTCAAAATGCTGTAGATACATTATCTCTGCCCTCAAAATACTGTAGATACATTATCCACGCCTAAAATATGCTCTAGATACATTATCCGTACCCACAAAATACTGTAGATACATTATCCACGTCTAAAATATACTCTAGATAAATTATCCATACCCTCAAAATGCTGTTGATATATTATCCGTACCCTCAAAATACTATAGATACATTATCCACGCCTAAAATATACTCTGGATACATTATCCGTGCCCTCAAAATTCTGTAGATACATTATCCGTACCCCCAAAATGCTGTATATACATTAGCCGTACCTTCAAAATACTGTAGATACATTATCCATGCCTAAAATATACTCTAGATACATTATCCGTACCCTCAACATGCTGTAGATACATTATACAAAAATACAGTAGATGCGTTATCCATTCCTAAAATATACTCTAGATACATTATCCACGCCTTAAATATGATAAATATGTAGATACATTATTCCCACCCTGAGAATACTATAGATAAATTATCCATCCCTAAATTACCCTTAAATTAAGCTCCTCGGAATACCCACTCTTTCTTACAACTTGCAACAAGTTTTTTTCCCTTTAACACCTGCCCAATAAAACCATTTTCCCCATTTTTACTACTTAATCGTTGCTCTCCTCCTGTTCTTCTTCTTCATCTATTCCTTCTTTACTTTCTGGCAATCTACGAAAAGAAAAAAACTCGGTCAGCATTAGAATTTATGTGTTTTTCTTGGCAAATTTATGGGCCCAAAGTCAAGTCAGGCCAAAAACAAATGAAAGTGTTTAATCCCTTTTAGCCTGCAGAGCATATATCAGGCCACTGAGGAAGGATAAATAATTTAATGCCATACAATTAGATTGATAAACGTTTTGTGTGTGTGTGTGCGAGTGTACACTTTTGTTGTTGTTCTGAAATTTGTTTATTCCGTTTTTTTGTTTTTATTATAAATCAATGTGTAAAATGTAATATACCGGAGATAAATAAATTTCGTATTTAATCACAAATTAGAAAAAAAGGAACGTTGAGATAAATTACAGTCATTTGTTTGAGATTTTTACGGTACTAGGGGATAATAGGAGAGAATGTAGAGGAAGGAGGGACTGTAGAGAAAGGGAGTACTACATCGAGAAGATCTGTAGGAGGCCTTATAACAAAAGGCATGATATTGGTTTCTATATTTTGTAATAACTTTATGAGGTCTTACATCCGTAAAACGGTGGCGAAAGATCTGCGTTATAAAGAAGAGAGGATGGGGGTGTCCTTCTTGCATATATCTGCAAGGCATTCTAATAAAATATCCTGTGAAACTCAACAGATACCAGAGATATGTCAAAAAATCGTGAGTACTAAAAACATGTAATTTGTGCACCATTTTTTTGTATTCCGTTTCCAAGGAACACAACTTTTTAACGGATCTAAATTTTTCAATAAAGTAAATCGATTTTTAAAACAGAGCATTAAATGGATGACTGCTAAAAATTATGTGCATATATCTCAGCAAATACCAGAGATATGGTCAAACATAACCAAGTACCAAAATGTTGCATTTTCAAAATTAGTCTCAGTTGTCATAACTTAAGGGCCATTAATTCAAAAGTATACAATATATTTTGAAGATTTAACATGTTGCTGAAAGAGGAATTAGTTAATTTTAAATAAATGTCATTTCGATGCTGATATCTCAACAGGTAGTGAAGATATCGGAAAATTTCCGAGTAACTCACTTTGCAACTATGTATGCAAATTTTTGCGCACTGCCCTTCCAGAGCCCATAACTTTTCGGCCAGTAAATATTTTTTATTTATATATCACAATATGTAACTCAGAATATCTAATGAAGACTTCATATAAATTGTGTGGATATATCTCAACAAATAGCAGAGATATGGCCAAAAATACACAAGTACGCAAAATGTAAAATTTTCAAAAATAATTCCATAATGAGTTTTCTAAACCCGTATCATCTAAAATAACTATTGATATTTTCTGAATTAATATTTTTTTGAGGAACTATTCTCTTCCCTTTCATTTCATGCCAATTTGGTTAATATAGCTCATAAAATAAACGATATATCGGCAAAAAACCCCTATAACTTGAATTTCAAAATACCACTCATTTTTTGCGCAATCATTTTCAAAGACCACCATTTTTCAATCCGATGTTGGTTTTTCTCAATGTTGTATTGTTCGTAAAGGGAATCACCTCTTCTTTCTTTCATAAAAATATTTTAGACATATCTCAACAAATACGCAAGATATCGGACAAATATTCCATTGCCAAAAGTTCCAAAGTTTTGCGAAATTTTTCATCAGCATTTTTAAAGAACTACAACTTTACACTTATATCGTCGAATTGCAAAATTACATACGAATTTTTAAGAATGATATCTGTTCTCTGATCCACATACATTTTGTAAATGAATCTCAATAAATACAAAAGATATAGCCAAAAGAAGCAGTTACCCAAAAAAAATATTTTTTGGAAATTTTTCATTATTTCAATTTTGGATCCATAAGTTCTCAGGTAATACACAATTTTGATTAAAATGGATCTGGGTTTAGAGGATTCTGTCTTGAGATTAATAAGAAGAACTTCATGAAAGAACCTCAATAAATATCAGGGATATCGCACAGCAAAATGTATGCATATACCTATAACACTGGCTTAATTAATTTTACCGTAATCACTTTTCATTTACATCTCCCCGTTTTTAGAGTTAAACTTCAAAAAAAAAAAAAAAAAATGCTTCACTTACAATGAGAAATAGCTCATCCAAAATTAGTATAAATTCTGAGATATATTACTCAACAAGTATCAGAGATATCGGAAAAATATTCAGACAGCGTAAGTGTTTAGTAAGGTTACTCAAAACCAAGGGAATTTCTCCTGTTAACATTTTCCTAAAGTCAGATGCTACAACTTTTTTTCTACTTGTGTTGAATTAAAATCTTTTCCTAGATTAAAAGGAAGAGCATCCCATCCCTAGTTGGTATTAATTGTATAAGGATAACTTAAAAAGGTCCAGAGATATTGGAAAAATATGCAAGTACAAAAAGTGTTTCGTAAGTTTGAGTTTATTTTGTAAGTATTTCCCCCGGGGCTTCAAGTTTTCAGATTTTGTGTTCAGCTGAAAGAATTCGACTGATTTGAAAAGAAGGAACATCAAATTTATCATTTGTTAACGGATATTTGCTATCTCTCAATAGATATCGGAGATATCGCACAAAATTTCCAGCTGTGGAACTTTTTCAGTTCGTTACTTTTTGAAGACATATATTTTAGGTACCATGGCTTCAGAATCAATAGAAGATTTTCTTAATTAAAAAAATTGTACTGAATATATGGACGAATCCCTTTTCAATTATGTGCAGAGATGCCGTATAAATTTTTATTTTAAAAAGGAATAACATTAACGGTTTGCAGGGTCTTATATCTAAAATATACATATGAGTAGGGTGGTTATGGGAACTCAGGAACACATGGCACCAAAATCCATTAACATAAGTTCAGCCAAGCTCCGATTGTAGGAAAATGTAGATGGCGCCCAGGGTTCGTTAGCAAACACACATACCTATTTTATATTAGGAAGACTTCCTTCATAGGCTGTAACTTTTCAGAAGATGAAATATCCACCTGATTTCAGAAGTTTTGTTGGTATAGGATTTATTCCAGCCTCTCAACCAACATCGCAAATATTCCTAAAATTTTAGAACTTAGTATCTTTTTCAGTTTGCAACAATTTGGGAGCATAACTTATAGGAACTATAACATAGGAAGCATTCGGCAAATCTTAACATCTTGAACTTGTATTGAAAGTATGGATCTCTTTTCAATCACGAATAGAAGAAATTACTTTAACCTTATATTCATTTAACATTATTGCTTCAACAGGTCTTCCATCTAAAATATAGAAGTGAGTAGGAGGTTATGGGGTTTCTAAAGCACAGCACACAAAAAGCCATTACCATAAATTTATTCAAGCTCATATTGCACTGAAATGTAGATGTCGCCCAAGGTTCCAAAGACCTATTTGTGTAAGGGAATCCTCCACCAGAGACTGCAACATTTCAGAAGATGAAAAATCCATCTGCTTTAAAAGGTCTTTCATCTAGAGTAGGAGGTTATGGGGTTTCTAAGGCACAGCACACAAAGAGCTATTACCATAAATTTATTTAAGCTCATATTGCACTGAAATGTAGATGTCGCCCAGGGTTCCAAAGACACACATACCTATTTCTGTAAGAGAATCCTCTACCAGAGACTGCAACATTTCAGAAACAATATCTCAAATTATACAACTGGGTTTTCTCTTCATTGAACAACATTTTGGAAACAAAATTTCTGCGGGCTATAACTTCCTAACGAATTGAACTTGTCTTGAGAGCATAAATCTCACTTCGTTTCTGAGTTGCAATAATCATTAAACCTTACAATCTTTTAGGAATAGATGTCGTATGTGTGGTTCTGTTTAAAATGTCTTCTATCCAAAATATGAATGTTAGTAGATCGGTTATGGGAGTTCTGGAGCACAGCAGAGAGAAAAAATGATTTCTGCTGAGGCCTTGTGGTAATGAAATGTAGATGTCGTCCAGTGTTCATGATCAAAGACACACACACCTCATTTGAATTAGAATGCCCTCTTCCAGAGGCTTTAAATTTCATGGAAAAATAATATCTCAACCATCACCGCAAATATCCCTCAAAATTTTACAACTGGGTTTCTTCTTCAGTTCAGACTTGTTGTGAAAATTAATTATTAAAATTGAAAGGTCTTCTATCTAAAATATATATGTGAGTAGAGCGGTTATGGGAGTTCTGGAACACAGCATATACGAAGCTATACAAAAAGTTCAGCCAAGCCCCCGCAGCAGTGAAATGAAGATGTCGCCAGACGTTGATTAGCCAAGGCACACACCAATTTGTGTTAATAATTATTTAAAATTACCCTGCCCTCTTAGGAAGATGTCGCCAGACGTTCATTAGCCAAGGCACACACACCAATTTGTGTTAGTAATTATTTAAAATTACCCTGCCCTTGAAGGTGAAATAGGCCCTGGGTATGATCTCCTATCCAAAATATACATTTGAGTAGAGTGGTTATGGGAGTTCTGGTTCTAAACACATGTTTGATTTGATTGACACATGATTAGTGTTTTTTAAGTAGATGTCGGATAATTTTAAAATGTCATCCACTATCTCTATTTAATAAAATATAAAGAAGGAATTTATATCTTTAAAAATAGATGGCGACCTACAATTAGAATACCAGTAGAAGGCCTTGGATTTATAGAAGCCCTATTAAAGGATCTAAGTTTATTCAAATATCATGTAATTATTGTTTTTCACAACATGAGTAGAGTGGTTATGGGTTACTTGGAACACTTATAACTGTTGCAAGAGCATACACGTGAGTAGAGTCGATATGGGTTACCTGAAATACATAGAACTGTTGCAAATGAAATATAGATGTCGCTGACACAAACCGGTTTGCATTGTATAGTGTGATAGTACTTGATGAGGTAAGTAAGGTCCTGACAGATGTCACCCTGGTGCGAAAATATACACACGAATTAAGTCTCGAAATATAGATGGCGCCCCGTCATTAAAAAAAAACAATAGAATTTCATCTTTTTATTGAATTTAATTCATTTCCTTTTTTTCTTTAAAAGAAAACTCTCTTGAATTTCATTTGATACAAAGTAAATACACATCTTCTATTTCCGACTGGCCTTTAGCTTAAAAAAAGGTCAGGAAAAAACCAAAATATTTACAATTATGTAGTTTTATTACAAAGGTGCAGGAGCAGAAGAAAAAAAAGAAAACCAGATGACTGGTCGGTCATTGATAAAACAGCTTAAGGTTAAATACTTGTGGGGCCATAGAAAGATGCTGACTTCTGGAGAAATTCTTTTCACAAAAAAAATTCTGTGAAAAGAAAAAAAGGAAAAACATTACCTTTGCTGAAATGCATTTCTTTCAGTTTATGTTCATCTCTTATTTACATGCTGCCACACTTACACACACAAAGACAAATGATTACGCTCAAGGCTCTTTGGCAACAAGCAAATACATGGCTTAAAAATGGAAGACATCAAAAAAACTCTATCACTTTCAAAAGGAAAATAATATTAGATGTTGTTTTTCTACGTTTTTTTTTCTGGGTCCAAACCAAAGAACAAATAATCATAAATAAATAGCAAAGAAATAAAAAGGATGAAGAGCTAGATAACATAAAGAAGCACTTGTCTGTATGCCAAAGAAACAACAGCTTAAAGTAACATCCTCTACCAGCGACCTATCCTTTTTGCCGCCGCCACCTCCCACTCAGGTATGCAGCATCCGACCAAACGTCCATTTAACGAATGAATGTACAAATTTCCTTTTCCCCCACCCCCACCATTTACCCATAATGGATCTTGACTTGTATGTTCGTCGCTCGGTTTAGATATCCATATGCAAATAATCTGAAAGGCGAAGCCTGTGAAAGAAGCACTTGAAAAGTGACGTGTTCGAGGAAGTTAGAGAAAATAAATAAAATAGAGATTTGTTAAAACTGAGTGATACAAGTAAAACCCCGCCAGCCAATATGTTTTCTGTGGGAAAATATAGAAATAAAATAAGAAGTGAAGGCTTAAAAAGAAGTCCTTAAAATATTGCCAAAAATCCAAGGAGTTTCTAAAAAATAATAATAAAAATAAAATTCTTAATTATTCCCCCAGAAGTTATTTAAAAAATATTCTTCAAAATTCATCATTGTTCGTCTGACTGTCTATGAAAAAGAAAATATTATGATTTGCAAAAGTCCCAGGTCGCAGAGACCACTTGACAGGAAATCTTAACTTAAAAACCCTGTGACTAACAAGTACGTGTGAGAAGAGGGATCATGGGGATTCTAGATCACATCAGATAAAAATCTGTTAAAATGGTTGCAGGAATTGAAGCGCAGAAAAATCTTTGAAATGTATCTTCTTTCTTTTTTAACTTCTATGAAGAAAAGCAAGGAGATCTTCAGCTTAAAATATAAAAACTAGTAGAGTGGTTATGGGAGTTCTGGACCATAAAATATACAAGTGACAAGAGTGATTATGGGAGTTTGGGATCACATAACACCCAAAGTATTCGAATGAGTAGAGGTTATATGGGAATTTTTGATCATAAAATCAATGAACATTCTTGAAAGAGTTCTATACACTTAAGGGCTAAACCTACACCAAGATAAGATACGCAGATGTGCACAATCTAAAGAAGTCCTATGTAGAGCCCTCTACCCTAAAAATATATGTGAGTAGGGCGATCATGGGGTTTCTGGATCACATCCAAAAACGCTGTTAAGTGGTTGCAAGAATTGAAGTACAAAAAAGCTTCGGTATCCGTGATATGTAGATGTCGCTCAGCGCTAATTATCCATGACACAAACCCGGTTGAGTTAAATTACCCTGCCATTGAATATGAAATGGTAAGTAATGTAGAGAATTGTAAGCTAGAATAAATGTTTATGCTAGGAAGATCTTTGAAATGTGTCTTTTTTCTTAAACGGACTTGGTTTATATGACGAAAAAGAAACAATTTATGGAGGTCTTCTGTTTAAATATACAAATGAGTAGATTGGTTATGGGAGTTCTGTATTCAAATCACTTAAAATATACAAATGAGTAGAGTGGTAATGGGAGTTCTAGAGCATAAAATATATAAGTAAGTAGAGTGTTTATCGGAGTTCTGGATCACATAATTCACAAAAAAACCCTCACAAACGAGTAGAGGGGTTATGGGAGTTCGAGATCGCATAAAGCCCAAAATATACAAATGAATAGAGGGGTTATGGGAGTTTTTGACCACATAACAGACAAAATATACAAATGAGTAGAGTGGTAATGGGAGTTCTGGCTCATATGTCACACAAAATATGCAAACAAGTATAGGGGTTATTGGAGTTTTTGATCACATTACACACAAAATATACAAGTGCGTAGAGGGGTTATGGGAGTTCTTGATCCAAAGCACTTAAAATATACAATTGCAAATAATAAGATACTCAAGAGGTTCCAGAAATTGCCGCCTGGTGGTGTTATCAAAGGTTAATAATCTAGACATTATTGGAAAGCTCTGGCCAATTTTTTTCCAGATTTTAATTCGAATTTCTTTTGTGGCTAAAGGAAATTTCACAGGGTTGGAAGACCTTCAAAGGTCCATATTAAGTCCTAGGTGCGTGCACTGAATTGATTGACGTTGAAAAATAGGAGCAACGCAGTTAAACGTAGATGTCGCTCAATCTAAATGTACAAATACTTGCTGTAACAAGTTCAAAATTATCAGTCGGTTTTGCCGATAGATGTATACCCTCAGCCAATGTTCGATTACGTAAATATATATTGACTTCTGTTATGATTATTCTAGTTGTACTCCCTCTATGGAGTAGGTTTCCAATGAGTCAATATTATCCATTTCGTATCGAACCTAAATAAATATGATATACATATTGCGGAAAGTTAACGTGCGCACCAGCCAGAGAGATAGATCGACTCCAAATGCCCTGAAACGAAATTGGTCCAAGGTCTAAAACCGTTATTTCGATAAGGCACGTTTTGGCCATAGCAAATGATATATGCCCTCTCCAGCCATATGGCTGAGGGTATAAAGAATCGAATTTAAATTGAATTTGAAATAAAACATTGTGTTCTTAGAGTGTTAATAGGAAATCTAGATCAATCACAGAAAACTCCATTCAATGAGGTCCAGAAACTGTGGCCGGGCCGAGTTTTGTAGTGCTATAAAGCCTTTATTGTAGTGAAATGTAGATGTCACCCAGTGTCAATTGTCAAAGACACAAACCTAGTTGTGTTGAATTAAATTGAGTGATTTTCAAAAATGTAAGCAACGCAGTGAAACGTAAATGTCGGTCAGTATAATTGAACAAAAACTCACTAAAATAATATATAGAGATAGAACTCTATTTACTGGTTGTGAATAGGCAGCAATCCTTTGGAGGGCCTTGACTTTTCTTTTAATTTTATAAAAATTTCAAATTTAATATGAATTTAAAATCCAACGTGGTGTTAGTAGAGTGTAAATGGGAAATCTAGATCACTTCGCATAAAAAACTACTAAAATAAGTCTAGAAATTGCGGCTTGGTGGCAGTAAAGAAATGTAGATGTCGCTCAGTGTTGATTATCGAAGGCATAAACCAAGTTGTACTTATATTTATGTCAAATTGAAGTTGAGGTGTTAGAGGTTGAAAAATATGATCAATGTAGGGAAATGAAGATGTCGTCCAGTGGATATAGAAAAAAAATATAGGGATAAACTATATTCCCTGATTTTGAATAAACAAATATAGTTTTAGTAGGGTATTAGGGGGAATTCTAGATCAGTTACAAAAAAATAAATAAAAATAAAAAAACCGAATGAAAAATCGTCCAGAAACTGTGGCCTGGTGGCGTTATGCAGTATAGTAAATGTATATTGTAGTGAAATGTATATGTCGCTCAATGTCATTTGTCAAGACACAAACCTAAGGTTGTTGAATTGAATTGATTGATGTTGAGAATTGTTAGCAACGCTGTGAAACGTAGATGTCCCTCAGTCTAAATGAACAACAATTTACTGTTATAAAATATATGTATAGAAGTCTGGTTACTGGTTTTGAAAGGCTTCCAAATAGACAAAAGTAAGACCTTAGAAGGTCTTCGATTTTTTCGTAATTTATAAAAATTTCAAAGTTAATTTGAATAAAAAATCAAATATAGTTTTGGAAACGTCGCCTTTCCTAAATTCAATTTAATCCATTCAAAGTTATTCTTTTTCAGAACCTATCGTTTAACCCACAAAAAATGCCTTGCATTTGCCAGAAAGAATGAAAGACAAAATCGTGGTTGCAAGTTTATGTTTTTGAGAACAGAATTCAGGGCAAAAAATAAATAAAATGAGAACAAAAAATGCTCAAAGAGTCCAAGAGGAAAGAAGAGCAGAACAGTGACGAAGTAAATAGAGATTCCTGCTAAGAATCCATTACATGCCTTAAAATCGAATTTACAAAGTTGTGGTTTTAACGCCCTAATCAAAAATCCTAGAAACACATGTCGTACCATTTTAAGTAAATTCGAAAAGAAACTTTGCCTGCTGACAAAACCAGAACACCAATGAGCAACGATGTCATTGTATTTGAGGGCAACACCATACACCCACCCACCAGTTGGCCCAATAACCTGCTGATGAAGCCTGTTGTTACATTTTATGTGGGGGAAAGGAGGCGGCGTATGTCCTTAGCGAATTGTAGAGAACAAATCAGGCCCAGAGAGAAACCACTTCCAAACAAGTAAAAAAATTGTAAAAATTGGGCCGAACTTTGAATAACCTCCACCATTTGGAAAGAATTTGGCAATTCTCAAAAACAATAAAATCCGTTAAAAATTCTGTTAAAATCTTAAAAATACCGAACGTAGCTATTATATTAGGGTCTATACGACGACGTGAACCTGCGTAGGTAACATTTGTCATAAGCCATTGCAATGTTCAAATGCGAAACTTAAAAAAAAATCGGTTATAATGTCGATAAAATCAAAATACCGAATATCGGAGGGTACCGTTATATGGGGGCTATACGAAGACGTGGACCTGCACCGACAATTTTCTGTCGTAGGCTGTAGTATCCATTACGAACTTTAAATACCAAATTTGAAACAATTCTGGTGAGAAAATGTCCATAAATTCATTAAAATACCGAATAATGGGAGGTACCGTTATATGGGGGCTCTACGAAGACGTGGACCTGCACAAACAATTTTCTGTCTTAGGCTGTAGTACCCATTACCAACTTCAAATACCAAATTTGATACAATTCTGGTGAAAAAATGTCCCTAAAATCATTAAAATAACGAATATCGGGAGGTACCGTTATATGAGGGCTATACGAAGACGTGGACCTGCACAGACAATTTTCTGTCGTAGGCTATAGTATTCATTACGAACTTCAAATACCAAATTTGAAACAATTCTGGTGAAAAAATGTCCATAAAATCATTAAAATGCCGAATATCGAGAGGTATCGTTATATGGGGGCTATACGAAGACGTGGACCTGCACTGACAATTTTCTGTCATAGGCTGTAGTATCCATTACGAACTTCAAATACCAAATTTGAAACAATTCTGGTGAAAAAATCTCCATAAAATCATTAAAATAACGAATATCGGGAGGTACCGTTATATGGAGGCTATACGAAGACGTGGACCTGCACAGACAATTTTCTGTCGTAGGCTGTAGTATCTATTACGAACTTTAAATACCAAATTTGAAACAATTCCGGTGAATAATGTCTTTAAAATCATCAAAATACCGAATATCGGAAGGTACCGTTATATGGAGAATGTGCCAAAACGTGGACCTACATGGCCCATTTTCAATACCAAAAGTCCTGCAGACATAACATACATTTGAGCAAAATTTTATCAATCTACTTCAATTCGTTCGGAAGCTAGAGTGCTGTCCACAGACGGACAGATGGACGAACATCGCTAAATCGACATAGAATTTTATGCGGATCAAGAATATATATACTTTATGGGGTCTATAATGTATATTTCGAGGTGTTACAAAAGGAATGTCAAACTTAATATACCCTCCATACTATGGTGGAGGTTATAAAAAAATAATAATGCCCTGGCAAAACTGGATCCTAAAAAGTAAGCGTTTAGAATAAGCCAACGTTTTCTTACCAACAACAATAACCACAAAGACTTCAGCTGTTGTAGCCTGAATTTTGTTGCAAGTTTTCACTGTTGCAATTGCAATGAGTTTCACTTTTTCTTTAGGCCAAAGACATGGAGAACCGGTGCTAACTCAGCGGGACCACAAATTTGTGGCCAGATGCTGACTGCCTGCCTGCCTGCCTCCCATCATCAGCAGCAGCACCAGTTACGATTGGGATGAAGATGACGAAAAAATGGTTCATTTTCTAAAAATAATGTCTAGCAAATGGTAAAAACAACAATATTTGAAACACACACACACATTTGTGTGTATGTATGTGTCTCTTCAAAAGAAGGCAAAAAAAAAACTCTTTTGTATAGATTTTCAAAAGCAAAACAAAACTGAAAATCCAGCCATGACAAATACAATTGAAAAAGAAATACAAAAAAAAAAAAAAAAAGCAGCAGCGGCTCACAAAACCTCAACCAAAGAAATAATCCAACTCAATATGTTTTGGATAAAACAGGAAGAGGAGGAGGAGGAGGACGTGGCACACATCAGAAGTGTACCGACCAAACGACCGCCTGCTCACCCAACCCCAACCGACAAGCAGGCAAACAGGCCGCCTCGCAAAAAAAAAAAAAAACATCAGCGACTATACCACCATCAACCATGGCTTATACACAGTAGATTTGTTTTGACCCAGTTTATATCATCATCATCAGAAAAAGCAACAACAACAACGAAATTGTATTGCAAAACTTCATGAAGAAGAAGAAGCAGCAGATTGAACAGCACCAACAACAACAAACACCATACCGCACCGCATGCCATATGGCCATTAAAATGTTGCCACCATTCTTCTTTTTCTTCTTCATCGTGGAGAGTAAATTGGAAATTTGGTTTTTCTGTTGCGAACTATCCAAAGCAACAACAACAACGAAAAAATCAATGGATGAGGCTTGTCCAAAAAAATAACAAACGTGACATCGTTTTTTTTAGAGGGAGGAGGAAAGAACTCAATACAATGGATGTGAATTTCAAATCCAACTGGAATTAATTGACTAACAAATTGATTGAATAATCGGCATATATATTTAAGGATTTGTTAGATAAAATCGTTGAAAGGTATGCTATGCTATGGAGATCTGCGGAAGTTCCTCTAACTGCGTCAGATTTTTCCATATCTAATGTGGAAAATATTCTCTTCACGTTTCTTCAACTGATGGTCCTTGAAAAAATATTTTTTAAAAAATCCACGCTTTGTGGATAAAAAATATTCTTTAAAAAATCCTCGTTTTTTTTTGGATCCTTAAAAAAATATTCTTTAAAAAATCCACGTTTTTTTTTGGATCCTTTAAAAAATATATTTTTAAAAAATCCACGTTTTTTGGATCCTTGAAAAAATATTTTTTAAAAAATCCACGTATCTTGGATCCCTGAAAAAATATTCTTTAAAAAATCCACGTTTCTTGGATCCTTGAAAAAATATTCTTTAAAAAATGCACGTTGCTGGGATTCTTGAAAAAATATTCTTTAAAAAATCAACATTTCTTGGATTTTTGCCTTATTATTTTGCCTTATTGGATCCTTTGGAAAAATATTCTTTAAAAAATCCACGTTTCTTGGATCCCTGAAAAAATATTATTTTAAAAAATCCACGTTTCTTGGATCCTTGAAAAAATATTCTTTTAAAAAATCCACGTTTCTTGGATCCTTGAAAAAATATTCTATAGAAAATCCACGTTTTGTGGATCCTTAAAAAATATTCTTTAAAAAATCCACGTTTTGTGGATCCTTAAAAAAATATTCTTTAAAAAATCCACGTTTTTTGGATCCTTGAAAAAATATTCTTTAAAAAATCCACGTTTCTTGGATCCTTGAAAAAATATTCTTTAAAAAATCCACGTTTCTTGGATCCTTGAAAAAATATTCTTTAAAAAATCCACGTTTCTTGGATCCTTGAGAAAATATTCTTTAAAAAATCCACGTTTCTTGGATCCTTGAGAAAATATTCTTTAGAAGATCCACGTTTCTTGGATCCTTGAAAAAATATTCTTTAAAAAATCCACGTTTCTTGGATCCTTGAGAAAATATTCTTTAGAAGATCCACGTTTCTTGGATCCTTGAAAAAATATTCTTTAAAAAATCCACGTTGCTGGGATTCTTGAAAAAATATTCTTTAAAAAATCCACGTTGCTGGGATTCTTGAAAAAATATTCTTTAAAAAATCCACGTTTCCTGGATCCTTGAAAAAATATTCTTTAAAAAATCCACGTTTCTTGGATCCTTGAAAAAAATATTCTTTAAAAAATCCACGTTTCTTGGTCTTTTGGTCCTTGAAAAAATATTCTTTAAAAAATCCACGTTTCTTGGATCCTTGAAAAAAATATTCTTTAAAAAATCCACGTTTCTTGGTCTTTTGGTCCTTGAAAAAATATTCTTTAAAAAATCCACGTTTCTTGGTCTTTTGGTCCTTGAAAAAATATTCTTTAAAAAATCCACGTTTCTTGGTCTTTTGGTCCTTGAAAAAATATTCTTTAAAAAATCCACGTTTCTTGGATCCTTGAAAAAAATATTCTTTAAAAAATCCACGTTTCTTGGTCTTTTGGTCCTTGAAAAAATATTCTTTAAAAAATCCACGTATCTTGGTCTTTTGGTCCTTGAAAAAATATTCTTTAAAAAATCCACGTTTCTTGGATCCTTGAAAAAAATATTCTTTAAAAAATCCACGTTTCTTGGATCCTTGAAAAAAATATTCTTTAAAAAATCCACGTTTCTTGGATCCTTAAAAAAATATTCTTTAAAAAATCCATGTTTCTTGGATCATTGAAAAAAATATTCTTTAAAAAATCCACGTTTCTTGGATCCTTGAAAAAAATATTCTTTAAAAAATCCACGTTTCTTGGATCCTTGAAAAAAATATTCTTTAAAAAATCCACGTTTCTTGGATCCTTGAAAAAAATATTCTTTAAAAAATCCACGTTTCTTGGATCCTTGAAAAAAATATTCTTTAAAAAATCCACGTTTCTTGGATCCTTGAAAAAAATATTCTTTAAAAAAAACACGTTTCTTGGATCCTTTAAAAATATTCTTTAAAAAATTCACGTTCATTGATAGTCCTTAAAACAAATATTCTTAAAAAAATCCACGGCCTCCACATATAATCTAAAAAAAACGTAAAGAGCTGCGCCGTCCACAAATTCTTCATGCATGGCTGATGTTGGCCAAAAGTGGAGTGGAGGGAGATAAGAGGCAACAAGAATTACAGTGTATATATGTGAGTGTGTGTGTATGTATGTATTTCAAGGAGAACCTCTAAATTATGCATTTCATATATCCGTGGTTTCTGTTGTTGAGTTGCGCCTCCATTGTTGCTTTGTATCCGGCTTTAAGTACTGCTGTTTTTTGTTGTTGTTGCTCCTGCTGCTATTGTTGTCATTCTCTGCTGTGTTGTTCTGTTTCTTTATTATTACTTTGTCCTTGCAAAAGGATAAGCCAGGACGCAGCATTGTTACTCCGCCCCCTCCACTTGTGTGGGCAATAAATACGGGCTTGTAGGGGGCGTTAAATGTTGGTGTGTGAGACACAAGTATTAAATGAAAATATAGGGGAAGGATCTTAAGGGATGTTTCATGGAGTCGGGTGGTGAGGAGGAAGGATTGGTAGAACGATTTTCTTAAAGGTTGAGAAGTTTTTTTCACTGCATTTGGGAGTTATTGTTTTTTAAATGTCGGAAACTGAGGTTGCAATGAGGTCGTGTCAAGGCTAGAGGGTAGTCAAAGTTTATAACTCCTTTGCAAAGGTCCAATGGAGTATCAAGTCTTCAAATTTGAGTCCTTCCTCCTATAGACAACTTCGAAGTCTTGGAAGGCTTCCAGATCAAAGTCAGGCCCTCCAACAAAAGTAGAGTCTTGTTAGATGACTGCAAAGGAAGGGTGTATCAGAGTTCCATTTTGCCTGCTCCTTCAGTACTTGGTTTTCATTTTTTCCACAACAAAAGCTCGAGCAGCAACAACAACAATAACTGAAAGTAAAACAAAACAAAAGCGAAAATTCCGAAATGGGAAACATTTATCTTAATTAAGATAATGTTTTGTGGTTTTCTGTTTTCTAAAAATTTCAGTTGAGGTTTAAGGATAATGCAAAGAAATTAAAATCGCCTGCCCTCCTACCCTCTCCCTCCTCCTCTTCTTCTGTCCTCATCTTCCCTGCTTGCCATCATTGTTCCACATAATGGGAATGGCTTTGAATAATAAATTTGAGCAAATGGATTTTGTTGTTCGTCGTCGTCATCGTCGTTGAGGGAACACCGAAGAATGCCAAACGGAAAGGACACGAACAAAAGAAAGTCAAATAGCAGAAGAATGTCCTGACTCGCTTGCTCGCTCGCTCCACTTCTTCTTCTTTCAGATAGTGTCACTAAATGTTATTTAAGAGCCAAATGCATTACATTAACTTATCATTAGTTACAACATGAAGAAAAACAAGAACAACAACAAAAATTCGGAGCTAAAAACTAAATAAAAAGTTATGCTCAAAGGACATATTTTTTTGGAGGAAAAAAATAGAAAAATATATTCAAGAGGGGGTTGAGATGCATGAAGGACATAGCTAAATTTAAGAGAAAAAGAAAAAAATTCTATTTTCTTACAAAACCGATTTTCTATAGAAAGAATAAGTCGTCCTTCCTACGTCTTCTCTGGATAAAATACACCTCATAAGTTTTCTATGGCCCTCACGGGACTTCTGTGTAAAAAAGATCTTTCAAGGGGTTTTTTATGGGACCTTTAATGGACTTCCGTAGCCCCTCAACTGAAATATAATTTTTATAAGGGTAAAAGACCTTTCACAGGACCTCTGTGAAAAAAATATCCTCCACAGGCATTTTATAATTGAAAGACCCCTCAAGGCATTGCATGCCCTTTATCCTGTTAAACATAAAATATCCTTAGAAGAGCATACAGGTCCTTCTAAGGAACTTTTATGACGAAAAAAAAAATTCTACAGGTCTTCTGTAGGTCCTTCATACGGATTTCAGTAGCCCCTCAACAGAAAGTCCGTTTTTATATGGGTAAAATCCCCCTGGCCCTCTGTGAATAAAATATGCTTCACAGGCATTCCATATTGGTCTGTTGTAGATGAAAGAACCTCCACAGGCCTTCTATGGATAGATGACACTAAACAGGTCCTCTAATCATAAAAGATCCATAGAAGGTCTACAAAGGTCTTTGGCACTAAAAAGGTCCTCTATGCATAAAAGATCCATAGAAGCCCAGCAAGTCCTTTTAAGAATCTTTTATTAAAAAATAGTTTTTTCTATAGGTCTTCTGTAGGCCCTTTACACGGACTTCTGTAGCCCCTCAACAGAAAGTCCGTTTTTATTTGGGTAAAAACACCCTGGATCTCTGTGAATAAAATATGCTTCACAGGCATTCCATATTGTTTTGCTGTGGATGAAAGAACCTCCACTAACCTTCTATGGATAGATGACACTAAACAGGTCCTCTAATCATAAAAGATCCATAGAAGGTCTACAAAGGTCTTTGGCACTAAAAAGGTCCTCTATGCATACAAGATCCTTGGAAGGCGCAGCAAGTCCTTTTAAGGATCTTTTATGACAAAATAGTTTTTTTTTCTACAGGTCTTCTGAAGGCTCTCTACGGACTTCTGTACCCCCTTAACTGAAAGACCGTTTTTTATGGGTAAAATACCTTTAACCTGGACTTCTGTGGATAAAATATGCTTCACAGGCATTCCATATTGGTCTGCTGTAGATGAAAGAACCTCCACAGGCCTTCTATGGATAGATGACACTAAACAGGTAATCTATACATAAAAGACCATTAGAATGCCTTCCAAGTCCTTCTAAGGAATTTTTATGACGAAAATAGTTATTTTTTCTACAGGTCTTCTGTAGGCCCTTTACGGGCCTCCGTACCCCCTGTACAGAAAGAATGTTTTTATATGGGTAAAAGACCCTTCACTGTACCTCTGTGAATAAAATTAAAAAAAATATCCTTCGCAGGCATTCCATACCTGAAGGACCCTTAATATACCTTCTATGATCTTCATTGGTTTTCTGTAGATGAAAAACCTTTTACAGGTCTTCTATGGATAAATGACACTAAACAGGACATAAATGACACATAAAAGATCATTAGGAGGTTGGAAGGCCTTCTAAGTATCTTTTATGAAAAAAATATTTTTGTTCTACACTTTTTCTATAGACCCTTTACCGACTTCTGTAACCTCTCAACAGAAAGATCATTGTTATATGGGTCAATCACGATCCTTTGAAAAAATATTTAAAAAAACCACGGTTATAGCCTTGATGTCCTTTGAAAAAAAAATTTTAAAATAATCCACGGATATAGCCTTGATGTCCTTTGAAAAAATATTTTAAAAAATCTGCGGTTATAACCTTGATGTCCTTTGAAAAAATATTTTAAAAAATCCACAGTTATAGCCTTGATGTCCTTTGAAAATATAGTTTAAAAGTCCTCGGTTATAGCCTTGATGTCCCTCGAAAAAATATTTTAAAAAAATCCACGGTTATAGCCTTGATATCCTTTAAAAAATATGTTAAAATAATCCACGGCTATAGCCTTGATGTCCTTTGAGAAAATATTTAAAAAAATCCATGGTTATAGCCTTGATGTCTTATATACGGGACTTCCGTATATAAAATATGCGCCACAAGCATTTCATACTTTAAAGCCCCTTTCAAAAGCCTTCTATGACCTTTATCGGTCGTCTATAGATGAAACCTTTTTCACAAACACTAAACAGGCCCTCTATGCATAAAAGATCCTTAGAAGGCCTACCAAGTCCTTTAAAGGATCTTTTACGACAAAATAGTTTTTTTCTACCGGTCTTCTGTAGGTTCATTACAGAATTCTATAGCCTGTTAACTGAAAAATCATTTTATATATGGAGGACCTCTGTGAATAAAATATTTCTTCACAGGCATTTCGTAATTGAAAGGACTTGAATGACCTTCATTTGTTTTCTGTGAATGAAAACCCTTTCACAGGCCTTCCGCTTATGGATAGATGACACTACACAGGTGCTTTAGGCATAAAAAATCCTTAGAACGCCTTCCAAGTCCTTGTAAGGACCCTTCTCAGGACTTCTGTGGATACAATATCCTTCACAGGTATTTCCTTATTAAGAATACCCTTCATAGACCTTCTACGATCCTAATTGGTCTGCTGAAGATGAAACAAACTTCACAGGCGTTGTATGGATAGATGACAGAAAGCAGATCCTCGATGCTCCTTAGAAGGTCTTCCGAGTCCTTCACAGTTCTTGAAAAAATATTTTTCTTTTAAATCCAAGTTGTTTTTTTTTTGGAAAAATATTCTTTAAAAAATCCACGTTTCTTGGATCCTTTGGAAAAATATTCTTTAAAAAATCCACGTTTCTTGGATCCTTTGGAAAAATATTCTTTAAAAAATCCATGTTTCTTGGATCCTTTGGAAAAATATTCTTTAAAAAATCCATGTTTCTTGGATCCTTTAGAAAAATATTCTTTAAAAAATCCACGTTTCTTGGATAATTTGGAAAAATATTCTTTAAAAAATCCACGTTTCTTGGATCCTTTGGAAAAATATTCTTTAAAAAATCCACGATTCTTGGATCCTTTGGAAAAATATTCTTTAAAAAATCCAGGTTTCTTGGATTCTTTGGAAAATTTTTCTTTAAAAAATCCACGTTTCTTGGTCTGTTGGTCCTTGAAAAAATATTCTTTAAAAAATCCACGTTTCTTGGTCTGTTGGTCCTTGAAAAAATATTCTTTAAAAAATCCACGTTTCTTGGTCTGTTGGTCCTTGAAAAAATATTCTTTAAAAAATCCACGTTTCTTGGTCTGTTGGTCCTTGAAAAAATATTCTTTAAAAAATCCACGTTTCTTGGTCTGTTGGTCCTTGAAAAAATATTCTTTAAAAAATCCACGTTTCTTGGTCTGTTGGTCCTTGAAAAAATATTCTTTAAAAAATCCACGTTTCTTGGTCTGTTGGTCCTTGAAAAAATATTCTTTAAAAAATCCACGTTTCTTGGTCTGTTGGTCCTTGAAAAAATATTCTTTAAAAAATCCACGTTTCTTGGTCTGTTGGTCCTTGAAAAAATATTCTTTAAAAAATCCACGTTTCTTGGTCTGTTGGTCCTTGAAAAAATATTCTTTAAAAAATCCACGTTTCTTGGTCTGTTGGTCCTTGAAAAAATATTCTTTAAAAAATCCACGTTTCTTGGTCTGTTGGTCCTTGAAAAAATATTCTTTAAAAAATCCACGTTTCTTGGTCTGTTGGTCCTTGAAAAAATATTCTTTAAAAAATCCACGTTTCTTGGTCTGTTGGTCCTTGAAAAAATATTCTTTAAAAAATCCACGTTTCTTGGTCTGTTGGTCCTTGAAAAAATATTCTTTAAAAAATCCACGTTTCTTGGTCTGTTGGTCCTTGAAAAAATATTCTTTAAAAAATCCACGTTTCTTGGTCTGTTGGTCCTTGAAAAAATATTCTTTAAAAAATCCACGTTTCTTGGTCTGTTGGTCCTTGAAAAAATATTCTTTAAAAAATCCACGTTTCTTGGTCTGTTGGTCCTTGAAAAAATATTCTTTAAAAAATCCACGTTTCTTGGTCTGTTGGTCCTTGAAAAAATATTCTTTAAAAATCCACGTTTCTTGGTCTGTTGGTCCTTGAAAAAATATTCTTTAAAAAATCCGCGTTTCTTGGTCTGTTGGTCCTTGAAAAAATATTCTTTAAAAAATCCACGTTTCTTGGTCTGATGGTCCTTGAAAAAATATTCTTTAAAAAATCCACGTTTCTTGGTCTGATGGTCCTTGAAAAAATATTCTTTAAAAATCCACGTTTCTTGAATATTTTTGGACTATCATCTTGTAAAAACCAGATGAGATGGGACATTGGCAGTTGGCCTTTTCTGCTGTATTTTTATTCCTCCTAATTATCCCAATTCCTGCCAAAAAAAAATTCCCCAACTCAATGTGTCAATTATTGTCATTTGCTGTTAAAAATGAAATAAAAATCAACATCTTTTTTTTGCCCGATATTACCCTCATTATTATGGCATGTCCTACGCACACACAGCTACCAACATTCCAGGCGAAGGACGACGATAAAAATCTAGAAAACATTATCGAGGATAATGCTGGCTGACGAGAATGATGCTGCTGCTGCTCCTGATGTTATGCTGGCTTCTGCTTCTGGCATTTTTGACATACAAACATACTTTAAATAGCCTGACGAAAGTTGGGGAAAAAAATGACAGAGACGACCATGGAATGGGGATGGTGGGGAATGATGGGAACTAGGGGCAGGAGAGGAGGTGGGGGAGAACCAGGGAGCAATCAAGTGTAAAGAAAGTAACAAATATGGCGATAAAATGTTAAAAATTAAACAGCAAGGATAATGGAAAGACAACAAATAGGGAGGAATTCTTGGGAGAGGAACAGTGGATCAGTTTAGATGGGGGACGTATTAGAAGGGAATTTTTTGAAGCAGATTCCTGTTCTTCAATTTTTCAATATTTCGAAGCCATTTTTTCCCAGGGACAAAACATTCTCTCAATCGTGGCTTCCCTCTCTCTCAACCCACCTTCCTATTACCGATCTTTCTTGGCCAAAATCCGAGCAATTTTTCTCCTGTTTCGCAACACTGTACTCACCCCCCCCCCTCCATTATCACAATTGCCATGGAGATTTTACAATCAGTTACCATTGTTGTTGTCATTGTTGTTGTTGTTCTTTCCGATATTGTCATGGCTTGGTTGTCATCAATGCTAACAACAAATTACCAAAAATGTCAACAGCATTCTCACGCACACATATAAACACTAATTTGCTACTTCAACTGCAGATTCCCATATATATTTCAAAAACCAAATTAAATGATGGCTCACACACACATTCACATATGTACTCTTGGCGGATAAATATAGAAGAAGAGGAATATTTGCTTCAGTAAAACTTGGTAATGATTTCTTGGAAACGGAGCTAAAATTGGGAAGGTTGGAAATGGGAGGTCAGAGGAGAGGGAGATTTATAGATAGATACCCATAGAAAATGGATCTACTCCTAGAAGAAGAATACGAAGAAATTTAATGGTCTCTAAGTGGCCTGAGTGGGAACATGGTCTATAGATGGCGCTGGACGTGTTTTTAAGAATTCTTATCGATCCATATTTTTTTTTAAAGAATTTTTATTTTCATAGATGGCCTCAAAACGTGGCTTTAAAAAAAATTACTGACGTACAGATGGCCTTCTAAATCGAATTTTTTAAGGATTTTATGGACCCATAGATCGCTTCGAGGATTTAAAAAAGTGACGTATAGATGGCCGTACAATGTGTTTTTTGAAGAATTTTTATTAATATGTAGATGGCCTCATACCGTGGATTTTTTAAAGAACTTTTATTGACCCATAGATGATCTTAAAACGTGGATTTCTTAACAATTTTTTATTGACCCATAGATGATCTCATAACGTGAATTTTTAAAATAATTTGACCTATGGATGGCCTCATAACGTGTTTTTTTTTTTTTAAATAATTTTTATTGACCAATAGATGGCCTCAGAACGTGGTTTTTTTAAATAATTTTTATTGGCCTCAGAAAGTGGAGTTTTTAAAGAATTTTTATTGACCCATAAATGGCTTCATAACGTGGATTTTTTAAAGAACTTTTATTGACCCATAGATGGCCTCAGAACGTGGATTTTTTAAATAATTTTATTGACCCATAGATGGCCTCAGAACGTGGATTTTTTAAATAATTTTTATTGGCCCATAGATGGCCTCAGAACGTGGATTTTTTAAATAATTTTTATTGACCTATATATGGCCTCAGAACGTGGATATTTTAAATAATTTTTATTGACCAGTAGATAGCCTCAGAAAGGGGATTTTTTAAATAATTTTTATTGCCCCACAGATGGCCTAATTACGTGGATTTTTCAAATAATATTTGTTGACCCATAAGTGGACTCACAATATGGATTTTTTAAAGAATTTGTATTGACCCATAGATGGCCTCAGAACGTGGATTTTTAAAATAATTTTTATTGATCCATAGATGGCCTCAGACCGTGGACTTTTATTTGATTTTTATTGACCCATAGATGGTCTCATAACGCGGATTTTTTAAATTTTTATTGACCCATAGGTGGCCTCATAACGTGGCTTTTTTAAAGAACTAGTATTGACCCATATATGACCTTAGAACGTGGATTTTTTTAAAGAATTTTTATTGACCCATAGATACCCTCAAAACGGGGATTTTTTAAAGAATTTTTATTGACCCATAGATGGCGTCATAGCATGGATTATTTAAATAATTTTTATTGACCCATAGATGGCCTCAGAACGTGGATTTTTTAAATAATTTTTATTGACCCATAGATGGCCTCAGAACGTGGATTTTTTAAAATATTTTTTATTGACCCACAGATGGCCTCATAAAGGATTTTTTAAAATAATGCTTTATGACCCGTAGATGGCCTCATAATGTGGACTTTTTAAATAATTTCTATTGACCCATAGATGGCCTCAGAACGTTGATTTTTTAAATAATTTTTATTGACCTATTGATGGCTTCATAACGAAGATCTTTTAAATAATTTTTATTGACCCATAGATGGCCTTATAACGTGGATTTCTTAAAGAATTTTTATTCACCCACAGATGGCCTCATAACTCGATTTTTTAAAGAATTTTTATTGACCCATATTTACCCTCAAAACGAGGATTTTTTAAAATATTTTTTTATGACCTATAAATGGCCTCATAATGTGGACTTTTTAAAGAATTTTTATTGACCAATAGATGGCCTCATAATGTGGATTTTTTATATAACTTTTATTGATATGTAGATAGCCTTAAAACATATTTTTTTTTAAAGATTTTTATTGACCCATAGATGGCCTCATAACGTGGATTTTTTAAATAATTTTTATTGACCCATAGATGGCCTCAGAACGTGGATTTTTTAAATATTTTTTATTGACCCATAGATGGCATCATAACGTGGATTTTTTAAATAATTTTTATTTACCCATAGGATGACCTCAGAACGTGGATTTTGTAAAGGATTTTCAGTAAAGTATAGATGGCCTTACAACGTGGATTTTGTAAAGAATTCTCAGTGAAGTATAGATGGTGTTACAACGTGGATTTTGTAAAGAATTTTCAGTGAAGTATAGATGGCCTTACAACGTGGATTTTGTAAAGAATTTTCAGTGAAGTATAGATGGGTTTAAGCGTGGATTTTTAAAGAATTTTCAGTGAAGTATAGATGGCCTTTAAGCGTGGATTTTTAAAGAATTTTCACTGAAGTATAGATGGCCTTTAAGCGTGGATTTTGTAAAGAATTTTCAGTGAAGTATAGATGGCCTTACAACGTGGATTTTGTAAAGAATTTTCACTGAAGTATAGATGGGTTTAAGCGTGGATTTTTAAAGAATTTTCAGTGAAGTATAGATGGCCTTTAAGCGTGGATTTTTAAAGAATTTTCACTGAAGTATAGATGGCCTTTAAGCGTGGATTTTTAAAGAATTTTCACTGAAGTATAGATGGCCTTTAAGCGTGGATTTTTAAAGAATTTTCACTGAAGTATAGATGGCCTTTAAGCGTGGATTTTTAAAGAATTTTCACTGAAGTATAGATGGCCTTTAAGCGTGGATTTTTAAAGAATTTTCACTGAAGTATAGATGGCCTTTAAGCGTGGATTTTTAAAGAATTTTCACTGAAGTATAGATGGCCTTTAAGCGTGGATTTTTAAAGAATTTTCACTGAAGTATAGATGGCCTTTAAGCGTGGATTTTTAAAGAATTTTCACTGAAGTATAGATGGCCTTTAAGCGTGGATTTTTAAAGAATTTTCACTGAAGTATAGATGGCCTTTAAGCGTGGATTTTTAAAGAATTTTCACTGAAGTATAGATGGCCTTTAAGCGTGGATTTTTAAAGAATTTTCACTAAAGTATAGATGGCCTTACAACGTGGATTTTTAAAGAATTTTCACTAAAGTATAGATGGCCTTACAACGTGGATTTTTAAACAATTTTCACTAAAGTATAGATGGCCTTACAACGTGGATTTTTAAAGAATTTTCACTGAAGTATAGATGGTCTTTAAGCGTGGATTTTTAAAGAATTTTCACTGAAGTATAGATGGCCTTTAAGCGTGGATTTTTAAAGAATTTTCACTGAAGTATAGATGGCCTTTAAGCGTGGATTTTTAAAGAATTTTCACTGAAATATAGATGGCCTTTAAGCGTGGATTTTTAAAGAATTTTCACTGAAGTATAGATGGCCTTTAAGCGTGGATTTTTAAAGAATTTTCACTGAAGTATAGATGGCCTTTAATCGTGGATTTTTAAAGAATTTTCGATGAAGTATAGAGGGCCTTTAGGCGTGGATTTTTAAAGAATTGTCAATGAAGTATAGATGTCGCTAAAATGTGAATTTATAAAAGAATTTTCACTGAAATGTAGATGACGCTAAAACGTGAATTTACAAAATAATTTTCGGTGAAGTATAGATGGCGCTAAAACTTGAATTTACAAAAGAATTTTCAGTGAAGTATAGATGGCACTAAAACGTGAATTTATAAAATATTTTTTTTCGATCAATGGGTGGTACCAAACCGCAATATCCCTTTTGGCAAATTTCCTAACATTTCATCCTGTTTTTGCATTGTATCATTTCCATTCCATTCTCTTCTCCTTCATCTTCGTAGCTAATCGTGCATGTTACAACTTCTAGACAAAAGCAACAAATTACAATACAACAACAAAGCCAGAGAAAACTTGTTTTGCTGACTTTTCATTTATATTTGACAGAGCAGGAAGGACAACAAAATGGAATGAGAGAAAAAAACCCGCCCATCTTCTTGTCTAAGAAGAAGACGAACAATTTGCATTTTTCTCTAAGGCAATTTAATATTCAGGTCCATTCATGTCGAAAGCCTGACTAGCAAACTGGTTGGTTGGCTGGTTGGATCCAACAAAAAATGGGAACACTTTTCGTTGTACCTTGAAACAAGAATCTGAACCAACAACAACTGAAAACTGTCTCTTCTCCTTCGACAATTTATTTCAACTTTTAGTTGTGTGCTTTTGTTTTTCTTCTCTCATTTCTTGGCCAAAGTAATTGCTTTCGATATCTGGTAGACGTGCTTTCACCTCAATTTTCATGAGTATAGAAAGTAAAATTGACTTTTTCCTAGAAAGGAAAATTTATGTTGGCTCACACTCAGACACACACACACTATCATACTATCATTGATTGGCTAATGTTGGCTGGTGGCTGTTTGGCTTTGGTATCAAATGGAATAGACATTTAGTTTTTTTCCTGTAATGATGGACGATATTGATTGGCGTTATTGGATGAATGTAATTGGAAAGAGACATTGGAGCCTAACACTATGCCTCCGGAATGTAAAAAAATATGAAGGGTGTTCAAGCAAATAAGAGATCTAAAAGAAGACTAACAGACTGCGAAACATGAATTTTTTAAAGAATATTTTTTCAAGGATCCAAGAAACGTGGATTTGTAAAAGAATATCTTTTCAAGGATCCAAGAAATGTGGATTTTTTAAAAAATATTTTTTCCAAGGATCAAAGAAACGGAGATTTTTAAAGAATATTTTTTCAAGGATCAAAGAAACGGAGATTTTTTAAAGAATATTTCTTCAAGGATCCAAGAAACGTGGATTTTTTAAAGAATATTTTTTCAAGGATCCAAGAAACGTGGATTTTTTAAAGAATATTTTTTCAAGGATCCAAGAAACGTGGATTTTTTAAAGAATATTTTTTCAAGGATCCAAGAAACGTGGATTTTTTAAAGAATATTTTCTCAAGGATCCAAGAAACGTGGATTTTCTAAAGAATATTTTTTCAAGGATCCAAGAAACATGGATTTTTTAAAGATTATTTTTTCAAGGATCCAAGAAACGTGGGGTTTTTAAAGAATATTTTTTTTTTCAAGGATCCAAGAAAAGTGGAATTTTTAGAGAACACCCAAGAAAAGTGGATTTTATAAAGAATATTTTTTCAAGGATCCAAGAAACGTGGATTTTATAAAGAATATTTTTTCAAGGATGCAAGAAACGTGGATTTTTTAAAGAATATTTTTTTCAAGGATCCAAGAAACGTGGATTTTTTAAAGAATATTTTTTTCAAGGATCCAAGAAACGTGGATTTTTTAAAATATATTTTTTCAAGAATCCAAGAAACGTGAATTTTTTAAAGAATATTTTTTAAAACATCCAAGAAACGTGGATTTTTTAAAGAATATTTTTCCATAGGATCCAAGAAACGTGGATTTTTTAAACAATATTTTTTTCAAGGATCCAAGAAACGTGGATTTTTTAAAGAATATTTTTTCAAGGATCCAAGAAACGTGGATTTTTTAAAGAGTATTTTTTTCAAGGATCCAAGAAACTTGGATTTTTTAAAGAATATTTTTTTCAAGGATCCAAGAAACGCGGATTTTTTAAAGAATATGTTTTCAAGGACCTTCCAGGATATGAATGTGGATTTTTTAAAGAATATTTTTTTAGTTGCAAAAATTAATATCATCTCTACTTTAAAGAGTATTTTTTTCAAGGATCCAAGAAACTTGGATTTTTTAAAGAATATTTTTTTCAAGGATCCAAGAAACGCGGATTTTTTAAAGAATATGTTTTCAAGGACCTTCCAGGATATGAATGTGGATTTTTTAAAGAATATTTTTTTAGTTGCAAAAATTAATATCATCTCTATCCCTGGTAAGGATTTCATCCTCTCCAATTCTATGGATGTGTATCCTGCCACACATACATGCTATGGAAAACAAACAGCCCAGCTTATTAATTCCTTTTGAAATTTTACGCTCAAGCCCGTATTTGTAGCTGTAAATCTCAGATGATGTTGAGGTCGTCGTCGTCATCATCGCTGCTGTTGTTGTTGTCATAGACGACGCCTTTGCTCAAGTATTTGTTCTGTTTGATGCCTTGTAGATGATTTCGAGCATGCAATGTCATCATTGATGGGAAATGATGCCATTGGAGTTAAACATAAAATCTTCATCATCATTATCCTCGATGTCGATGTTGTCGTCGTTGTTGCTGTTGTCAACACATCAGCAGTGGAAGAAAATTTGTCCTCAATTTTATGTGCCAGGCACATATCATCCGCAGCAGTTATGTTGATATTTTGATAAAAATCCTTCATCCGTTTTCAGCATGCAGCAGCTGGGAAATTGTGAAACGTGGGAAATGAATGTTGCCGTCCGGAGGGGGTACAACATATTTGCATGCAAACACATACACACACACACTCGCATCTACGAATTTTCATTTAAAACAAAGCTCTGCTCTAGCATAACATAACAGAAAATTGAGAATGTGGGGGTGGGTGGGTGTGTGAGTCTTCAAGGAAAATTAAGAAATTTAAACATTTCATGAACGATGGCAAAAAAATTATTGAACGAGATAAATTGGCTTTAGCATGGGGTGGTTAGGAGAGCAGGAAAATCATGAAAACTACTTGGATGTGAGTGGGAAAAAATTCCACTAAATTCATTAGAATTTTCCACTTCAAAGGAAAGCCTAATCACACTTTAGGCAAACACAACACAACAGCAGCATATTTCTGGGGAAATGCCTTTTTCATTGGAATTTATTTTTATGCCAAGATGGAAATAATTTGAAAATCTCAGCGGATTACCAAGGAACAATATTTTTATTATTCGAACACCACATGCTGTTAATCGTTAGGGCTTATAAGCTTAAAGCCTTGTTTTTGGGTAGAGGAGGAATCATTTTTCCGCTCAGGCACTTTAATATAATTACGAGTGTATACTTAACATCAACTTTTTTGGTCCGATGGTCCCTAAAAAAATATCCTTTAAAAAAATCCCCGTTTCTTGGATTTTTGAAAAAATATTCTTTAAAAAAAATCCCCGTTTCTTGGATTTTTGAAAAAATATTCTTTAAAAAAAATCCCCGTTTCTTGGATTTTTGAAAAATAATTCTTTAAAAAATCCACGTTTCTTGGATCTTTGAAAAATAATTCTTTAAAAAATCCACGTTTCTTGGATCCTTAAAAAATTATTCTTTAAAAAATCCACGTTCCTCCAGGCCCTTAAAAAATTATTCTTTAAAAAATCCACGTTCCACCAGGTCCTTAAAAAATTATTCTTTAAAAAATCCACGTTCCTCCAGGTCCTCAAAAAATTATTCTTTAAAAAATCCACGTTCCTCCAGGTCCTTAAAAAATTATTCTTTAAAAAATCCACGTTCCTCCAGGTCCTTAAAAAATTATTCTTTAAAAATTCCACGTTCCTCCAGGTCCTTAAAAAAATATTCTTTAAAAAATCCACGTCTCTTGGTCTTTTGGTCCTTGAAAAAATATTCTTTAAAAAATCCACGTCTCTTGGTCTTTTGGTCCTTGAAAAAATATTCTTTTAAAAATCCACGTCTCTTGGTCTTTTGGTCCTTGAAAAAATATTCTTTAAAAAATCCACGTCTCTTGGACTTTTGGTCCTTGAAAAAATATTCTTTAAAAAATCCACGTTTCCTTGGATCCTTGAAAAAATATTCTTTAAAAAAGAGCTGGAGCTCATCTATGGCCAATAGAAGAGCTGGAGCTCATATATGGCCAATAGAAGAGCTTGAGCTCATCTATGGCCAATAGAAGAGCTGGAGCTCATCTATGGCCAATAGAAGAGCTTGAGCTCATCTATGGCCAATAGAAGAGCTTGAGCTCATCTATGGCCAATAGAAGAGCTTGAGCTCATCTATGGCCAATAGAAGAGCTGGAGCTCATGGCCCATAGATGAGCTGGTGTGCTCGTCTATGGCCCATAGCAGAGCTTCTGGTCTTTTATGGTCCATAGAAGAGCTTCTGGTCTTCTATGGTCCATAGAAGAGCTTCTGGTCTTCTATGGTCCATAGAAGAGCTTCTGGTCTTCTATGGTCCATAGAAGAGCTGCTGGTCTTTTATGGTCCATAGAAGAGCTGCTGGTCTTTTATGGTCCATAGAAGAGCTGCTGGTCCTTTATGGTCCATAGAAGAGCTGGCGGTCTTCCATGGCTCATAGAAGAGCTGCTGGTCTCCTATAGCTACATAGAAGAGCTGCTCGTCTTCTATGGTTTATAGAAGAGCTGCTCGTCTTCTATGGTTCATAGAAGAGCTGCTCGTCTTCTATGTGGTGCGTATGAGTGTTGTCACGACGTATACGCCCTACTGTCCAAATGTTTAATTTTTTGGCATTCCTTCGAGAATTTAAGCCCATAAATAACATTTCAATTGCCTCTAATAACGGGGAACGTCAAAAATTCCCCATAAAGTGTTGAATGGGACATTCGCTCGAAAGATGGACAAATAAATTTGAGATTCTAATTGCCTTTAGGCATGTAATATTCACATAATGATATAGCACTTTGAAAAAAATGCTAAAGGAAACCATTTCGAGTTTTCCTTTCAAATTCGAAAAACAAAAAAAAGGAGGAAAAACTAATTGGAAAACTTTTACTAATGTTTACTCATTTCTTCAAATTTTTGTTGGTTCCTTAAGTGTTTTTTTTTTTTGGGTTTGTTGGAGACGGGGAGGCTCTTATGTGAAGTAGATAATCCAAGCTGACATTTAACATATCTTTTTGGTTGATAGGAATCCATATGTTTTTTGTTTTGCCGGACTTTATGAACATTTCATTTTTCTTGTTGTTGCTGGACATCGACTTCTTTGCACACACACACACACGCATAGGAAACATAATAATCCAACTAACATGACTTTGCCTTAATGCTGGCGCAGTTTCCTGCAGACAGGAAGGAAATTCCCAAACTCACACGCACACAACCACACAATGAGAGAATAGAAAATATTCATATGAGGGTTATTTGTTTTTGGTTGTGGTGGTGGTGATGGCGATGCGTACATGTCCTTTTGTGGTGTGGACATGAGGTCATATGTTATGTGATTTGAAAATTTGTCTAACTGTCAGCACACAGCCATGCATATTCGTCTTGATTTCCCCTCTTCCCACCCCTCCCGCACAACGACTATTTTGGCAAGCTATAACATGCAAACATCAGTTTTCGTATTTTTCAGGCTTAACATTGAAATGAAAGTACTCATTGTCGATGTCCTTTGACATCATGGTCCTTGATGGGTTCTTGAGTGCAAAGAAGAAAAAAAAAATGGAAAAAATCTTGGATCGCCTGTCAGACGTCATTTTATCCACAACATATCTTTCTCTTTATGTGTGGCAGACGAAATTTATCTGCGTTTTTTTTTTTTTTTTGTGAAGAGGGATTTTTTTGGTAGAAAAATAAAATAAATTTTCCTCGATTTGCATGTCTAGAGAAATTTCATTTAATGATTTTTTTTCAAGGCATTAGAACACTCCAATTCGAGTTAGGTTTTAAAAAAAAATTATAAAAAAAAAACAAAAATTAATTTAAGATTCCCAACGCTTAATTGCCATAAATTATTTTGTAGGCCACGGAGCGTATGCGTATTGTCAAGACGTATACGATGTATTGTCTACAAATATTTATTCTTTTTTATTTATTTTTTTTTATTATTTTTCAAGGCAATAGGATTTTAAACAAACATTACAAACTTCAAACACAAAATTTGAAATAATTCCGGTGAATAATGTCGCTAAAATCATCAAAATACCGAATATCGGGGGAACCGTTATATGGGGGCTATACGAAGACGTGGATCTGCACAGACACTTTCTGTCTTAGGCTGTAGTATCCATTTTGAATATCAAATACAAAATTTGAAACAATTCCGGAAAATAGTGTCGCTAAAATCAATAAAATACCGAATATCGGGGGGTACCGATATACGAAGTCGTGGGCCTGCACAGCCAATTTTCTGTCATAGGCTGTAGTATCTATTACGAAGTTGAAATACCAAATTTGAAATAATTCCGGTGAATAATGTCGCTAAAATCATCAAAATACCGAATATCGGGAGGTACCGTTATATGGGGGCTATACGAAGACGTGGACCTGCACAGACAATTTTCTGTCTTAGGCTGTAGTATCTATTACGAAGTTCAAATACCAAATTTGAAACAATTCCGGTAAATAGTGTCGCTAAAATCAATAAAATGCCGAATATAGGGAGGTACCGTTATATGGGGGCTATACGAAGACGTGGACCAACATGGCCCAGTTTCAATACCAAAAGTCCTGCAGACATAATACACATTTGAGTAATTTTTTATCAACTTCTTTCAGTCCGTTCGGAAGCTAGAGTGATTTCCAAATGCGGATAGGCCGACAGAAGGACAGACATCGCTAAATCGCCATAGAATTCTATGCTGAACAAAAATATATATACTATGTGGGGTCTAAAATGTATATTTCGAGGTGTTACAAATGGAATGACAAACTTAATATACCCACCATGGTGGAGGGTATAAAAAAAACTAATTGTGAGACGATGGAGCGTATACGTATTGACAATACGTATACGACAGATAGTCCAAAAAGAGTTATATTGTTTTCTTTCTTATTTTTTTCAATTTTTTAAGGCCGCAATAAACTGTAATTTCTTATTCAGATTTTTTCCCATATACTATTTCGCTTTTTAACCCTTAATTCCAATAAATTGACTGCGAGACCTTGGAGCGTATACGTGTAGTCAGTACGTATACGACACACTATCTACAAAGAGTGATTGTGTTTAATTTTTTATAATTCCCCAAGACCCTAGCTTCATATAGAGTCTGATTTCAAATATGATTGAAAACCCCAATATATTATTGGGTATATAAATATGATATGATTTTTGTGGCCACGGATCGTATACGTATTGGCAGTACTTATAGGAAACATAGTCCACAAAGCGAATCTATTTTATTTAAGGACTACGGCAGATCTATGATATTTCAAAAAGTCCTCCACTTTTTTAAAAAAAATATGGAACGATTATTTTTTCAAATTAATTTAGGTGAGATAAAAAACTGCAACCAACTTTAGACCGCCACTCATTTCTAAGCCACTCGTCCGACTGTAGTTAAAATTATTCCAGTGACAGCTCATTATATTGTTTACAAGCGTATAAAAGCATTTTGCTGAGAATTTTCCAGAAAAAAAGTTATTCCTGATGGAATTCAGGCGTGATAGTGTGATTTCTTTATATTTGGCTGGAAAACCACAAGTAGCTATCGTTAGAGCTCGCCAGCATTTAAATGTGAATAAATATTTTGTGTCGTTACCGTGAAAGTGGCCGAAAAATGGCTCGTGAGGAGAACATATCGCAATATTGCATTCGCCTAATATTGAAAAATGAGCTCGGGGTAAGGCCATTGAAATTCAAAAGAGGGCAAGAACTTACATTGCAACGAAAAGAAAATAGACTCAAAAGAGCTAAAGAGTTGCTACGCTTGGTCGAAAGTGGTGAACTGCCGAATTTGGGTTTCTCCGATGAGAAAACATTCGTTGTCCAGCAGTTTGCTGAAAATATGCACCTTCGGTTGGCCACCAGAACTCCAGCGCCGGCCATGGTGATGGTGTGGGCCGCCATAACAGGCAGCCGATGCTCGCTCTCCGTTCGTATTAATCGACCGTGACATCCGCAGAATAAATGTCGAATATTAATGCGAAAATAGTCTGGAGGATATATTAAAGCCTTGGGCACGCAAACATTTTGGCCACAGACCTTGAATATTCCAATAGGACTCAGCACCATCGCACTCAGCTCGCGCCACTCAAGAATGGTTACAAAATTAGGTTTCTCGCTTCATTTCCAGCGCACAATGGCCACCAAAATCTCCGGATACAAATACGTTGGAATATTGTGTGTCTGGAGCATTTTTGAAAGCAAGGCTGGCATTAAAAAATACCAATGCGTCGATCACCTCAAGCAAGCGCTTCACCGGGAATTGGCCAAAATACCGAAGAGCAACATTCGGGCAGCGTGTGACGGTTTCATTGGCCGCATGAAGGGCATAATTCGTGCCAAAGGTGATAAATTCGAACAAATCTAAACTTATTGTAACATTTGATGCTATTTCCGACATTTTTTGCTTTCATTCAATAAAATTGAAAAAAAAAAAAATAAATAAAAATTATGGCGTTTGACTTTGTTGCAGTTTTTTATATCAACCTGTAAATTCAATACAAAATTATTCGTCAGCTAAAAAAGTCAATCCTTGAAGAAAGCCTTCGAATTCTCTCAAAAATTCTTACAACAAAATATTTTAGGGACCTAAAGGACCTAAAATCCTTTAAGTCCGCGTTAAAAAAAAAAACCTTTAGTTGTTCTCATTTTTTTTTAATCTACCTTCATCTGCCCTCTGAATTTTCGTTTAAAGAAATCTCCGCTCAGTTGATTTCAGATTTTTTTTTTTTTAAATCCACCTTCATTTGTCCCCAGGATTTTCTTTTAAAGAAATTCACGTTCAGTTATTTCAGATTTTTTTTTAGAATAATCCACGTTCAGTTATTTCAGATTTTTTTTAGAATAATCCACGTTCAGTTATTTCAGATTTTTTTTTTTAGAATAATCCACGTTCAGTTATTTCAAAATTTTTTTAGAATAATCCACGTTCAGTTATTTCAGATTTTTTTAGAATAATCCACGTTCAGTTATTTCAATTTTTTTTTTTTTTTAGAAAAATATTTCAGTTTTTTTTTTAAATCCACATTCTTTAAAAAAATCCACATTTGCTTATTTCAGAATTTTTTAAAAAAAATCCACGTTCAGTTAGTTCAGAATTTTTTTTTAGAAAAATCCAAATTCTTTAAAAAATCCACATTTGCTTATTTCTGAATTTTTTTTAGAAAAATCCACGTTCAGTTATTTCAGATTTTTTTAAATAAATCCACGTTTGCTTTTTAGAGAAATCTTCAGTTATTTCAGATTTTTTTCTTAAAATCCAAGTTAACTATTTCATATTTTTTTTTTAATTAATTCACGTTAGTTATTTCAGATTTTGTTAAAAATCCCGTTCTTTAAAAAATCTGTTCAGTTGTTCTTAGAATTTTTGTTTAAAATTTCATGTTCAGTTGCTTTCAGAATTTTGTTTCTAAAAATCCACGTTTTTTGAAAAAGCATATTCAGGTGTTTTCAGACTTTTTTCAATCCACGTTCTTTTAAAAAAAAACCTCTTGCGTATGAGTAACGACAGCAATCATACGATATAATGTGCGATTTAAGTTTTTCGCGAAGCATATGCAACTTCAAGGCAATTAAAGGTTTACACGTGGGTTACGATCGAATTCCATCCTATGTTACTAAGCTCTAATTTTTGCCCAGGGTCTGATGCTATGATAAGTTGAAGGGTTTTTGGCCACTTGCAGTGGTGTTTGCGTGGTAATTACTCTATTTTCTAAGGGTTTCTGGGGCGTGGATTTTTGGATTTTTTTATTTATTTTTGAGATGTAATTTCCCACCTGAAAATAGGTAAAACCCTATTTTGCGTGGGCAAATTATGACACGTATGACTGACGACAACACTCATACGCCATGATGTACAACTTAAAGTTGTTCCTAGTTAGTGCAGCATCAAAAGAATCCATTGGACTATCATAATTTGTTAATTAATTTAAAATTTCTCTGGAACTCAGAGTTCAGAACCTGCAGAACTGCTTCATATGCAATGCAATTTTTAAAATTGAAAAATGAATTCCGAAAATTTAAAATTTATTTGCCTTCCTTTCTATTTCAATTCCATGCGAGTGGCCAGACCAGACCGTTTCACTGACTGCCATGCAAATATTGCACCAGCATTACAAAATGCAATACACAACACATTTGAATATTTGTTTGATGTCATTCAGCCAAAGTTAGTTTAGTTTTTGTGTATTTGTTTATTGTCGTATAAACACACACAAATATTTAGTAAAATTTATACGGGATATTATCCGAAAATGTGTTTTGTGTGTACGCAAAAAGATATCGTATTTTGTGTACAAAAAAAAATTGTAGTATAGAGAATTTTCTAATATGACTAAGGAAGGATTGTGAGAATACATTTCAAATAATGAACAAATTTAAACTATTACGGGTAGTTGAGGCCTCATGTAAAGTAGGACAAATATACTTACGAAATGTATCGAAACTTTGCTCGAAATTTAAATTTACTATTGGAAAAAAATATTTTTTCAAGGACCAAAGGACCAAGAAACATGAATTTTTTTAAATAAAATTTTTTTCAAGGACCAAAAGACCAAGAAACGTGGATTTTTTAAAAAATATTTTTTCAAGGACCAAAAGACCTTGAAACGTGGATTTTTTAAAGAATCATTTTTCAAGGACCATCAGTTGATGAAACGTGGATTTTTTAAAGAATATTTTTTCAAGGATCAATAGACCAAGAAACTTGGATTTTTTAAAGAATATTTTTTAAGGACCATCACTCCAAGAAACGTGGATTTTTTAAAGAATATTTTTTCAAGGATCAATAGACCAAGAAACTTGGATTTTTTAAAGAATATTTTTTAAGGACCATCACTCCAAGAAACGTGGATTTTTTAAAGAATATTTTTTCAAGGACCAAAGGACCAAGAAACGTGGATTTTTTAAAGAATATTTTTTCAAGGACCAAAGGACCAAGAAACGTGGATCAAAAGGCCATGAAACATGTTTTTTTTTAAGAATATTTTTTCAAGGACCAAAAGGCCATGAAACATGGGTTTTTTAAAGAATATTTTTTCAAGGACCATAAGGCCAAGACACGTGGATTTTTTAAATAATATTTTTTCCAGGACCAAAAGTCCATGAAACGTGGATTTTTTAAAGAATATTTTTTCAAGCACCAAAAGGCCATGAAACATGGGTTTTTTAAAGAAAAATTTTTCAAGGACCAAAATACCAAGAAACGTGGATTTTTTAAAGAATAATTTTTCAAGGACCAAAAGATCAAGTAACGTGGATTTTTTAAAGAATATTCTTTCAAGGACCAAAAGATCAAGAAACGTGGATTTTTTAAAGAATATTTTTTCAAGGACCAAAAGATCAAGTAACGTGGATTTTTTAAAGAATATTCTTTCAAGGACCATCAGTTGAAGAAACGCAGATTTTTTAAAGAATATTTTTTCAAGGCCCATCAGTTGATGAAACGTGGATTTTTTAAAGAATATTTTTTAAGGGCCATCAGTTGATGAAATGTGGATTTTTTAAATAATATTTTTTTCAGGACCTGGAATGTTACAAACGTGGATTTTTTAAAGAATATTTTTTCAAGGACCATCAGTTGATGAAACGTGGATTTTTTAAATAATATTTTTTTCAGGACCAGGAATGTTACAAACGTGGATTTTTTAAAGAATATTTTTTTCAGGACCTGGAATGTTACAAACGTGGATTTTTTAAAGAATATTTTTTCAAGGACCATCAGTTGATGAAACGTGGATTTTTTAAAGAATATTTTTTAAGGGCCATCAGGTGATGAAACGTGGATTTTTTAAAGAATATTTTTTAAGGGCCATCAGGTGATGAAACGTGGATTTTTTAAATAATATTTTTTTCAGGACCTGGAATGTTACAAACGTGGATTTTTTAAATAATATTTTTTTAAGGACCTTCTAGGCTACAAACGTTGATTTTTTAAAGAATATTTTTTTAAGGACCTTCTATGCTACAAAGATTGATTTTTTAAAGAATATTTTTTTAAGGACCTTCTAGGCTACAAACTTTTCACTCCAAAAATAGTCATCACATTGTGTTATGGTGCGTATGATTATTGTCGGTACTCATACGCCCTCTTAGCCCAAAGTGGTTTACTTATAATCGTTAATAAATTGCTACACTTTCAAACAAGCCACCAAGTCATCATCACTGAGAGTAGCATCATAGAATACACAAATCTAATTAACATTTGAATAAATATAAATTTTATAACCAATAACATATTCATTAATTGCAAAATAAGTAAGAGCACACATTTCGCTATATGACTTTCATAATATTGACGAATGTTAATCAATCAATATATTGACATAAAACGATGATGATTACGACGATGAAGGGGGAGGTCCATGACGCTGCTGCTCCTGGATGATGTATGAAGTGTTGCTTTGAAAACTGAACTGAACAGAACTATTGACATAACCCCATTTCATGTGATGGAGATTTCTCTTTCACACACACATATCGGTGTATATGTATGTGTGAGTTATATATACAAGCCAAAAACAGTTATACACAGCAATGCAATTATATGTAGGTGTGTGTGTGTGTGCATGAATATGCAGGATATGAAGGTAAACTGTTGTTAGCACAGGTTATGTTTGTACATTTTCATATTTATAATGTATAATTCGTGTTGATGTTTATATAAGAAGAATTTCATTAAAATAAATTCAAATAATCCATTAAAATCTTATGGTAACGGATACATACACAGGGAACCAAACATACGCTAATAGAAATTTTGGCAAGATGGAGGGAATTTGGGGGAGGCTCTTTTAATATCAGAATTTAGTAGACAAAAAATGGTGAAAATTCACGCTTATTCAACTGACGGCCCTTGAAAAAATATTCTTTAAAAATCCACGTTTCTTCAACTGATGGTCCTTGAAAAAATATTGCTTAAAAATCAACGTATCTGGGTCTAAAGGCCCTTTAAAATATACTTTCAGAAATCCACGTTTTTTCCTGTGATGGCCCTTGAAAAAATATTCTTTAAAAAATACACGTTTCTTGGTCTATTGGTCCTTGAAAAATATTTTTTGAAAATTCCACGTTTCTTCAGCTGATGGTCCTTGAAAAAATATTCTTTAAAAATCTATGCTTCGTGGTCTTTTGGTCCTTGAAAAATATTTTTTGAAAATTCCACGTTTCTTCAGCTGATGGTCCTTGAAAAAATATTCTTTAAAAATCTATGCTTCGTGGTCTTTTGGTCCTTGAAAAAATATTCTTTAAGAAATCCAAGTTTTTTGGTCTTTTGGTCCTTGAAAAAATATTGTTTAAAAAATTCACGTTTCTTGGTCTTTTGATCCTTGAAAAAATATTCTTTAAAAAATTTACGTTTCTTGGTCTTTTGATCCTTGAAAAAATATTCTTTAAAAAACTTACGTTTCTTGGTCTTTTGATCCTTGAAAAAATATTCTTTAAAAATCCACGTTTCTTGGATCCTTGAAAAAATATTCTTTAAAAAATCCACGTTTCTTGGATCCTTGAAAAAATATTCTTTAAAAAATCCACGTTTCTTGGATCCTTGAAAAAATATTCTTTAAAAAATCCACGTTTCTTGGATCCTTGAAAAAATATTCTTTAAAAAATCCACGATTCTTGGATCCTTGAAAAAATATTCTTTAAAAAATCCACGTTTCTTGGATCCTTGAAAAAATATTCTTTAAAAAATCCACGTTTCTTGGATCCTTGAAAAAATATTCTTTAAAAAATCCACGTTTCTTGGATCCTTGAAAAAATATTCTTTAAAAAATCCACGTTTCTTGGATCCTTGAAAAAATATTCTTTAAAAAATCCACGTTTCTTGGATCCTTGAAAAAATATTCTTTAAAAAATCCACGTTTCTTGGATCCTTGAAAAAATATTCTTTAAAAAATCCACGTTTCTTGGATCCTTGAAAAAATATTCTTTAAAAAATCCACGTTTCTTGGATCCTTGAAAAAATATTCTTTAAAAAATCCACGTTTCTTGGATCCTTGAAAAAATATTCTTTAAAAAATCCACGTTTCTTGGATCCTTGAAAAAATATTCTTTAAAAAATCCACGTTTCTTGGATCCTTGAAAAAATATTCTTTAAAAAATCCACGTTTCTTGGATCCTTGAAAAAATATTCTTTAAAAAATCCACGTTTCTTGGATCCTTGAAAAAATATTCTTTAAAAAATCCACGTTTCTTGGATCCTTGAAAAAATATTCTTTAAAAAATCCACGTTTCTTGGATCCTTGAAAAAATATTCTTTAAAAAATCCACGTTTCTTGGATCCTTGAAAAAATATTCTTTAAAAAATCCACGTTTCTTGGATCCTTGAAAAAATATTCTTTAAAAAATCCACGTTTCTTGGATCCTTGAAAAAATATTCTTTAAAAAATCCACGTTCCTTGGATCCTTGAAAAAATATTCTTTAAAAAATCCACGTTCCTTGGATCCTTGAAAAAATATTCTTTAAAAAATCCACGTTTCTTGGATCCTTGAAAAAATATTCTTTAAAAAATCCACGTTTCTTGGATCCTTGAAAAAATATTCTTTAAAAAATCCACGTTTCTTGGATCCTTGAAAAAATATTCTTTAAAAAATCCACGTTTCTTGGATCCTTGAAAAAATATTCTTTAAAAAATCCACGTTTCTTGGATCCTTGAAAAATATTCTTTAAAAAATCCACGTTTCTTGGATCCTTGAAAAAATATTCTTTAAAAAATCCACGTTTCTTGGATCCTTGAAAAAATATTCTTTAAAAAATCCACGTTTCTTGGATCCTTGAAAAAATATTCTTTAAAAAATCCACGTTTCTTGGATCCTTGAAAAAATATTCTTTAAAAAATCCACGTTTCTTGGATCCTTGAAAAAATATTCTTTAAAAAATCCACGTTTCTTGGATCCTTGAAAAAATATTCTTTAAAAAATCCACGTTTCTTGGATCCTTGAAAAAATATTCTTTAAAAAATCCACGTTTCTTGGATCCTTGAAAAAATATTCTTTAAAAAATCCACGTTTCTTGGATCCTTGAAAAAATATTCTTTAAAAAATCCACGTTTCTTGGATCCTTGAAAAAATATTCTTTAAAAAATCCACGTTTCTTGGATCCTTGAAAAATATTCTTTAAAAAATCCACGTTTCTTGGATCCTTGAAAAAATATTCTTTAAAAAATCCACGTTTCTTGGATCCTTGAAAAAATATTCTTTAAAAAATCCACGTTTCTTGGATCCTTGAAAAAATATTCTTTAAAAAATCCACGTTTCTTGGATCCTTGAAAAAATATTCTTTAAAAAATCCACGTTTCTTGGATCCTTGAAAAAATATTCTTTAAAAAATCCACGTTTCTTGGATCCTTGAAAAAATATTCTTTAAAAAATCCACGTTTCTTGGATCCTTGAAAAAATATTCTTTAAAAAATCCACGTTTCTTGGATCCTTGAAAAAATATTCTTTAAAAAATCCACGTTTCTTGGATCCTTGAAAAAATATTCTTTAAAAAATCCACGTTTCTTGGATCCTTGAAAAATATTCTTTAAAAAATCCACGTTTCTTGGATCCTTGAAAAAATATTCTTTAAAAAATCCACGTTTCTTGGATCCTTGAAAAAATATTCTTTAAAAAATCCACGTTTCTTGGATCCTTGAAAAAATATTCTTTAAAAAATCCACGTTTCTTGGATCCTTGAAAAAATATTCTTTAAAAAATCCACGTTTCTTGGATCCTTGAAAAAATATTCTTTAAAAAATCCACGTTTCTTGGATCCTTGAAAAAATATTCTTTAAAAAATCCACGTTTCTTGGATCCTTGAAAAAATATTCTTTAAAAAATCCACGTTTCTTGGATCCTTGAAAAAATATTCTTTAAAAAATCCACGTTTCTTGGATCCTTGAAAAATATTCTTTAAAAAATCCACGTTTCTTGGATCCTTGAAAAAATATTCTTTAAAAAATCCACGTTTCTTGGATCCTTGAAAAAATATTCTTTAAAAAATCCACGTTTCTTGGATCCTTGAAAAAATATTCTTTAAAAAATCCACGTTTCTTGGATCCTTGAAAAAATATTCTTTAAAAAATCCACGTTTCTTGGATCCTTGAAAAAATATTCTTTAAAAAATCCACGTTTCTTGGATCCTTGAAAAAATATTCTTTAAAAAATCCACGTTTCTTGGATCCTTGAAAAAATATTCTTTAAAAAATCCACGTTTCTTGGATCCTTGAAAAAATATTCTTTAAAAAATCCACGTTTCTTGGATCCTTGAAAAAATATTCTTTAAAAAATCCACGTTTCTTGGATCCTTGAAAAAATATTCTTTAAAAAATCCACGTTTCTTGGATCCTTGAAAAAATATTCTTTAAAAAATCCACGTTTCTTGGATCCTTGAAAAAATATTCTTTAAAAAATCCACGTTTCTTGGATCCTTGAAAAAATATTCTTTAAAAAATCCACGTTTCTTGGATCCTTGAAAAAATATTCTTTAAAAAATCCACGTTTCTTGGATCCTTGAAAAAATATTCTTTAAAAAATCCACGTTTCTTGGATCCTTGAAAAAATATTCTTTAAAAAATCCACGTTTCTTGGATCCTTGAAAAAATATTCTTTAAAAAATCCACGTTTCTTGGATCCTTGAAAAAATATTCTTTAAAAAATCCACGTTTCTTGGATCCTTGAAAAATATTCTTTAAAAAATCCACGTTTCTTGGATCCTTGAAAAAATATTCTTTAAAAAATCCACGTTTCTTGGATCCTTGAAAAAATATTCTTTAAAAAATCCACGTTTCTTGGATCCTTGAAAAAATATTCTTTAAAAAATCCACGTTTCTTGGATCCTTGAAAAAATATTCTTTAAAAAATCCACGTTTCTTGGATCCTTGAAAAAATATTCTTTAAAAAATCCACGTTTCTTGGATCCTTGAAAAAATATTCTTTAAAAAATCCACGTTTCTTGGATCCTTGAAAAAATATTCTTTAAAAAATCCACGTTTCTTGGATCCTTGAAAAAATATTCTTTAAAAAATCCACGTTTCTTGGATCCTTGAAAAAATATTCTTTAAAAAATCCACGTTTCTTGGATCCTTGAAAAAATATTCTTTAAAAAATCCACGTTTCTTGGATCCTTGAAAAATATTCTTTAAAAAATCCACGTTTCTTGGATCCTTGAAAAAATATTCTTTAAAAAATCCACGTTTCTTGGATCCTTGAAAAAATATTCTTTAAAAAATCCACGTTCCTTGGATCCTTGAAAAAATATTCTTTAAAAAATCCACGTTTCTTGGATCCTTGAAAAAATATTCTTTAAAAAATCCACGTTTCTTGGATCCTTGAAAAAATATTCTTTAAAAAATCCACGTTTCTTGGATCCTTGAAAAAATATTCTTTAAAAAATCCACGTTTCTTGGATCCTTGAAAAAATATTCTTTAAAAAATCCACGTTTCTTGGATCCTTGAAAAAATATTCTTTAAAAAATCCACGTTTCTTGGATCCTTGAAAAAATATTCTTTAAAAAATCCACGTTTCTTGGATCCTTGAAAAAATATTCTTTAAAAAATCCACGTTTCTTGGATCCTTGAAAAAATATTCTTTAAAAAATCCACGTTTCTTGGATCCTTGAAAAAATATTCTTTAAAAAATCCACGTTTCTTGGATCCTTGAAAAAATATTCTTTAAAAAATCCACGTTTCTTGGATCCTTGAAAAAATATTCTTTAAAAAATCCACGTTTCTTGGATCCTTGAAAAAATATTCTTTAAAAAATCCACGTTTCTTGGATCCTTGAAAAATATTCTTTAAAAAATCCACGTTTCTTGGATCCTTGAAAAAATATTCTTTAAAAAATCCACGCTTCTTGGATCCTTGAAAAAATATTCTTTAAAAAATCCACGTTTCTTGGATCCTTGAAAAAATATTCTTTAAAAAATCCACGTTTCTTGGATCCTTGAAAAAATATTCTTTAAAAAATCCACGTTTCTTGGATCCTTGAAAAAATATTCTTTAAAAAATCCACGTTTCTTGGATCCTTGAAAAAATATTCTTTAAAAAAATCCACGTTTCTTTAATAGATGGTCCTTGAAAAATATTCCTTAAAAAATCCACGTTTCTTTAATAGATGGTCCTTGAATAATATTCTTTAAAAAATCAACGTTTCTTCAAATGATGGTCCTTGAAAAAATATTTTTTTAAAAAATCCACGTTTCTTCAAATGATGGTCCTTGAAAAAATATTTTTTTAAAAAATCCACGTTTCTTCAAATGATGGTCCTTGAAAAAATATTTTTTTAAAAAATCCACGTTTCTTCAAATGATGGTCCTTGAAAAAATATTTTTTTAAAAAATCCACGTTTCTTCAAATGATGGTCCGAAACACACAAATAATAATTTAATCCCTTGGCCACATTACCCAGCATAGCTGTGCGGAGACATGGGTACTCTTAGGAGGGTTGCGGGGTAAAGAAGTTATTTGGAGAATTTTATGTAAATTTTTGCAGCTAGGCCTCCCTGCCTGTCAGCCTTTATTATGTAATAATCACAAATGATGACAATTTCCGTGAGTTGTCTTCTCACCTGTAAATATTTATTTTTATGTTTTGCCCTAAGGTGTTTTAGGGGTGCCACCAAGGGGGGACCATGGGGAATTTGGCTTGGGTCAATGATGAGGTGAATGATAAGATTAGAATTTCTATAGAAAACTATTTAAAAGATATTTTTATTTATATTAGAGCCTTGAAGAGGGTCTTCCTAACATGGAAAAGGTTTCAAAGTCATATTTAGCTTACCTAGAAAAACTTTATAGCTCTGAAAACCGATTAAATGCCATAGGGAAATTTTAAAAGTAAAGGGGAAGTATTAATGATTTTCGGGCAATTAATGACCTAAAAAGTTTCTCTAAGAACAAATAACTGTAGCGGAAATGTAAAAGCTCTTCTAGCCATAGAAGATTATCTCAGGAGACCCATAAAAGCTCTGGAAGCCATAGGAGTTCAGTCATTGGTATAGAACCTACGAAAGATCATATAGACATAAAAGACCTGTAAAAGATTTCCTAATTTTTGTAGGCCTGTCAGATTTTTTTAGCTATAGAACACCTGCGAAAGCTCTCCAAGTCACAGAAGTAAAATGTGCTCCGTAAAAGTTCTTCTGGCAATGGTTGACCTACAAATGTCTCCTTACAACAAGTAACTTGTAAAAGCTCCTCCCGCTGTAGCGGAATGGTTAATAAAGTCTAACCATAGAAGATTCTTTCAGGTATCAGAGACCCATAAAAGCTCTTGTAGCCATAGAAGGCCAGTCATTAGTTCTGTAGCCATATAGACGCTGCTAAAGATCGGCAACAAGATCCAGCTATGGGGAAATATTAATATAACTCCAGCAATAGCGGAAATGTAAAAGCTCGTCTAGCCATAGAGGATTCTTCTAGCTATCGGAGACCTTTAAACGCTCTTGTAGCCATATGAGGCCAGCCAATGATATTCTAACCATATGCACCTCATCTAGACATAGAAGACCTGTAAAAGTTAACTATTGAAGGCCTATCAGAGTTTTTCTGGCTATAGATGACCTGTAAACGCTCTTTAAGCCACAGAAGAGAAAGGTGCCCCATTAAAGTTCATCTGGCAAATGAAAGTCCTATAAAAGCTCTTCTAACAACAATTAACTTGTAAAAGTTCCTCGCGCTGTAGCCGCAGAGTAAATTGTAGCGGAAGTGTAAAAGCTCTTCTAGCCATAGAAGATTCTGTCAGCTATCAGTGACCCATATAAGCTCTTGTAGCCATAGAAAGCCAGTCAATGGTATTCTAGTCATATAGAATCTGTAAAGGAGCATCTAGACCTAGAAGACCATGTAAAACATCTCCTAACTATTGTAGGTCTGTCAGAGTTTTTCTGGCTATGGAAGACCCGTAAAAGCTCTTCAAACCACAGAAGTAAATCTTTATCTTTAAAAGATCTCCTAACTATTGTAGGTCTGTCAGAGTTTTTTCTGGCTATGGAAAACCCGTAAAAGCTCTTCAAGCCACAGAAGCAAATGTGCCCCGTAAAAGTTCTTTAGACAATGAATGACCTAAAAAGGCTCTTCTTACACCAATTAAATTGTAAAAGTTCCTCCAGCTATAGAAGTGTAAAAGTGTAAAAGCTCTTCTAGCCATAGAAGATGTGTCAACTATCGGAGACCCATAAAAGCTTTTGTAGCCATAGAAGGCCAGCCAATGGTATTCTAGCCATATAGAATCTTCAAAGGAGCATCTAGATCTAGAAGACCTGTAAAAGATATCCTATCTGGGAGTTCTATGGGCCTGTCAGAGTTCTTCTGACCATAGAAGACCTGTACAAGCCCTTCAAAGGTGCAATACATTAGCTTTTTAACTATAGGGAAAGGATGGAAAATCTTCTAGTAAAAGGTGCCCTGTCAAAGCTCTTGTAGCCATAGATATGTTGTAAATTGTCTCCTAATTATCGGAATTCTTGTGAAAGCTCTTGTGTCCATAGTACACTAAAAGCTCTTCTAGCCACAGGAAATTTGTAAAGGCGAAAAGTTCGTTTAGCCATAAAAGACTTGTAAAAATTTTGTCTAGCTTTCGGAGATTTTTAAAAGCTCTTGTAGGCATAGAATATAAGTGAAAGGTATTCTAGCCCTAGAAACTTTCCAGATATCGTAGAACTGCAACAGCTCTTCTAGTATTTGGTGCCCCGTAAAAGCTCGTCTAACCATATAAGACGTGTAATTTGTCTCCTAAGCCTTGCCTCCTTTTAGACCTACAAATGTCTCCTTACAACAAGTAACTTGTAAAAGCTCCTCCCGCTGTAGCGGAATGGTTAATAAAGTCTAACCATAGAAGATTCTTTCAGGTATCAGAGACCCATAAAAGCTCTTGTAGCCATAGAAGGCCAGTCATTAGTTCTGTAGCCATATAGACGCTGCTAAAGATCGGCAACAAGATCCAGCTATGGGGAAATATTAATATAACTCCAGCAATAGCGGAAATGTAAAAGCTCGTCTAGCCATAGAGGATTCTTCTAGCTATCGGAGACCTTTAAACGCTCTTGTAGCCATATGAGGCCAGCCAATGATATTCTAACCATATGCACCTCATCTAGACATAGAAGACCTGTAAAAGTTAACTATTGAAGGCCTATCAGAGTTTTTCTGGCTATAGATGACCTGTAAACGCTCTTTAAGCCACAGAAGAGAAAGGTGCCCCATTAAAGTTCATCTGGCAAATGAAAGTCCTATAAAAGCTCTTCTAACAACAATTAACTTGTAAAAGTTCCTCGCGCTGTAGCCGCAGAGTAAATTGTAGCGGAAGTGTAAAAGCTCTTCTAGCCATAGAAGATTCTGTCAGCTATCAGTGACCCATATAAGCTCTTGTAGCCATAGAAAGCCAGTCAATGGTATTCTAGTCATATAGAATCTGTAAAGGAGCATCTAGACCTAGAAGACCATGTAAAACATCTCCTAACTATTGTAGGTCTGTCAGAGTTTTTCTGGCTATGGAAGACCCGTAAAAGCTCTTCAAACCACAGAAGTAAATCTTTATCTTTAAAAGATCTCCTAACTATTGTAGGTCTGTCAGAGTTTTTTCTGGCTATGGAAAACCCGTAAAAGCTCTTCAAGCCACAGAAGCAAATGTGCCCCGTAAAAGTTCTTTAGACAATGAATGACCTAAAAAGGCTCTTCTTACACCAATTAAATTGTAAAAGTTCCTCCAGCTATAGAAGTGTAAAAGTGTAAAAGCTCTTCTAGCCATAGAAGATGTGTCAACTATCGGAGACCCATAAAAGCTTTTGTAGCCATAGAAGGCCAGCCAATGGTATTCTAGCCATATAGAATCTTCAAAGGAGCATCTAGATCTAGAAGACCTGTAAAAGATATCCTATCTGGGAGTTCTATGGGCCTGTCAGAGTTCTTCTGACCATAGAAGACCTGTACAAGCCCTTCAAAGGTGCAATACATTAGCTTTTTAACTATAGGGAAAGGATGGAAAATCTTCTAGTAAAAGGTGCCCTGTCAAAGCTCTTGTAGCCATAGATATGTTGTAAATTGTCTCCTAATTATCGGAATTCTTGTGAAAGCTCTTGTGTCCATAGTACACTAAAAGCTCTTCTAGCCACAGGAAATTTGTAAAGGCGAAAAGTTCGTTTAGCCATAAAAGACTTGTAAAAATTTTGTCTAGCTTTCGGAGATTTTTAAAAGCTCTTGTAGGCATAGAATATAAGTGAAAGGTATTCTAGCCCTAGAAACTTTCCAGATATCGTAGAACTGCAACAGCTCTTCTAGTATTTGGTGCCCCGTAAAAGCTCGTCTAACCATATAAGACGTGTAATTTGTCTCCTAAGCCTTGCCTCCTTTTAGACACATTACACCAGTAATAGCTCTTATAAACACAGCAAATCTTTAAAGGACTTTTTAGCTTTGGAGGAAGTCTTGAAGTTCTTCAAGGCTTATAAAAGTTCGTTTAGTTATAGGAAAGGTCTTGTGGCCATAGGCGACTTGTAAAAGCTCCTCTGGCCACACACGACCACTCAAAGGTCTTCTAGCCCTTGACCATAATAGACCTGTACAAGCTCATCTGGCCACACACACACGACCAGTCCAAGGTATTGTAGTCATAGAAGGTTTTTTTTCCCTTAAAAGACCTTTAAAACCTCTTCTAGCCACACACACACGGCCAGTCAAAGGTCTTCCAGATATTGGCGGGTTTAAGGGATCTTCTAGTAATATGTGCACCGTGAAAGCTTTCCGAACCACAGAAGGCGAGCAAAAGGTCTGATAACTATTGGAGACCATTTGAGAGCTTTTCTGGCCACTTCTCATAGCCTGGCCACTTTTGGTAAATATTTCAAGTAAAGGGGAAATGAAAAAACTGTTATAACCAAAGACAACCTGCAAAACTTTTTCCAGCTATTGGTGATCTTTTAAATATCTTGTAGACGCAGGTGACCTTCAAGGGTTCTCGAACCACAAACGATCTGTGAAAGGTTTTCGGACCATAGGTGTTATGCCCAAGTTCTACCAGTCCTAGAAAATCTGTAAAATTCCAGTAAGACACATAAGACCTGTAAACCCGGATGAAAGGCCAATCTCGGTTCTTAATGTTGAACAATTAAGTATAGCACTGAATTTTATTGTGTAGAGATGATTAGGAGAGATATCTGTAAAAAGTCCAAGTTTCTTGGTCTGAAGGCCTTTGAAAAAACTATTCTTTAAAAAATCCAAGCTTTTTGATCTTTTGGTATCTAAAAAATATTCTTAAAAAAATCCATGTATTATGGCCTTTTGGTCCTTGAAAAAATATTCATTAAAAACACGAAAAATGAAAAAATGTTCTTTAAAAATCCATGTTTTTTTGGTATGAAGGTCCTTGAAAAATATTCTTTAAAAAATCCACGTTTTTTTGGTCTAAAGGTCCTTGGAAAAATATTCTTTAAAAAATCCACGTTTTTTTGGTCTAAAGGTCCTTGGAAAAATATTCTTTAAAAAATCCACGTTTTTTTGGTCTGAAGGTCTTTGAAAAATATATTTTAAAAAAATCCATATTTCTTGGTCTGAAGGTCCTTGAAAAATATTCTTTAAAAAATCCAAGTTTTTTTGGTCTAAAGGTCCTTGGAAAAATATTCTTTAAAAAATCCATATTTCTTGGTCTTTTGGTTCTTGAAAAAATATTCTTTAAAAAATCCACGTTTCTTGGTCTTTTGGTTCTTGAAAAAATATTCTTTAAAAAATCCACGTTTCTTGGTCTTTTGGTTCTTGAAAAAATATTCTTTAAAAAATCCACGTTTCTTCAACTGATGGTCCTTGAAAAAATATTCTTTAAAAAATCCAAGTTTCTTGGAGTGATGGTCCTTGAAAAAATATTCTTTAAAAAATCCACGTTTTTTGGAGTGATGGTCCTTGAAAAAATATTCTTTAAAAAATCCACGTTTCTTGTAGTGATGGTCCTTTAAAAAATATTCTTTTAAAAATCCAAGTTTCTTGGAGTGATGGTCCTTGAAAAAATATTCTTTAAAAAATCCACGTTTTTTGGAGTGATGGTCCTTGAAAAAATATTCTTTAAAAAATCCACGTTTCTTGTAGTGATGGTCCTTTAAAAAATATTCTTTTAAAAATCCAAGTTTCTTGGAGTGATGGTCCTTGAAAAAATATTCTTTAAAAAATCCACGTTTTTTGGAGTGATGGTCCTTGAAAAAATATTCTTTAAAAAATCCACGTTTCTTGTAGTGATGGTCCTTTAAAAAATATTCTTTAAAAAATCCACGTTTCTTGGAGTGATGGTCCTTGAAAAAATATTCTTTAAAAAATCCACGTTTCTTGGAGTGATGGACCTTGAAAAAATATTCTTTAAAAAATCCACGTTTCTTGGAGTGATTGTCCTTGAAAAAATATTCTTTAAAAAATCCACGTTTCTTGGAGTGATGGCCTTTGAAAAAATATTCTTCAAAAAATCCACGTTTCTTGGTTTTTTGGTCCTTCAAAAAATATTCTTAAAAATCCAAATCCAAGTTTCCTTGAAAAAATATTCATTAAAACACGCTTCTTGTACTCGAGGTATCTGAAAAAATGTTCTTTAAAAAATCCATGTTGCTTGGTCTGAAGGACCAATATTCTTTAAAAATCCATGTTTCTTGGTCTGAAGGTCCTTGGAAAAATATTGTTTAAAAAATCTCCGCTTCTTGGTCTTTTGGTCCTTGAAAAAAAATTTTTTACGTTTCTAGGTCTTTTGGTCCTTGAAAAATAGTCTTTAAAAACATGTTTCTTCAACCCATGATCCTTGAAAAAATATTCTTTAAAAATCCACGTTTCATCAACTGATGGTTCTTGAAAAAATATTTTTTAAAAAGTCCAAGTTTCTTGGTCTTTTGCTCCTTGAAAAAATATTCTTTAAATAAAACACGTTTCTTGGTCTTTTGGTCCTTCAAAAAATATTCTTAAAAATCCAAAATCCCTTGAAAGAATATTCCTTTAAAAATTTAAAAAAATTAAGGAATATTCTTTTAAAAGCCCAGATTTCTTGGATTTTGGTCTTTGAAAAAAATCCATGCTTCTTGCTCTAAAGGTCCTTGAAAAACTACTCTTTAAAAAAGTCCATGTTTCTTGCTCTGATGGTCCTTGAAAAAGGACTCTTTAAAAAAATTCATGTTTCTTTCTGTCACTCTAGGGATTTAGGTTTCAGTATTCAATGAAATTAAGCACCCCGACGTATACGTTATGCCACAACGTATACGCTCCCATTGTCAAGCCAAGTAAACAGCTGTTGTTTCCCCTATTTTTCAGGTGCATCCAGATTTTATTTCATTAACTATTTTTTTCCATTTGAAAATTAAATTAAATGTACTATTTTCTATAATACTCTTCATTTCGGATGTCTGTATATTCATGTGAGTGTGTCAGTATTCCATATTTTTAATTAAAAAGCAATTTTGCACATAAAAGGATGTTTCATTTGCTGTTTCCAACTTCTTTTGTTGTTCACTGCCCTGCATTTTTATTTTCTATTTCAACAAAAAAGAAATTGCAACTAATTTATATGCAAATAAATACGAATGAGTTTCAATAGCATTCGACGAACACGCTCAGACACAAACGAGAGTAGATACTTCGGAATCACCATTTGTGACTGCTACTAATGAATATTTGCTAGATCTGGTGAGGGGGGTGGGATATCCAACTCCTCCTTCCGCCAGTCCAGTTCCCCTATGCTTCGACACATGTTGCATCTGTCTGTTTTCACATTTTTATCAGTATTGAAATAAATTAATTTGAAAATACGTGAATATATTTAGAAATTGAAAAAATATAAAAATAGGAAGGGAGATAGAAATGAAATACAAATAAAAATAAAAATAAAAATATGCCAATGGAACTTGGGAAAAAAAATTGAAATGCATTGACTTATTTTACTTGACACACATTTTCATATCGATGGGAATATGTGTTATACATAAATGTATAACAGATTGTGTTTTAGCTTAAAATTTAAATAGAAACTGGACATAGAATCCTTTTTTTAAGAACAAACAGACGTATTATTTTTGAAACAGAGCCTACAGACAAACGTAGATTTTTTTAAAAATAAATTTTTTAAGGATTCAAGAAAAGTGGATTTGAAAATAAATTGTTTTTCAAGGATAACAGAAACGTGGATTTTTTTAAAGAATATTTTTTCAAACATCCAAAAAACGTGGATTTTTTAAAGAATATTTTTTAAAGGTTCCAAGAAACGTGGATTTATTAAAGAATATTTTTTCAAGGGTCCAAGAAACGTGGATTTATTAAAGAATATTTTTTCAAGGGTCCAAGAAACGTGGATTTATTAAAGAAGATTTTTTCAAGGATCCAAGAAACGAAGACGTTGTTAATGAATATTTTTTTCAAGGTTCCAAGAAACGTGGATTTTTTAAAGAATATTTTTTCAAGGATCCAAGAAACGCGGATTTTTTTAAAGAATATTTTTTCAAGGATCCAAGAAACGTGGATTTTTTTAAAGAATATTTTTTCAAGCGTCCAAGAAACGTAGATTTTTTAAAGAATATTTTTCAAGCATCCACGAAACGTGGATTTTTTAAAGAATATTTTTTCAAGGATCCAAGAAACGTGGATTTTTTAAAGAATATTTTTTCAATCATCCAAGAAACGTGGATTTTTTAAAGAATATATTTTCAAGGACCTCCAATCCAAGAAACGTGGATTTTTTAAAGAATATATTTTCAAGGACCTCCAATCCAAGAAACGTGGATTTTTTAAAGAATATTTTTCCAAGGACATCCAATCCAAGAAACGTGGATTTTTATAAAGAATATTTTTTCAAGGATCCAAGAAACGTGGATTTTTTTAAAGAATATTTTTTCAAGGACCAACCGACCAAGAAACTAGAATTTTTTAAAGAATATTTTTTCAAGGACCAACCGACCAAGAAACTAGAATTTTTTAAAGAATATTTTTTCAAGGACCAACCGACCAAGAAACGTGGATTTTTATAAAGAATATTTTTTCAAGGATCCAAGAAACGTGGATTTTTTTAAAGAATATTTTTTCAAGCGTCCAAGAAACGTAGATTTTTTAAAGAATATTTTTCAAGCATCCACGAAACGTGGATTTTTTAAAGAATATTTTTTCGAGGATTCAAGAAACGTGGATTTTTTAAAGAATATTTTTTCAAGGATTCAAGAAACGTGGATTTTTTAAAGAATATATTTTCATGCATCCAAGAAACGTGGTTTTTTTAAAGTTTATTTTTTCAAGGATTTTTTTAAAGAATATTTTTTCAAGCGTCCAAGAAACGTAGATTTTTTAAAGAATATTTTTCAAGCATCCACGAAACGTGGATTTTTTAAAGAATATTTTTTCAAGGATTCAAGAAACGTGGATTTTTTAAAGAATATATTTTCATGCATCCAAGAAACGTGGTTTTTTTAAAGTTTATTTTTTCAAGGATTTTTTTAAAGAATATTTTTTCAAGCATCCAAGAAACGTGGATTTTTTAAAGAATATTTTTTCAAGCATCCAAGAAACGTGGATTTTTTAAAGAATATTTTTTCAAGCATCCAAGAAACGTGGATTTTTTAAAGAATATTTTTTCAAGCATCCAAGAAACGTGGATTTTTTAAAGAATATTTTTTCAAACGTCCAAGAAACGTGGATTTTTAAAGAATATTTTTTCAAGCATCCAAGAAACGTGGATTTTTTAAAGAATATTTTTTCAATGATCCAAGAAACGTGGATTTTTTAAAGAATATTTTTTCAATGATCCAAGAAACGTGGATTTTTTAAAGAATATTTTTTCAAGCATCCAAGAAACGTGGATTTTTTAAAGAATATTTTTTCAAGCATCCAAGAAACGTGGATTTTTTAAAGAATATTTTTTCAAGCATCCAAGAAACATGGATTTTTTTAAAGAATATTTTTTCAAGCGTCCAAGAAACATGGATTTTTTTAAAGAATATTTTTTCAAGCGTCCAAGAAACGTGGATTTTTTATAGAACAGTTTGTAATTGTTTTTATATTTTTTTAAATGTTTAATTATGTAATTATTTTGTTGTTAAATTGTAATCCCTTATTACAGCCGTAGCCTGCAGCAGCTCAGTATTTGCAAATAATTTAACATTTGTTGCAAATTCATAAATATTTATTATGTTAATGGATATTTTGCACAACATTGTAAAAGTTTTAATAATAATAACATCAACAACAACAATAACAACAAACAATAAATATTAATGAACATTTAAGTTATTACAAGGAGGGGGGGGGGGAGTCGGAGGAGGACTCGCCACTTAATAAAGTAATAAATATTGCTAAATCACTTCAGGCAGGATACAATCACAAACACAGAGAACCATGGCACAAAATGGCAACAAATACAGATGTATGTGTACGTGTGTGTGTGTTGGTGAAAATAACCCACAGGTATGTACTGGAGTATAGCAATTTTTGTAATTTCCCAGATTAGATTTTAAAATATTAAAAAAGGTATATAAAATCTGATGTTGGGCAACCCATGTAGCTGAAATTACAAAAATTGGACTTGGGGGTGAAATATGTAAAAATAGTAGTGCCTGAACAGTTCTGACTTTGGTATCATTGTTTGTGGGTGAAAAGTGAACTTGTTAATGTAATGTATGGAATTTACCGAATGGTTCTACATTTCTAGTATAATTAGATATTCGTACAAAAAGTGTTCAAAAAGTGATTTATGTTAGTGTCAAAGCATATAAAAATTGTCAAAATTTGCTGGATACGAGTTTGAAATCATTTTTTATTCACTGAAATCATTTTCTCGGATTTGTCCTTGATCTGAGATTATATATCCTGCGTCATGTTTTGATTAACTTACGGTCCAAAGGTCCAAAATTGTCCATTTAATGCTTACCTGGAAAGAAAAAAATATTAAAATTAGTTATTAATTAATTATTTGAAAAAATATTCTAAAAAAAATATTATTTAAAAAAATTATTAATTATTTGAAAAAATATTCTTTAAAAAATCCACGTATCATGGATCCTTGAACAAATATTTTTCAAAAAAACCACGTTTCTTGGATCCTTGAAAAATAATATTTAAAAAATCCACGTTTCTTGGATCCCTGAAAAAATATTCTTTAAAAAATTATCGTTTCTTAAATCCTTGAAAAAATAATCTTTAAAAAATCCACGTTTCTTGGACCCTTGAAAAAATAATCTTTAAAAAATCCACGTTTCTTGGATCCTTCAAAAAATAATTTTTAAAAAATCCACGTTTCTTGGATCCTTGAAAAAATAATCTTTAAAAAATCCACGTTTCTTGGATCCTTGAAAAAATAATCTTCAAAAAATTATCGTTTCTTGGATCCTTGAAAAAATAATCTTTAAAAAATTATCGTATCTTGGATCCTTGAAAAAATAATTTTTAATAAATTATCGTTTCTTAAATCTTTGAAAAAAATATTCTTTAAAAAATCCACGTTTCTTAAATCCTTGAAAAAAATATTCTTTAAAAAATCCACGTTAATTAAATCCCTAAAAAAAATTCTTTAAAAAATCCACGTTTCATCAACTGATGGTCCTTGAAAAATATATTTTTTCAAAAATCCACGTATCATGGATCGTTGAAAAAATATTCTTCAAAAAATCCACGTTTCTTGGATCGTTGAAAAAATATTCTTTAAAAAATCCACGTTTCTTGGATCGTTGAAAAAATATTCTTCAAAAAATCCACGTTTCTTGGATCGTTGAAAAAATATTCTTTAAAAAATCCATGTTTCTTGGATCGTTGAAAAAATATTCTTTAAAAATCCACGTTTCTTAGATCGTTGAAAAAATATTCTTTAAAAAATCCACGTTTCTTGGATCGTTGAAAAAATATTCTTTAAAAAATCCACGTTTCTTGGATCGTTGAAAAAATATTCTTTAAAAAATCCACGTTTCTTGGAGTGATGGTCCTTGAAAAAATATTCTTTAAAAAATCCACGTTTTTTGGATCGTTGAAAAAATATTCTTTAAAAAATCCATGTTCTTGGATCGTTGAAAAAATATTCTTTAAAAAATCCACGTTTCTTAGATCGTTGAAAAAATATTCTTTAAAAAATCCACGTTTTTTGGATCGTTGAAAAAATATTCTTTAAAAAATCCACGTTTCTTGGATCCTTGAAAAAATATTCTTTAAAAAATCCACGTTTCTTGGATCCTTGAAAAAATATTCTTTAAAAAATCCACGTTTCTTGGATCCTTGAAAAAATATTCTTTAAAAAATCCACGTTTCTTGGATCCTTGAAAAAATATTCTTTAAAAAATCCACGTTTCTTGGATCCTTGAAAAAATATTCTTTAAAAAATCCACGTTTCTTGGATCCTTGAAAAAATATTCTTTAAAAAATCCACGTTTCTTGGATCCTTGAAAAAATATTCTTTAAAAAATCCACGTTTCTTGGATCCTTGAAAAAATATTCTTTAAAAAATCCACGTTTCTTGGATCCTTGAAAAAATATTCTTTAAAAAATCCACGTTTCTTGGATCCTTGAAAAAATATTCTTTAAAAAATCCACGTTTCTTGGATCCTTGAAAAAATACTCTTTAAAAAATCCACGTTTCTTGGATCCTAGAAAAAATATTCTTTAAAAAATCCACGTTTCTTGGATCCTTGAAAAAATATTCTTTAAAAAATCAACGTTTCTTGGATCCTTGAAAAAATATTCTTTAAAAAATCCACGTTTCTTGGATCCTTGAAAAAATATTCTTTAAAAAATCCACGTTTCTTGGATCCTTGAAAAAATATTCTTTAAAAAATCCACGTTTCTTGGATCCTTGAAAAAATATTCTTTAAAAAATCCACGTTTCTTGGATCCTTGAAAAAATATTCTTTAAAAAATCCACGTTTCTTGGATCCTTGAAAAAATATTCTTTAAAAAATCCACGTTTCTTGGATCCTTGAAAAAATATTCTTTAAAAAATCCACGTTTCTTGGATCCTTGAAAAATATTCTTTAAAAAATCCACGTTTCTTGGATCCTTGAAAAAATATTCTTTAAAAAATCCACGTTTCTTGGATCCTTGAAAAAATATTCTTTAAAAAATCCACGTTTCTTGGATCCTTGAAAAAATATTCTTTAAAAAATCCACGTTTCTTGGATCCTTGAAAAAATATTCTTTAAAAAATCCACGTTTCTTGGATCCTTGAAAAAATATTCTTTAAAAAATCCACGTTTCTTGGATCCTTGAAAAAATATTCTTTAAAAATCCACGTTTCTTGGATCCTTGAAAAATATTCTTTAAAAAATCCACGTTTCTTGGATCCTTGAAAAAATATTCTTTAAAAAATCCACGTTTCCTGGATCCTTGAAAAAATATTCTTTAAAAAATCCACGTTTCTTGGTTCCTTGAAAAAATATTCTTTTAAGAATCCACGTTTCTTGGATCCTTGAAAAAATATTCTTTAAAAAATCCACGTTTCATGGATCCTTGAAAAAATATTCTTTAAAAAATCCACGTTTCTTGGATCCTTGAAAAAATATTCTTTAAAAAATCCACGTTTCTTGGATCCTTGAAAAAATATTCTTTAAAAAATCCACGTTTCTTGTTCTTTTGTTCCATGAAAAAAATTCTTTGAAAAATCCAAGTTTCTTGTTCTTTTGTCCTTGAAAAAATATTCTGTAAAAAGTCCACGTTTCTTGGATCCTTGAAAAAATATTCTTTAAAAATATTAAATTTAGTGATTGACCTTAAAAAAAATATTCTTTAAAAAAATTAAATTTAGTGATTGACCTTAAAAAAATATTCTTTAAAAAAATTAAATTTAGTGATTGACCTTAAAAAATATTATTTATAAAATATTTTTTTAGAAATATTGAAAGTCCTTAAAAATATTTTTTTAAGAATTTTACGTTTATTGAAAGCCCTTAAAAATATTTTTTTAAGAAATCCACGTTTATTGAAGGTCCTTAAAAATATTTTTTTAAGAAATCCACGTTTATTGAAGGTCCTTAAAAATATTTTTTTTAAGAAATCCACGTTTATTGAAGGTCCTTAAAAATATTTTTTTAAGAAATCCACGTTAATGGAAGGCCCTTAAAAATATTTTTTAAGAAATCCACGTTTATTGAAGGTCCTGAAAAATATTTTTTTTAAAAATCCACGTTTATTGAAGGTTCTTAAAAATATTTTGTTAAGAAATCCACGTTATTGAAGGTCCTTAAAAATGTTTTTTTTTTAAGAAATCAACGTTTCATCAACTGATGGTCCTTGAAAAAATATTCTTTAAAAAATCCACGTTTATTGAAGGTCCTTAAAAATATTTTCCACGATTATTGAAGGTCCTTAAAAATATTTTTTTAAGAAATCCACGTTTATTGAAGGTCCTTAAAAATATTTTTTTAAGAAATCCACGTTTATTGAAGGTCCTTAAAAATATTTTTTTAAGAAATCCACGTTTATTGAAGGTCCTTAAAAATATTTTTTTAAGAAATCCACGTTAATTGAAGGTCCTTAAAAATATTTTTTTGCAAATCCACGTTTATTAAAGGTCCTTAAAAATATTTTTTTAAAAAATCCACGTTTACTGAAGGTCCTTAAAAATATTTTTTTTAAAAATCCACGTTCATTGAAATAAATAAATATTATTATTAAATAAATAATAAATATTTATTGTTTAAATCCACGTTTATTGCTCTTTTTTGCACAAATACTTTTTTTAATACAGGTATATCAATAGTCCTTAGAATCTTAGATCCTGAGTATAATTGTTCTCGGTAATGAGTTTATATCGAATTTATGCAGTCATTCAAATTCAGTTTTTTTTTTTGTATTCAAAATTCACATGTTATGTTTCTACAAAAAAATATAAAACTTTTCTTCTCCTCCTTCTTTCCAAAGACTTTCTTTCTAAAGAACATGGCCAAAAGAAAAGTTCACATCATTATATATTTGGAAAGTTATATTTCATACTTAACTTTGCAATTTTTTTCCATACAATAAGAAAAAAAATGTATTGAAAGTCTCAAAAAAGTTTTAGGAAAAGACGAAGAAAGGGGGTAGCACAAAAAAAAAATGGACGACATATGCTAACGAGCTACAAATGTTATTTTGAATGAACAGAAAAATAAAAAATTAGAAAAAAAAACTGTATTGAATAGGAAAATTGAATGAAGTCTATTTATAATTTGAAATTTATGAAAAGAAACTGGGAAAACTTCTCCTCTTTCACAAATGAACAGGACGGACGTTCACTAATAACCGGTGTTTTTGGTGTGCCCTTTTTTTGTGTTTCTCTTTAGAAATTCTAAAGAGAAAAGTTTACAAACATATTAATCGCATTGAGCTGGAGAGGAAAACACCCACACACACTCACACACATTAAGCTCATTAAAATCGTAGAAAGAAAAACTAAACGAATTTTAAACTCCATTGAAATTTTTCCCAGAGCTTTGCAGCCGGTGACATACAATGGGGCTGGGATTTTAATTTTCCGAGTCCTTTTGGCACAACAGAGGACTTTAGTTTGCCTTTTTGTTAGGCTGAGTTACAAAATAGGATATGCTATGCTTTACATGCTATTGCCAGGATACAAAGAAAGAGCGAGAGAGAGAGAGAGTAAATGAATGTACATAATGGGAAATGCCGACAGACAGACAGGATAAATATTCAAACGACATATGAAATGCAATAGAGACAATTGATATAACGAGGAAGGAGCTGGAAAGTTCTAAAAAAAATTAAATTTTAAAAATAGGAAACGTTTTCCTAGGCTTTTAAAGAAGATTTTTTCGAGTACCAATAGACCCAGAAACATGTACTTTAAATGAATCTAGGACCTCCAGTCACCGGAGATTTTTAAAAAATATAATTCTTAAGGGACACCTATGAAAGTGGATTTTTTAAGAATTTTTTTAAAGAACAAACAGACATAGAGACGTGGATTTTTTCAAGAACTTTTTCAAGGACCATCGCTCGTGAATTTTATAAATAATATTTTTGAAGACATTCAATAAACGTGGATTTTATTGAAAAAAAAAAATTAAAAACCTTCAATAAACGTGGATTTTTTTATAGAAATATTTCTGCAGACCTTGAATAAATATGGATTTTTTAAAGAAATATTATTAAGGACCTTTATTGAAGAGGAACTTTTAAAAAAATATTTTTAAGAACCTTCATAAACGTGATTTTTTTTTAAATACTTTTAAGGATCGTCAGTGAACGTGGATTTTGTAAAAATATGTATTTTTAAGTACTTTCCATAACGTGGATTTAAAAAGTAATATTTTTAAGGACCTCCAATAAACATGGATTTTTTAAATAATATTTTTTTATAGACCTTCAATAAACGTGCATTTTTTAAATAATATTTTTTAAGGACCTTCAATAAACGTGGATTTTTTAAATAATATTTTTTAAGGACCTTCAATAAACGTGGATTTTTAAATAATATTTTTTAAGGACCTTCAATAAACGTGGATTATTTAAAAAATATTTTTAAGGTCCTGCAATAAATGTGGATTATTTAAAAAATATTTTTAAGGTCCTGCAATAAATGTGGATTTTTCAAATAATATTTTTTTAAAGACCTTCAATAAACGTGGATTATTTAAAAAATATTTTTAAAGACCTTCAATAAACGTGGATTATTTAAAAAATATTTTTAAGGACCTGCAATAAACTTGGATTGTTTAAAAAAATATTTTTAAGGATTCTTTAAAAAATATTTTTAAAGACGTAGGTTTTAAAAATATATATAGTTTTAAGGACGTGCGTTTTCACAAAAAAATATTTATATATATTTGTAGAGACCTCCAATAAACGTGCATTTATTAAAAATATTTTTAAGGACCAGCAATGCACCTGGAGTAAAAAAAATATTTTTAAAGACCTGCAATGCACTTGGATTTAAAAAAAATATTTTTGTAGAGAACTCCAATAAACGTGGATTTTTAAAACTATTTTTAACAATAGTGGATTTTTTAAAATATTTTTAACAAACGTGGATTTTTTAAAATATTTTTAATAAATGTGGATTTTTTAAAATATTTTTAATAAACGTGGATTTTTTTAAATATTTTTAATAAACGTGGATTTTTTAAATAATTTTAATAAACGTGGATTTTTTAAATAATTTTAATAAACGTGGATTTTTTTTAAATTATAAACATGATTTTTTTTTAAATTATAAACATGGATTTTATAAAAATTCTAAACGTGAATTTTTTTAAATATTTTTAATAAATGTGGATTTTTTTATAATATTTTTAATAAATGTGGTTTTTTTTAAATATTTTTAATAAACAAGGATTTTTTTAAATGTTTTTAATAAACATGGATTTTTTTTTTTTTAAATTATAAACGTGGATATTTTTAAAAACAGTAAACGTGTTTTTTAAGTAATAAATGCGGATTTGTTTAAAACAGTAATCGTGTTTTTTTTTAATTATAAACGTGGATCTTTTAAAAATATTTTTAGAGACATATAAAGACATATATATTTTAAGGACATTTAATAAATGTGGATTTAAAAAAAAAACATATTTTTAAAAAAGTAATTTTAAAGACTTCAAAAAAAATATGGATTGTTTAAAAAATTATTTTTATTTTAAACATTTTATGAAAAATTATTTTTATTTTATAACATTTTATGAATGTGGATTAAAAAAATATTTTAAGTACCTAGATTTTATAAATGTGGATTTACAACAAAAAAAATTTTAAAGAATATTTTTTCACAGACCATCAGGTCAAGAAGGACCTTCAAAGCTACAATCGTGGATTTTTTTAGAGAATATTGTTTGAAAGATTTTCGAATCTACACCTTTGGGTATGGAAAAAATATTATTTCAAGGACCATCTGATTAAGAAACGTCGATTTTTTAAATGTCTTGTCCCGGACTTGCAAATCAACAATCGTGGATAATTTTTTGAAGACTTTCAGACCACGAAACGTGCATTTTTTAAAGATTTTTTCAACAGACCAAGATGCGAGGATTTCCACAACCATTAGACCAAAAAACGTGGATTTTTCAAATAATTTTTTTCAAGGACCTTTAGACAAAAACACCGTTATTTTTTAAGAAAATTTTCAAGGACCATCAGCTGAAGAAAGGTGGATTTTTTAAAAAATATTTTTTAATTATCTTCAGTTGATGAAACTTGGGTTTTTAAAGAATATTTTTTTCAAAGATACAATAAACATGGATTTTTTATAGAGTAATTTTCAAGGATCCATAAAACGTGGATTTTTCAGCAAATATTTTTTTAAGGACCATCAGTTGATGAAACGTGGATTTTTTAAAGAATATTTTTTCAAGGACCATCAGTTGAAGAAACATGTTTTTTTGAAGAATATTTTTTTAATTACCTTCAGTTGAAGAAACGGATTTATTGAAGAATATTTTTTCAAGGAAGAAACGTGGATTTTTTAAAGAATTTTTTTCAAGGGCCATCAGTTGAAGAAACTTGGATTTTTAAAGAATATTTTTTCAAGGACCATCGGATTTTTTAAAGAATATTTTTTCAAGGACCATTAGTTGATGAAACGTGGATTTTTATCTAGAATTTTTAAGGAATTTTTTTTCCAGGACCGTTTATAGGCTATAATCTTGGATTTTTTTTATTTTCCTTCAAAAACATGCATACTCTATTGGCGTAAGTGAAACGCGGGAGAGGACTCGAAAGACATGCACAAAGTCCTTTTGTCAACAAGCGTCTGTAGTGGTGAAACATTCTTTCGTTGCCGTTTTTGTGTCCCTTAGATTTCAATGCAAATGTGTTGCTGTCTCGGTGATGTTCGTTCCTCATTTATTTTGTATTGATACAGATTTGATGATGAATGAATGAATATGTCCGTACATATGTACATACATATGTACATACATATGTATGACGATGTATTCCTAACAAAAAAAAGAAATAAAAATAAAATAGCAAACGAAGTAGAATTTTCCTCAGAATGGAGTCATCTTCTGTTATTGTCGTTTTGAGGGTGTTGACGGGGAGACGGGTGTGGGCGGTTAGTTCTACATCAACGCCTTGCATTGTATTCAGGAAAATGTTAATGTTCAGTGGATGCTATAAATAGACTGGGTGGGTGTTTGTATTTACACACACACACAGACATATATAAATATTTATGTTAATACAATGCAGCGCCAGGACTCTAAATAGAACGGAGTGACAAAAATAAAACCAAAACGAGTTGTACAGATATTTAGAAAAAGCTGAAGAAAAAAGAATTTCAACATTCTCTAATGGTCTCCAGTACTCTTCAGTAATTATGAGAATAAAAAAATCAGAATACATTAGATTATTATTTTTAATGGGCGAAGTAATGGAAACAAGAGGAGGATTTCAATAAACGTAATAAAGTAAATGTAGTCTCATTTTAATGAGTATCTGAAAACCATTTGTCTTAATGGCGCTTTAAAAAATATTCTATAAAATATCCAGATTTATTGGTGGCACTTTAAATATCCACGTTTTTGGTTAGATGGTCCTTAAAAATTTTTTCGCTAAAAAATCCACGTTTGTTGCCTTAAGGGTTCCCGAAAAAATATTCTTTGAAACTTCACGTTTTATCAACTGATGGTCCTTGAAAAAATATTCTTTAAAAAATCCACATTTTTTCAACTGATGGTCCTTGAAAAAATATTCTTTGAAAGATCCACGTTTCGTGGTCTGAATTTCCTTGACAAAATTATTATTTAAATGATCCATGTTTCTTCAATTTATGGTTCTTGAAAAAATATTCTTTAAAAAATGCACGGATGTAGCATTGATGGACCTTGAAAAACTATTTTAAAAAAACGTCTATGACTATTGCTTCGAAATCCTTGGAAAGTTAATCTTTTAAAAATCCAGTTAAAAGTCTTAAAAAATTCCACAATTATAATTTTCAAGGTCCTTGATAACATATTTTAAAATTATACATTACTATTGCTTTGCAGATCTTTGAGAATTATTTCAAGGACCTTCAAATCGGAACAATCTTGGATTCTTAAAAATCGTTTTTTTTCTTTTGAGGACGTTTTGCGCAACAACCTTGGTTTTTTTAAAAAAAATATTTTTAATGGAAAATTTGATGAGAAAAATGTTTTAAAGCAAAAATCTTGGGTTTTTTTACGATTATTTTTTCAAGAACTTTTAAAGCAATATAGCAATATTATTTAAAAAATTCCGCCTGCATTGATAGTCTTTAAAGAACATCCGTATTTTTTTCTAGAAATCAATGAAAATTTATCCCCAAATTTTGGAAAAGAAAATCTATTAAAAATCCACCCATATTATAGATCCTTGAAAAATATTAAGAAAAAAAAAAACGTTTTCTTAATGACCAAGGACCCACAGTTAAAGAAAACATGGATTTTTTTAAGAATTTTATTTTTCAAGGACCATCAGTTGAAGAAACGTGGATTTATTAAAGAATATTTTTTCATGGACCATCAGACCAAAAAACGTGGATTTCATTAAGAATATTTTTTCAAGGACCATCAGTTGAAGAAATATTATTTTTTCAAGGACCATCAGTTGAAGAAACGTGGATTTTTTAAAGAATATTTTTTCAAGGACCATCAGTTGAAGAAACGTGGATTTTTTAAGAATATTTTTTCAACGATCATCAATTGAATAAACGTGGATTTTTTAAAGAATATTTTTTCAAGGACCATCAGTTGAAGAAACGTGGATTTTTTAAAGAATATTTTTTCAAGGACCATCAGGTGAAGTAGCATGGATTTTTTAAAGAATATTTTTTCAAGGACCATCAGTTGAAGAAACGTGGATTTTTTAAGAATATTTTTTCAACGACCATCAGTTGAAGAAACGTAGATTTTTTAAAGAATATTTTTTCAAGGACCAAAAGACCAAGAAACGTGGATTTTTTTAAGAATATTTTTTCAAGGACCATCAGTTGAAGAAACGTGGATTTTTTTAAGAATATTTTTTCAAGGACCATCAGTTGAAGAAATGTGGATTTTTTAAGAATATGTTTTCAAGGACCATCAGTTGAAGAAATATTATTTTTTCAAGGACCATCAGTGGATTTGTTTAAGAATATTTTTTCAAGGACCATCAGTTGAAGAAACGTGGATTTGTTTAAGAATATTTTTTCAAGGACCATCAGTTGAAGAAATATTATTTTTTCAAGGACCATCAGTTGAAGAAACGTGGACTTTTTAAAGAATATTTTTTCAAGGACCAAAAGACCAAGAAACGTGGATTTTTTAAAGAATATTTTTTCAACGACCAAAAGACCAAGAAACGTGGATTTTTTAAAGAATATTTTTTCAACGACCAAAAGACCAAGAAACGTGGATTTTTTAAAGAATATTTTTTCAACGACCAAAAGACCAAGAAACGTGGATTTTTTAAAGAATATTTTTTCAACGACCAAAAGACCAAGAAACGTGGATTTTTTAAAGAATATTTTTTCAACGACCAAAAGACCAAGAAACGTGGATTTTTTAAAGAATATTTTTTCAACGACCAAAAGACCAAGAAACGTGGATTTTTTAAAGAATATTTTTTCAACGACCAAAAGACCAAGAAACGTGGATTTTTTAAAGAATATTTTTTCAACGACCAAAAGACCAAGAAACGTGGATTTTTTAAAGAATATTTTTTCAACGACCAAAAGACCAAGAAACGTGGATTTTTTAAAGAATATTTTTTCAACGACCAAAAGACCAAGAAACGTGGATTTTTTAAAGAATATTTTTTCAACGACCAAAAGACCAAGAAACGTGGATTTTTTAAAGAATATTTTTTCAACGACCAAAAGACCAAGAAACGTGGATTTTTTAAAGAATATTTTTTCAACGACCAAAAGACCAAGAAACGTGGATTTTTTAAAGAATATTTTTTCAACGACCAAAAGACCAAGAAACGTGGATTTTTTAAAGAATATTTTTTCAACGACCAAAAGACCAAGAAACGTGGATTTTTTAAAGAATATTTTTTCAACGACCAAAAGACCAAGAAACGTGGATTTTTTAAAGAATATTTTTTCAACGACCAAAAGACCAAGAAACGTGGATTTTTTAAAGAATATTTTTTCAACGACCAAAAGACCAAGAAACGTGGATTTTTTAAAGAATATTTTTTCAACGACCAAAAGACCAAGAAACGTGGATATTTTAAAGAATATTTTTTCAACGACCAAAAGACCAAGAAACGTGGATTTTTTAAAGAATATTTTTTCAACGACCAAAAGACCAAGAAACGTGGATTTTTTAAAGAATATTTTTTCAACGACCAAAAGACCAAGAAACGTGGATTTTTTAAAGAATATTTTTTCAACGACCAAAAGACCAAGAAACGTGGATTTTTTAAAGAATATTTTTTCAACGACCAAAAGACCAAGAAACGTGGATTTTTTAAAGAATATTTTTTCAACGACCAAAAGACCAAGAAACGTGGATTTTTTAAAGAATATTTTTTCAACGACCAAAAGACCAAGAAACGTGGATTTTTTAAAGAATATTTTTTCAACGACCAAAAGACCAAGAAACGTGGATATTTTAAAGAATATTTTTTCAACGACCAAAAGACCAAGAAACGTGGATATTTTAAAGAATATTTTTTCAACGACCAAAAGACCAAGAAACGTGGATTTTTTAAAGAATATTTTTTCAACGACCAAAAGACCAAGAAACGTGGATTTTTTAAAGAATATTTTTTCAACGACCAAAAGACCAAGAAACGTGGATTTTTTAAAGAATATTTTTTCAACGACCAAAAGACCAAGAAACGTGGATTTTTTAAAGAATATTTTTTCAACGACCAAAAGACCAAGAAACGTGGATTTTTTAAAGAATATTTTTTCAACGACCAAAAGACCAAGAAACGTGGATTTTTTAAAGAATATTTTTTCAACGACCAAAAGACCAAGAAACGTGGATTTTTTAAAGAATATTTTTTCAACGACCAAAAGACCAAGAAACGTGGATTTTTTAAAGAATATTTTTTCAACGACCAAAAGACCAAGAAACGTGGATTTTTTAAAGAATATTTTTTCAACGACCAAAAGACCAAGAAACGTGGATTTTTTAAAGAATATTTTTTCAACGACCAAAAGACCAAGAAACGTGGATTTTTTAAAGAATATTTTTTCAACGACCAAAAGACCAAGAAACGTGGATTTTTTAAAGAATATTTTTTCAACGACCAAAAGACCAAGAAACGTGGATTTTTTAAAGAATATTTTTTCAACGACCAAAAGACCAAGAAACGTGGATTTTTTAAAGAATATTTTTTCAACGACCAAAAGACCAAGAAACGTGGATTTTTTAAAGAATATTTTTTCAACGACCAAAAGACCAAGAAACTTGGATTTTTTAAAGAATATTTTTTCAACGACCAAAAGACCAAGAAACGTGGATATTTTAAAGAATATTTTTTCAACGACCAAAAGACCAAGAAACGTGGATTTTTTAAAGAATATTTTTTCAACGACCAAAAGACCAAGAAACGTGGATTTTTTAAAGAATATTTTTTCAACGACCAAAAGACCAAGAAACGTGGATTTTTTAAAGAATATTTTTTCAACGACCAAAAGACCAAGAAACGTGGATTTTTTAAAGAATATTTTTTCAACGACCAAAAGACCAAGAAACGTGGATTTTTTAAAGAATATTTTTTCAACGACCAAAAGACCAAGAAACGTGGATTTTTTAAAGAATATTTTTTCAACGACCAAAAGACCAAGAAACGTGGATTTTTTAAAGAATATTTTTTCAACGACCAAAAGACCAAGAAACGTGGATTTTTTAAAGAATATTTTTTCAACGACCAAAAGACCAAGAAACGTGGATTTTTTAAAGAATATTTTTTCAACGACCAAAAGACCAAGAAACGTGGATTTTTTAAAGAATATTTTTTCAACGACCAAAAGACCAAGAAACGTGGATTTTTTAAAGAATATTTTTTCAACGACCAAAAGACCAAGAAACGTGGATTTTTTAAAGAATATTTTTTCAACGACCAAAAGACCAAGAAACGTGGATTTTTTAAAGAATATTTTTTCAACGACCAAAAGACCAAGAAACGTGGATATTTTAAAGAATATTTTTTCAACGACCAAAAGACCAAGAAACGTGGATTTTTTAAAGAATATTTTTTCAACGACCAAAAGACCAAGAAACGTGGATTTTTTAAAGAATATTTTTTCAACGACCAAAAGACCAAGAAACGTGGATTTTTTAAAGAATATTTTTTCAACGACCAAAAGACCAAGAAACGTGGATTTTTTAAAGAATATTTTTTCAACGACCAAAAGACCAAGAAACGTGGATATTTTAAAGAATATTTTTTCAACGACCAAAAGACCAAGAAACGTGGATTTTTTAAAGAATATTTTTTCAACGACCAAAAGACCAAGAAACGTGGATTTTTTAAAGAATATTTTTTCAACGACCAAAAGACCAAGAAACGTGGATATTTTAAAGAATATTTTTTCAACGACCAAAAGACCAAGAAACGTGGATATTTTAAAGAATATTTTTTCAACGACCAAAAGACCAAGAAACGTGGATTTTTTAAAGAATATTTTTTCAACGACCAAAAGACCAAGAAACGTGGATATTTTAAAGAATATTTTTTCAACGACCAAAAGACCAAGAAACGTGGATATTTTAAAGAATATTTTTTCAACGACCAAAAGACCAAGAAACGTGGATATTTTAAAGAATATTTTTTCAACGACCAAAAGACCAAGAAACGTGGATATTTTAAAGAATATTTTTTCAACGACCAAAAGACCAAGAAACGTGGATTTTTTAAAGAATATTTTTTCAACGACCAAAAGACCAAGAAACGTGGATATTTTAAAGAATATTTTTTCAACGACCAAAAGACCAAGAAACGTGGATATTTTAAAGAATATTTTTTCAACGACCAAAAGACCAAGAAACGTGGATTTTTTAAAGAATATTTTTTCAACAACCAAAAGACCAAGAAACGTGGATTTTTTAAAGAATATTTTTTCAACGACCAAAAGACCAAGAAACGTGGATTTTTTAAAGAATATTTTTTCAACGACCAAAAGACCAAGAAACGTGGATATTTTAAAGAATATTTTTTCAACGACCAAAAGACCAAGAAACGTGGATTTTTTAAAGAATATTTTTTCAACGACCAAAAGACCAAGAAACGTGGATTTTTTAAAGAATATTTTTTCAACGACCAAAAGACCAAGAAACGTGGATATTTTAAAGAATATTTTTTCAACGACCAAAAGACCAAGAAACGTGGATTTTTTAAAGAATATTTTTTCAACGACCAAAAGACCAAGAAACGTGGATATTTTAAAGAATATTTTTTCAACGACCAAAAGACCAAGAAACGTGGATTTTTTAAAGAATATTTTTTCAACGACCAAAAGACCAAGAAACGTGGATTTTTTAAAGAATATTTTTTCAACGACCAAAAGACCAAGAAACGTGGATTTTTTAAAGAATATTTTTTCAACGACCAAAAGACCAAGAAACGTGGATTTTTTAAAGAATATTTTTTCAACGACCAAAAGATTAAGAAACGTGGATTTTTTAAAGAATATTTTTTCAACGACCAAAAGACCAAGAAACGTGGATATTTTAAAGAATATTTTTTCAACGACCAAAAGACCAAGAAACGTGGATTTTTTAAAGAATATTTTTTCAACGACCAAAAGACCAAGAAACGTGGATTTTTTAAAGAATATTTTTTCAACGACCAAAAGACCAAGAAACGTGGATATTTTAAAGAATATTTTTTCAACGACCAAAAGACCAAGAAACGTGGATTTTTTAAAGAATATTTTTTCAACGACCAAAAGACCAAGAAACGTGGATTTTTTAAAGAATATTTTTTCAACGACCAAAAGACCAAGAAACGTGGATATTTTAAAGAATATTTTTTCAACGACCAAAAGACCAAGAAACGTGGATTTTTTAAAGAATATTTTTTCAACGACCAAAAGACCAAGAAACGTGGATTTTTTAAAGAATATTTTTTCAACGACCAAAAGACCAAGAAACGTGGATTTTTTAAAGAATATTTTTTCAACGACCAAAAGACCAAGAAACGTGGATTTTTTAAAGAATATTTTTTCAACGACCAAAAGACCAAGAAACGTGGATATTTTAAAGAATATTTTTTCAACGACCAAAAGACCAAGAAACGTGGATATTTTAAAGAATATTTTTTCAACGACCAAAAGACCAAGAAACGTGGATATTTTAAAGAATATTTTTTCAACGACCAAAAGACCAAGAAACGTGGATATTTTAAAGAATATTTTTTCAACGACCAAAAGACCAAGAAACGTGGATTTTTTAAAGAATATTTTTTCAACGACCAAAAGACCAAGAAACGTGGATTTTTTAAAGAATATTTTTTCAACGACCAAAAGACCAAGAAACGTGGATATTTTAAAGAATATTTTTTCAACGACCAAAAGACCAAGAAACGTGGATTTTTTAAAGAATATTTTTTCAACGACCAAAAGACCAAGAAACGTGGATTTTTTAAAGAATATTTTTTCAACGACCAAAAGACCAAGAAACGTGGATATTTTAAAGAATATTTTTTCAACGACCAAAAGACCAAGAAACGTGGATTTTTTAAAGAATATTTTTTCAACGACCAAAAGACCAAGAAACGTGGATATTTTAAAGAATATTTTTTCAACGACCAAAAGACCAAGAAACGTGGATTTTTTAAAGAATATTTTTTCAACGACCAAAAGACCAAGAAACGTGGATTTTTTAAAGAATATTTTTTCAACGACCAAAAGACCAAGAAACGTGGATATTTTAAAGAATATTTTTTCAACGACCAAAAGACCAAGAAACGTGGATTTTTTAAAGAATATTTTTTCAACGACCAAAAGACCAAGAAACGTGGATTTTTTAAAGAATATTTTTTCAACGACCAAAAGACCAAGAAACGTGGATTTTTTAAAGAATATTTTTTCAACGACCAAAAGACCAAGAAACGTGGATTTTTTAAAGAATATTTTTTCAACGACCAAAAGACCAAGAAACGTGGATATTTTAAAGAATATTTTTTCAACGACCAAAAGACCAAGAAACGTGGATTTTTTAAAGAATATTTTTTCAACGACCAAAAGACCAAGAAACGTGGATTTTTTAAAGAATATTTTTTCAACGACCAAAAGACCAAGAAACGTGGATTTTTTAAAGAATATTTTTTCAACGACCAAAAGACCAAGAAACGTGGATTTTTTAAAGAATATTTTTTCAACGACCAAAAGACCAAGAAACGTGGATTTTTTAAAGAATATTTTTTCAACGACCAAAAGACCAAGAAACGTGGATTTTTTAAAGAATATTTTTTCAACGACCAAAAGACCAAGAAACGTGGATTTTTTAAAGAATATTTTTTCAACGACCAAAAGACCAAGAAACGTGGATTTTTTAAAGAATATTTTTTCAACGACCAAAAGACCAAGAAACGTGGATTTTTTAAAGAATATTTTTTCAACGACCAAAAGACCAAGAAACGTGGATTTTTTAAAGAATATTTTTTCAACGACCAAAAGACCAAGAAACGTGGATTTTTTAAAGAATATTTTTTCAACGACCAAAAGACCAAGAAACGTGGATTTTTTAAAGAATATTTTTTCAACGACCAAAAGACCAAGAAACGTGGATTTTTTAAAGAATATTTTTTCAACGACCAAAGACCAAGAAACGTGGATTTTTTAAAGAATATTTTTTCAACGACCAAAAGACCAAGAAACGTGGATTTTTTAAAGAATATTTTTTCAACGACCAAAAGACCAAGAAACGTGGATTTTTTAAAGAATATTTTTTCAACGACCAAAAGACCAAGAAACGTGGATTTTTTAAAGAATATTTTTTCAACGACCAAAAGACCAAGAATATTTTTTCAACGACCAAAAGACCAAGAAACGTGGATTTTTTAAAGAATATTTTTTCAACGACCAAAAGACCAAGAAACGTGGATTTTTTAAAGAATATTTTTTCAACGACCAAAAGACCAAGAAACGTGGATTTTTTAAAGAATATTTTTTCAACGACCAAAAGACCAAGAAACGTGGATTTTTTAAAGAATATTTTTTCAACGACCAAAAGACCAAGAAACGTGGTTTTTTTAAAGAATATTTTTTCAACGACCAAAAGACCAAGAAACGTGGATTTTTTAAAGAATATTTTTTCAACGACCAAAAGACCAAGAAACGTGGATTTTTTAAAGAATATTTTTTCAACGACCAAAAGACCAAGAAACGTGGTTTTTTTAAAGAATATTTTTTCAACGACCAAAAGACCAAGAAACGTGGATTTTTTAAAGAATATTTTTTCAACGACCAAAAGACCAAGAAACGTGGATTTTTTAAAGAATATTTTTTCAACGACCAAAAGACCAAGAAACGTGGATTTTTTAAAGAATATTTTTTCAACGACCAAAAGACCAAGAATATTTTTTCAACGACCAAAAGACCAAGAAACGTGGATTTTTTAAAGAATATTTTTTCAACGACCAAAAGACCAAGAAACGTGGATTTTTTAAAGAATATTTTTTCAACGACCAAAAGACCAAGAAACGTGGATTTTTTAAAGAATATTTTTTCAACGACCAAAAGACCAAGAAACGTGGATTTTTTAAAGAATATTTTTTCAACGACCAAAAGACCAAGAAACGTGGATTTTTTAAAGAATATTTTTTCAACGACCAAAAGACCAAGAAACGTGGTTTTTTTAAAGAATATTTTTTCAACGACCAAAAGACCAAGAAACGTGGATTTTTTAAAGAATATTTTTTCAACGACCAAAAGACCAAGAAACGTGGATTTTTTAAAGAATATTTTTTCAACGACCAAAAGACCAAGAAACGTGGTTTTTTTAAAGAATATTTTTTCAACGACCAAAAGACCAAGAAACGTGGATTTTTTAAAGAATATTTTTTCAACGACCAAAAGACCAAGAAACGTGGATTTTTTAAAGAATATTTTTTCAACGACCAAAAGACCAAGAAACGTGGATTTTTTAAAGAATATTTTTTCAACGACCAAAAGACCAAGAAACGTGGATTTTTTAAAGAATATTTTTTCAACGACCAAAAGACCAAGAAACGTGGATTTTTTAAAGAATATTTTTTCAACGACCAAAAGACCAAGAAACGTGGATTTTTTAAAGAATATTTTTTCAACGACCAAAAGACCAAGAAACGTGGTTTTTTTAAAGAATATTTTTTCAACGACCAAAAGACCAAGAAACGTGGTTTTTTTAAAGAATATTTTTTCAACGACCAAAAGACCAAGAAACGTGGATTTTTTAAAGAATATTTTTTCAACGACCAAAAGACCAAGAAACGTGGATTTTTTAAAGAATATTTTTTCAACGACCAAAAGACCAAGAAACGTGGATTTTTTAAAGAATATTTTTTCAACGACCAAAAGACCAAGAAACGTGGATTTTTTAAAGAATATTTTTTCAACGACCAAAAGACCAAGAAACGTGGATTTTTTAAAGAATATTTTTTCAACGACCAAAAGACCAAGAAACGTGGATTTTTTAAAGAATATTTTTTCAACGACCAAAAGACCAAGAAACGTGGATTTTTTAAAGAATATTTTTTCAACGACCAAAAGACCAAGAAACGTGGATTTTTTAAAGAATATTTTTTCAACGACCAAAAGACCAAGAAACGTGGATTTTTTAAAGAATATTTTTTCAACGACCAAAAGACCAAGAAACGTGGATTTTTTAAAGAATATTTTTTCAACGACCAAAAGACCAAGAAACGTGGATTTTTTAAAGAATATTTTTTCAACGACCAAAAGACCAAGAAACGTGGATTTTTTAAAGAATATTTTTTCAAGGACCATCAGTTGAAGAAAAGTGGATTTGTTTTGTTTGTGGATCCTGTTTTTCCTGTAAATAATCTCTTAAATTTACATAAACTTTACCTGCCAATTAAATTGTAAACCTGTTACTCTTTACCGAGCCTCAAATCAGCTTTTAATGGAAAGCCACATTTTAAAATGGCATTTCATTATTTGGGCAAAAACAAATCATCGTTATCGTCTAAAGTGGACACAAGGTAATGCAGCTCAGCGGCCCCTCCTTTCCTCTGCAATGCCTACGAACTAATTTCCGTATGATTTCAAGGAAAATGTTTTCCGAACAGGTCCTACAAGTTATGCAGAAGTCCATTACAAAGTTTTCCCGCACACACACACACACGCATAGCACATCCACATTCATGTACGAATGATGAATGACAAGGATATTTGGAGTGTTGACGTTTTGGAATAGCTTGTTTGTATGGGTGCATTAATATATGTGTGCATATATTCTCGGTGTGTGTGTGTGTGTTTCCCATCAGTTATGCATGTTAATCGGGTCGGTGCAACAAAGTATGTGGCTAAAATTTGGTTTTCGAAACTAGTTTCATTCTGAGCCCATGGCCATCAATTCCCATTTGCTCACCGTCTAAGGTACTCTCTAATCCTAATGAGTTCATGGCTGGGATACAGGCATCCTCCTTTCGACTATGCAGCCTTTGAGCCTGTTGCTTCTCGAACGGCTTCCCGTAGAGTATCCCTAGCATATATTCTGTTGATGCGTTTGTTGTCCTGTCCTGTTTTGACTTCATTTCTTCTTGATTACACATTCATGCTGATATATTCCCTATTCGCAGGGATCCGTAGGAGGGGAGGAGGTGAAACGATGCCATTATGGCAAGCGTCCATCATCAATTCTGGTTGTGACTTTTCGATTTTGACTTTGCATTTCAGATTGAGATTGACTGGTGAAAATGGATACCCATTTCATGATTAACTTTTCACCTATGCTAATGTAGGTGACTAGATGGCTATTGACATAGTCGGGAGCATTGCACAGGGTATGGGGTGGGCTACTGAAAAAAATAATTTTTACGTTGCTAAAGATTTGCTACGAATTTCCAAGCATATTGAGATAGCTGCCTTGGCAACTGAGGAAGGGGTTTTAAGGACCATCAGAAACGTGGATTTTTTAAAGAATACTTTTTCAAGGACCAGCAGAAACGTGATTTTTTAAAGAATATTTTTTCAAGGACCAGCAGAAACGTGGATTTTTTTAAGAATATCTTTTCAAGGACCAACAGAAACGTGAATTTTTTAAAGAATATTTTTTCAAGGACCAACAGAAACGTGGATTTTTTAAAGAATATTTTTTCAAGGACCAACAGAAACGTGGATTTTTTAAAGAATATCTTTTCAAGGACCAACAGAAACGTGGATTTTTTAAAGAATATTTTTTCAAGGATACAAGAAACGTGGATTTCTTAAAAAAATATTTTTTCAAGGATACAAGAAACGTGGATTTTTTAAAAGAATATTTTTTCAAGGATACTAGAAACGTGGATTTTTTAAAAGAATATTTTTTCAAGAATACTAGAAACGTGGATTTTTTAAAAGAATATTTTTTCAAGGATACTAGAAACGTGGATTTTTTAAAAGAATATTTTTTTAAGGATACTAGAAACGTGGATTTTTTAAAAGAATATTTTTTCAAGGATACTAGAAACGTGGATTTTTTAAAAGAATATTTTTTCAAGGATACTAGAAACGTGGATTTTTTAAAAGAATATTTTTTCAAGGATACTAGAAACGTGGATTTTTTAAAAGAATATTTTTTCAAGGATACTAGAAACGTGGATTTTTTAAAAGAATATTTTTTCAAGGATACTAGAAACGTGGATTTTTTAAAAGAATATTTTTTCAAGGATACTAGAAACGTGGATTTTTTAAAAGAATATTTTTTCAAGGATACTAGAAACGTGGATTTTTTAAAAGAATATTTTTTCAAGGATACTAGAAACGTGGATTTTTTAAAAGAATATTTTTTCAAGGATACTAGTAACGTGGATTTTTTAAAAGAATATTTTTTCAAGGATACTAGAAACGTGGATTTTTTAAAAGAATATTTTTTCAAGGATACTGGAAACGTGGATTTTTTAAAAGAATATTTTTTCAAGGATACTAGAAACGTGGATTTTTTAAAAGAATATTTTTTCAAGAAAGGTGGATTTTTTAAAAGAATATTTTTTCAAGGATACAAGAAACGTGGATTCTTTAAAAGAAGATTTTTTCAAGGATACAAGAAACGTGGATTTTTTAAAAGAATATTTTTTCAAGGATACAAGAAACGTGGATTTTTTAAAAGAATATTTTTTCAAGAATACAAGAAACGTGGATTTTTTAAAAGAATATTTTTTCAAGGATACAAGAAACGTGGATTTTTTAAAAGAAGATTTTTTCAAGGATACAAGAAACGTGGAATTTTTAAAAGAAGATTTTTTCAAGGATACAAGAAACGTGGAATTTTTAAAAGAAGATTTTTTCAAGGATACAAGAAACGTGGAATTTTTAAAAGAATATTTTTTCAAGGATACAAGAAACGTGGATTTTTTCAAGGATACAAGAAACGTGGATATTTTAAAGAGTATTTTCAAGACCAAGAAACGTGGATTTTTTTAAGAATCCTTTTTCAAGGATCCAAGAAATGTGGATTTTTTAAATAATATTTTTTCAAGGACCAAGAAACGTGGATTTTTTAAAGAATATTTTTTCAAGGACCAACAGTCCATGAAACGTGGATTTTTTAAAGAATATTTTTTCAAGGACCAACAGTCCATGAAACGTGGATTTTTTAAAGAATATTTTTCAAGGATCCCTTTAAACGTGGATTTTTTAAAGAATATTTTTCAAAGACCTACTTTAAACGTGGATTTTTTAAAGAATATTTTTCAAAGACCTACTTTAAACGTGGATTTTTTAAAGAATATTTTTCAAAGATCCTCAGTAAACGTGGATTTTTTAAAGAATATTTTTCAAAGATTTCCTTTAAACCTAGATTTTTTAAAGAATATTTTTCAAGCACCTCCTTTTAACATAGATTTTTTAAAGAATATTTTGCAAGGACATCCTTTAAACGTGGATTTTTTAAAGAATATTTTGTAAGGACCTCCTGTAAACGCGGATTTTTTAAAGAATATTTGTAAGGACCTCCTTTAAACGTGTATTTTTTAAAGAATATTTTTCAAGAACCTCCTTTAAACGTGTATTTTTTAAAGAATATTTTTCAAGAACCTCCTTTAAACGTGGATTTTTGAATTTTATTGTTTCCTTTGATTCCTTCGATCCATTTTTAATTGACAATCTTCCCAAAAAGAAAATCCAATATTTTTGACAAGTTTCCATTTGTTTTTGTTGTTATTGGTTTTGTAACTTTTTTCATTACTTCCAAAAAGTGTGGTTGCCATTTTGGTGTTATTCATTGCCCCAAGTGGTCTTTAACAACTCATAAATGTCATGCATTTGTGTGTGCCTGTGTGTGTGTGTTATTGCTGGTGTCCTGGCATACCTTGAAGGATCAAATATGCCATTCCATAGCAAAGCATAGAACTGGAAAAGGTATTTCAGTTTTGAATTTTTTTTTTGCGTTCGCCACCATCTCGTTGAACTGAATTTTGATTACAGTTTTCATAAACTTTACCCAACCCGGCCTGCAGCCACACACCATTCCAGCACTCCTCGAACAACCGGCAAAAAAATCTTCATCACTTGGATTCATTTTTAATTGAATTTTTCCAACTGATGGCATCTTTGGAAAAAATCGACGAACAGTGTTCTTTTTTCGTGCTTTGCTGGCCAAAAAGAGAGAGAATCATGAAATGGTGTCAATGTATTCCGCAGCTGTAATGGGTGAGCAACGGGCGGAGGGGGAGAGTGCGTATGTGCATGCAAAACCAAACCAGCATTATTTGTGTAGCTCTCCTCCTCCTCTTCTCACCATTTCTTCTTATTCGCTTGCAATTTCTATGCCTCTAGCGTGGTCCTTGCATTTTTGAAGGACATTCACTCTGGGGGACATGTTTTGGGGGGCCGGCATAGCTCAAACAACTACAACAACAGTAGAAGCAAGAAAAAAAAAACGCTGACTACAGGCCTGAATGCAGTTAAAATGAAATTGAAATCGTTTACAGTTTTTTAGTAGGTCAACATGTTATTCTTGTTCTTCTTCTTCTTCGGCGTTTTTATGATATTTTTTCTACCATATTTTGCTCTTGTTCTGGTTTTGTTGCTCTCATTGCCATTCCACCATTTGGTTATGTTTTTTTTTTTCTCCTTTGAAATGGCATTTTAGTTTTGCTTTTTGGCTTAACTGTGTAACAGTTATTAAATCTAAGGACATTTCTTGTGAGGGAAAGAAGAGGTGGGGCGGGGGGAGAGGTGGCAACAAGAGAAAAACTTGATTATGAACACAAAGGAATACGGGAAACACAAACACAAGTTATTGATGTCAATACTTTTGCTATAAATTTGAAGCAGCTCTTTGCGTTTCCTGGATCCTTGAAAAAATATTCTTCAAAAAATCCATGTTTCTTCAACTGATGGTCCTTGAAAAAATATTCTTTAAAAAATCCACGTTTCTGGTGGTCCTTGAAAAAATATTTTTTAATTAATTCACGTTTCTTAGATCCTTGAAAAAATATTCTTTAAAAAATCCACGTTTCTGGTGGTCCTTGAAAAAATATTTTTTAATTAATTCACGTTTCTTAGATCCTTGAAAAAATATTCTTTAAAAAATCCACGTTTCTGGTGGTCCTTGAAAAAATATTTTTTAATTAATTCACGTTTCTTAGATCCTTGAAAAAATATTCTTTAAAAAATCCACGTTTCTGGTGGTCCTTGAAAAAATATTTTTTAATTAATTCACGTTTCTTAGATCCTTGAAAAAATATTCTTTAAAAAATCCACGTTTACTGAGGGTCCTTGAAAAATATTCTTTAAAAAATCCATGCTACTTCACCTGATGGTCCTTGAAAAAATATTCTTTAAAAAATCCACGTTTCTTCAACTGATGGTCCTTGAAAAAATATTCTTTAAAAAATCCAGGTTTACTGAGGGTTCTTGAAAAATATTCTTTAAAAAATCCAGGTTTACTGATATCATTGAAAATTATTCTTTTAAAAATCCACGCCTGTTAATAGTCCTTGAAAAATATGTTTATAAAATCCAAGTCTGTTAATAGACCTTTGAAAAAATATTTTTAAAAAATCCACGCATGTTAATAGTCCTTGAAAAATATGTTTATAAAATCCAAGTCTGTTAATAGACCTTTGAAAAAATATTTTTAAAAAATCCAAGTCTGTTAATAGACCTTTGAAAAAATATTTTTAAAAAATCCACGCCTTTTAGTAGTCCTTGAAAAAATTGTTTAAAAATCCAGGCCTTTTAGTAGTCCTTGAAAAAATATTTTTAAAAAATCCACGCCTTTTAATAGCCTTGAAAAAATATTTTTAAAACATCCACGCCTTTTAATAGCCTTGAAAAAATATTTTTAAAACGTCCACGCCTTTTAATAGCCTTGAAAAAATATTTTTAAAAATCCACGCCTTTTAATAGTCCTTAAAAAAATATATTTAAAAAAATCCGCGCCTTAAAGTAGTCCTTAAAAAAATATATTTAAAAAAATCCGCGCCTTAAAGTAGTCCTTAAAAAAATATATTTAAAAAAATCCGCGCCTTTTAGTAGTCCTTAAAAAAATATATTTAAAAAAATCCACGCCTTTTAGTAGTCCTTGAAAAAATATTTTTAAAAAATCCACGCCTTTTAGTAGTCCTTGAAAAAATATTTTGAAAAAATCCACGCCTTTTAGTAGTCCTTGAAAAAATATTTTTAAAAAATCCACGCCTTTTAGTAGTCCTTGAAAAAATTTTTTTAAAAAATCCACGCCTTTTAGTAGTCCTTGAAAAATTTTTTTTAAAAAATCCACGCCTTTTAGTAGTCCTTGAAAAAATTTTTTTTTAAAAAATCCACGCCTGTTAATAGTCCTTGAAAAAATATTTTTAAAAAATCCACGCCTTTTAGTAGTCCTTGAAAAAATATTTTTAAAAAATCCACGCCTTTAATTAGTCCTTAAAAAAATATTTTTAAAAAATCCATGCCTTTAATTATTCCTTGAAAAAATAGGTTTAAAAAATCCATGCCTTATATTAGTCCTTGAAAAAATATTTTTAAAAAATCCACGCCTTTTAGTAGTCCTTGAAAAAATATTTTTTAAAAATCCAAGCCTTTTAATAGTAATAGAAAAAATATTTTTAAAAAATCCACGCCTTTTAATAGTCCTAGAAAAAATATTTTTAAAAATCCACGCCTTTTAATAGTCCTAGAAAAAATATTTTTAAAAAATCCACGCCTTTTAATAGTCCTAGAAAAATATTTTTAAAAAATCCAAGTCTGTTAATAGTCCTTGAAAAAATATTTTTAAAAAATCCACGCCTGTTAATAGTTCTTGAAAAATATGTTTAAAAAATCCTCGCCTGTCAATAGTCCTTGAAAAAATATTTTTTAAGAAATCCTCGCCTGTCAATAGTCCTTGAAAAAATATTTTAAAAAAAAACAGGCCTTTTAGTAGTCCTTAAAAAATTATTAAAAAAAAACCACGACTTTTAGTATTCCTTGAAAAAATATTTTTAAAAAATCCACGCCTTTTAGTAGTCCTTGAAAAAATATATTTAAAAAATCCACGCCTTTTAGTAGTCCTTGAAAAAATTTATTTAAAAAATCCACGCCTGTCAATAGTCCTTGAAAAATATTTTTAAAAAATCCACGTCTTTTAGTAGTCCTTGAAAAAATATTTTAAAAAAATCCACGCATTTTAGTGGTCCTTGGAAAATATTTTTAAAAATTCCCGTTAAATTAGGAGTCCCTTGAAAAATATTTCTAAAACATGTACACCTTTTAGTATTCCTTGAAAAATATTTTTAAAAAATCCCCTATAATTAGGATTGTCTTGAAAAAATGTTTAAAAAATCCCCGATAATTAGGAGTCCTTTAAATAATATTTTTTAAAAAATCCACGGCGTTTATTAGTCCTTAAAAAAAAATATTTTTATTTAATCCACGCCTTTTGGTAGTCTTTGAAAAATTATTTTTATTTAATCCACGCCTTTTGGTAGTCTTTGAAAAATTATTTTTAAAAAATCCACGTCTTTTAGTAGTCCTTAAAAAAATATTTTTAAAAAATCCACGCCTGTTAATAGTCCTTGAAAAATATTCTTAAAAAAATCCACGCCTCTTAATAGTCCTTGAAAAATATTTTTTAAAAAATCCACGCCATTTAGTAGTCCTTGAAAAATATTTTTAAAAAAGCCACGCCATTTAGTAGTCCTTGAAAAATATTTTTAAAAAATCCACGCCTTTTTGTAGTCCTTGAAAAAATATTTTTAAAAAATCCACGCCTTTTTGTAGTCCTTGAAAAAATATTTTTACAAAATCCACGCCTTTTAGTAGGCCTTGAAAAAATTTTTTTAAAAAATCCACGCCTTTTAGTAGTCCTTGAAAAAATTTTTTTAAAAAATCCACGCCTTTTAGTAGTCCTTGAAAAAAAATTTTTTTAAAAAATCCACGCCTGTTAATAGTCCTTGAAAAAATATTTTTAAAAAATCCACGCCTTTTAGTAGTCCTTGAAAAAATATTTTTAAAAAATCCACGCCTTTAATTAGTCCTTAAAAAATATTTTTAAAAAATCCATGCCTTTAATTATTCCTTGAAAAAATAGGTTTAAAAAATCCATGCCTTATATTAGTCCTTGAAAAAATATTTTTAAAAAATCCACGCCTTTTAGTAGTCCTTGAAAAAATATTTTTTAAAAATCCAAGCCTTTTAATAGAAATAGAAAAAATATTTTTAAAAAATCCACGCCTTTTAATAGTCCTAGAAAAAATATTTTTAAAAATCCACGCCTTTTAATAGTCCTAGAAAAAATATTTTTAAAAAATCCACGCCTTTTAATAGTCCTAGAAAAATATTTTTAAAAAATCCAAGTCTGTTAATAGTCCTTGAAAAAATATTTTTAAAAAATCCACGCCTGTTAATAGTTCTTGAAAAATATGTTTAAAAAATCCTCGCCTGTCAATAGTCCTTGAAAAAATATTTTTTAAGAAATCCTCGCCTGTCAATAGTCCTTGAAAAAATATTTTAAAAAAAAACAGGCCTTTTAGTAGTCCTTAAAAAATTATTAAAAAAAAACCACGACTTTTAGTATTCCTTGAAAAAATATTTTTAAAAAATCCACGCCTTTTAGTAGTCCTTGAAAAAATATATTTAAAAAATCCACGCCTTTTAGTAGTCCTTGAAAAAATTTATTTAAAAAATCCACGCCTGTCAATAGTCCTTGAAAAATATTTTTAAAAAATCCACGTCTTTTAGTAGTCCTTGAAAAAATATTTTAAAAAAATCCACGCATTTTAGTGGTCCTTGGAAAAATATTTTTAAAAATTCCCGTTAAATTAGGAGTCCCTTGAAAAATATTTCTAAAACATGTACACCTTTTAGTATTCCTTGAAAAATATTTTTAAAAAATCCCCTATAATTAGGATTGTCTTGAAAAAATGTTTAAAAAATCCCCGATAATTAGGAGTCCTTTAAATAATATTTTTTAAAAAATACACGGCGTTTATTAGTCCTTAAAAAAAATTATTTTTATTTAATCCACGCCTTTTGGTAGTCTTTGAAAAATTATTTTTATTTAATCCACGCCTTTTGGTAGTCTTTGAAAAATTATTTTTAAAAAATCCACGTCTTTTAGTAGTCCTTAAAAAAATATTTTTAAAAAATCCACGTCTTTTAGTAGTCCTTAAAAAAATATTTTTAAAAAATCCACGCCTATTAATAGTCCTTGAAAAATATTCTTAAAAAAATCCACGCCTCTTAATAGTCCTTGAAAAATATTTTTTAAAAAATCCACGCCATTTAGTAGTCCTTGAAAAATATTTTTAAAAAAGCCACGCCATTTAGTAGTCCTTGAAAAAATATTTTTAAAAAATCCACGCCTTTTTGTAGTCCTTGAAAAAATATTTTTAAAAAATCCACGCCTTTTTGTAGTCCTTGAAAAAATATTTTTACAAAATCCACGCCTTTTAGTAGGCCTTGAGAAAATATTTTTAAAAATCCCCGATAATTAGGAGTCCACTTCTACTTCTTTTGTCTTTTTCTGCGAATCTGTAACAAAAGCCCAAAATATTTCTGGGCCATAGAACTTTTAACAGTTTAAGGAGTTTCTTTCACATCTCTTTGAGGTTATTTTTTTTTTGCGCTTTACTTAAACTTATTTAATTTTCTCCCTCTGTTCTCAGGCTCACATATGCTGTAGAACTTCAATGGGAAAAATTGTTCAAGTGGAACTGTAAAGAAAAGTATGACTGTTGTTTTTTATTTCTTTGCTTTCGTTCAGCTACTTTTGTTACTTTTCATCAGTACATCCTGCAAGGATCACACACACATCGGGTTCTTTGAGTTGTTGTTCTTGTTTGTGTTTTTCTTTGTTTAAGCAGAAGCGGAAGAAGACGACAAAGCAAGTTCCTTTGCACCGTATGTTTGCTTGTTACACAACAAGAATGTCCTTTCCACATAAGTCCTTATTATGCTTTGGGAAAGTGGAGATGTGTGTGTCTGTGTATGTGAGAGAGCAATGGAGACACTTGTAGTGCATGAAACAATGTTACTTGAAGTGTTGGCATTGTCACCATCACCACCACCGCCATCTGTTGGAGCAGTAGCAGCTTGTTCAGATGTGTGTGAGTAAAAAAAAAGTTGTACACCTACCACCCCCTCCCCTCACAAACCGTTCTTACTTTTACTTTGTGTTACACATGAATCCTTTCTGGACCATATCTTGCAATTAGGATGGAGAGAGCGAGAGAGATAGAGAAAGGACTCCCCCTTGCGTCCATGATATTGTCTCGTTTAACAGGAATTCCAACTTAAATCAACAACTACATAATTATTATCATCCTGATTCTGGAGCTGTTTCTCATCTTCATCATCATTTCCATCATAATTATTGTTCTACTTGTCATCATTATCAACAGTTTTCCCATCCGGCAGTCGGCAGAGGAATGTACACACACTTGGAGTCCATTTCTGTAGGAGGTAAACATTTCCTGTTGGGTTGACAAGGACATGGGCCTATGGAATACAGCAGCATCCTCTACCTTACAAAAACTCATGACAACGACCATGATAATGATGAGACATCATCATAGCAAAAGGATAACTGTTGATGTTACTGTCCCTACATCCTTTTTTACAACAACAACAACAAAAAGTATTTGGTTGTTTCCTGTACGAGTACCTTTAGCCTTGAGCCCATCAGTAGTTAGAAGGAGCGGTGTATCCTTTATATGCGTTCAAACAAACACATGTGAAATGGGAACGGTAACAAGGACATGGCTAGTTTAATAAACACTTGGGATAAGGGGTACTGTGTCCTGGCTAAAAAAAAATCCCTTTGTGAGGAAAAAAATATCTCCAGGACAGAAAATTGGGGATCTCTTCAAAAATATAATTTTCAAGGACCTTCAATATATCTGGATTTTTTAAAGAATATTTTTTCAAGGACTACCAGACCAAGAAACGTGGATTTTTTAAAGAATATTTTCTCAAGGAAGATCCGAACAAGAAACGTGGATTTTTTAAAGAATTTTTTTTTCAAGGCGCATCCGAACAAGAAACGTGGATTTTGTAAAGAATATTTTTACAAGGAGCATCTGAACAAGAAACGTGGATTTTTTAAAGAATATTTTTTCAAGGCCCATCACTCCAAGAAACGTGGATTTTTTTAAAGAATATTTTTTCAAGGACCATCCGAACAAGAAACGTGGATTTTTTTAAGAATATTTTTTCAAGGCACATCCGAACAAGAAACGTGGATTTTTTAAAGAATATTTTTTCAAGGCACATCCGAACAAGAAACGTGGATTTTTTAAAGAATATTTTTTTCAAGGCACATCCGAACAAGAAACGTGGATTTTTTAAAGAATATTTTTTCAAGGACCATCAGTTGAAGAAACGTGGATTTTTTTAAGAATATTTTTTCAAGGACCATCAGTTGAAGAAACGTGGATTTTTTTAAGAATATTTTTTCAAGGCACATCCGAACAAGAAACGTGGATTTTTTAAAGAATATTTTTTCAAGGACCATCAGTTGAAGAAACGTGGATTTTTTAAAGAATATTTTTTCAAGGACCATCAGTTGAAGAAACGTGGATTTTTTAAAGAATATTTTTTCAAGGATCATCAGTTTAAAAAACGTAGATTTTTTATAGAATACAGGTTATTAACGCAATTTGCATGACTTGATAAGCACATTTTCCTCAACTTGGTAAGCGAAAAGTCCCAAAACCTCGATAGAAAGAAAATAAAAATCTATTACACCTTTGATAAACCTCCTCTTCAATATCTTCTCTATGACCAAACTAAAAAAATGTATATAGACTGAAGATATGACCTCTTAAAATATTGGAAAAGCTATTATTTCGTAAGCATATATTCATTACCCAGTAAGCAAAAAATTTATTGAACAAAATTTGGTTTGGAAGGCTTATTTTCCCGGCTTGAAAAATGATGTATACAAGAAACGCATTAAAAAGAATGTGGCGTATTAATGTAATTTGCATGACGTGGTAAGCACTTTTTCCTCCACCTGGTAAGCAAAAAGTCCCAAATTCACGATAGAGAGAAAATAAAAGTGTATTGCACATCTGACAATCCTCCTCTTCAATATCATCTCGATGTCCATATTAAAAAAATGTGAATACACGGAAGATATGACCTCTTCAAAAATTGAAAAATGGGTTCATTACTCAATGAGTTATTCCTCTCTCTCTCTCTTTTGACTCAGTGATAATGCCAGTAATTCTAAATTTGCAAAGTCATCATTAAGTAATTTTCTTAAATTAATTCCTTACTTCCTTGTCGACATGAGAGATTCGACTTCATTTAAAACATTACGGTAATAAATACTTTCAATTTTCTCTCCTGTAAATTTAAGATACGATTTTTTCGTTTATCAAATATAGATTACTCTTCTACCTCTATTCTCATTCGCCTTTCCCAGTTTCCATTTCTTTCGCTTCCTCGCCTTCATGCCATCTATCATTGAAAATGTTCTACGTTTAATACATTTAAGTGTTACAAAATGAAAGTACTTTTCAATCCTTGACTAAGCAAAAATTGGAACACAAACATCGCAAACAGAACACAAAACTTTTATTACAGTTTCGTAGATTAAGACTCTTCTGGTTGGTAGTAGCGGTGTTAAATTTTAAGGTTTCCACCCAACTACTTTTCAAACCGTTCGAATTTCTTTTGACTTGCCCTGAAATGCTAGCTAAGACTTGTTGGAAATCATCTTCTAATACAACAAAGTTTCTTACGGGCTTTCAGGCGAAATTCTTGTCTGTGTTACTTTTAGAAGCCAATTTATCTTAGTTTGATGTACCACAAACCTAATCAATATTTGAAAAGCTGTTTGGGCGAAAAAGAAATAAAGTAAGATGAAAATATCTGTAGAGGTGATGTGATATGTTTTCCCATTTTTGGCAAGGATAAACTGTTGGCGCATTTAAACTTTGTACTTGCTTGCATTCGAAAGGAAAAGTTTGATTTACCTTCAATCAAAAAGTATATTAATTTTGAAATATATACTTTTGAAAAATTCAATTGAAATTAAAACCCTCCTTGAGTTTGGAGGAAAATTCCCCAGATTGAAGAAGATTTGAACATAAAAAAATAGGCATGGTGTGGAAGAGAAGAGCTTAATTTATAAATATATTTAGACTTTTTAACATAAACATAGAGCAGATATGGGAGAGGAGTTTTATTAGAGATGGTCTAGACTTCTACTGTAACTCTAACGAGTTTTTGAGACTATTCGCTTACCATGTGGGGGAAAAAATGCTTACCGAGGCATGAATACTGTATCAGGATAGTTTGGAAAGAAGCTAACAGATAATTTTGGGCTCTGGGCTCAAAGGATGTGAAGAAGTCTAGGGAGAGGATTGCTATGAAAAGGCACCCAGACTTCCTTTATCCTGCTCTCGTGTATTTTGGACTCTTCCCCTACCATGTGGGGAAAAATATGCTTACCAAGTCATGAAAATTGCATTAATACGCCACATTACTTTTACATTTCCGGGAATAATAAATTAACAAGCCACATCTAGCGAAACAATATTTTTTGCCTAATATGTGCTGAAAATATGCTTACGAAATAATACCTTCCCCGATATTTGAAGAGGCTATATCTTCAGTGTTTACACATTGTTTTAGTATGGTCATAGAGAAGATATTGAGGAGGGGCTTTATCAGAGGTGTAATACACTTTTATTTCCTTTCTATCGAGATTTTGGGACTTTTCGCTTACCACGTTGAGGAAAGTTTGCTTACCAAGCCATGCAAATTACATTAATACCCCATTATTCTCTTCATAGTGTTTTTTGTACATATCCTTGAAAAATATTCTTTAAAAAATCCACGTTTCTTCAACTGATGGTCCTTGAAAAAATATTCTTTAAAAAATCCACGTTTCTTCAACTGATGGTCCTTGAAAAAATATTCTTTAAAAAATCCACGTTTCTTCAACTGATGGTCCTTGAAAAAATATTCTTTAAAAAATCCACGTTTCTTCAACTGATGGTCCTTGAAAAAATATTCTTTAAAAAATCCACGTTTCTTCAACTGATGGTCCTTGAAAAAATATTCTTTAAAAAATCCACGTTTCTTCAACTGATGGTCCTTGAAAAAATATTCTTTAAAAAATCCACGTTTCTTCAACTGATGGTCCTTGAAAAAATATTCTTTAAAAAATCCACGTTTCTTCAACTGATGGTCCTTGAAAAAATATTCTTTAAAAAATCCACGTTTCTTCAACTGATGGTCCTTGAAAAAATATTCTTTAAAAAATCCACGTTTCTTCAACTGATGGTCCTTGAAAAAATATTCTTTAAAAAATCCACGTTTCTTCAACTGATGGTCCTTGAAAAAATATTCTTTAAAAAATCCACGTTTCTTCAACTGATGGTCCTTGAAAAAATATTCTTTAAAAAATCCACGTTTCTTCAACTGATGGTCCTTGAAAAAATATTCTTTAAAAAATCCACGTTTCTTCAACTGATGGTCCTTGAAAAAATATTCTTTAAAAAATCCACGTTTCTTCAACTGATGGTCCTTGAAAAAATATTCTTTAAAAAATCCACGTTTCTTCAACTGATGGTCCTTGAAAAAATATTCTTTAAAAAATCCACGTTTCTTCAACTGATGGTCCTTGAAAAAATATTCTTTAAAAAATCCACGTTTCTTCAACTGATGGTCCTTGAAAAAATATTCTTTAAAAAATCCACGTTTCTTCAACTGATGGTCCTTGAAAAAATATTCTTTAAAAAATCCACGTTTCTTCAACTGATGATCCTTGAAAAAATATTCTTTAAAAAATCCACGTTTCTTCAACTGATGGTCCTTGAAAAAATATTCTTTAAAAAATCCACGTTTCTTCAACTGATGGTCCTTGAAAAAATATTCTTTAAAGAATCAAAGTTTCATCAACTGATGGTCCTTTAAAAAAATTCCACGAATCTTAAACTGAAGGTCCTTGAAACAATTTTCTTTAAAAAATCCAGGAAGGTCCTTGAAACAATTTTCTTTAAAAAATCCATGAATGGTATTTTAGAGATTAAAATCTGGCGCCCAATTATGAGTCTTTTAATGGGTGACATCTGGCGCCCAAATGCGAGTCTTTTCAGGGGAGACATCTATCGCCCAATCGTGAGTATTTCACTGGTCTCCAGTTATGAGTTTTTTCATGGGAGACATTTGGCGCAATCGAGGGTCTTTTAGAGATTAAAATCTGGCGCCCAATCGTGGATATTTTAATAGGCGACATCTGGCGTCCAAATGTGAGTCTTTTTAATGGGTGACATCTGGCTCACAATGTGAGATTTTTATTCAGCGATATCTGGCGCCCAATTATGAGTCATTTACTGGGCTATATCTGATACCCAGATATTGGTCTTTTCATGAAAGACATCTGGGGCAATCGAGGGTATTTCAGAGAATAAAATCTGGCACACAAATGTGAGTCTTTTCATGGGAGACATCTGGCGCCCAATGGTGAGACTTTTAATAAGCGACATCTGGTACCCAGTTATGAGTGTTGGCAAGGGAGACCTCTGGCACAATCGAGCGTCTTTTAGAGAATGAAAAATCTGGCGCCCAATTGTGGATGTTTTAATAGGCGACATCTGGTGCCCAAATGTTAGTCTCTTCATGGGAGACATCTGAAGACCAAGTCTTTAATACCTGATTTCCAGTTATGAGTCTTTTCAGGGGAGACATTTGGCGCTTAAAGTACATTACCTTCTTTTGTGCTTACTCCAGTACATAGGAGTGCTTACTTCTGGAATATACAGCGGACATGTCATGGTATTAACAAAAATGTCAGATTTTCTACAAATCCGTGTCCGCTTGCAATCTCTATCAGCTTTTCTAACTCCTTCCCTAAAAACCTGAGTCTGCTTACCACTGCCTGCAATTGTGCTTACGGAAGCCCTTACAACTGCTTACTTTCAATAATTTTTTAAGCATTCGTATATACTTCTTATAGATCTGAAACGGCTTGCTATTATGTATAGGTTTTTACTTTAATTGCAGTGTTTTACAATTCCATATTTTTTTTTACAAATCCAAGTCGAAGTCTCACCATTGCCTCCTTTTGTGCTTACCGAAGTGCTTTCGAATGCTTACTTTCCAAAAAAAATATTTTTTTTTCCTGTCGACAAATAAAATTTAGATTTATTTAAGTTTCTCAACAAATCAGATCATACTTCCAGCTCTCTAAATACCTTACCAAACCCCTTACAATCTGCTTACCTGAAACAATTATTCATTGCACCAAGAGGCAAAGACGACATACCACCAGTATTGTGTGAAATACAAAATATTTCATCTTTTTTTTTAATTATTACTGCTGACACATACCTTACCCAACCCCTTACAAACTGCTTATCTACAATATTTCTTCATTTTATCAGAAAATTAAGACTTTTTATCAAGTGTATTGTGTGAAATATAACATATTTCATAAAATTGTCTGCAGCAACACACCTTACCGAACCCCTTACAAACTGCTTACATACCCTAATTTATCACTGTATCAAAAAGTTAAGAATTTTTACCAAGAATATTGTGTGAAATACAAAATATTTCATCTGTCTTTTTTTTAATCATACCTTCTACCACACACCTTACCGAACCCCTTACCAACTGCTTCTTTGCAATATCTCTTAATTGTATCAAGAAGAAAATGCTACATACCAATAACACTATGTGAAATAAAAACTATTTCACTTTTCTCATTATGCCTAATACCGAATACCTTACCAAACCCATTACATACTGCTTCTCTGCAATAGTTTGTAATGTATCAATTAGTCAAGATTTTATATTAAGAAATACTACATCTTTCGTCTTTTTTTAGAATTATACCTTCTACCACACACCTTACTGAACCCCTTACAAACTGCTTCTCTGCAATATTACTTTAATATATTAAAAAGTAAAGACCAAATACCAACAGATTTGTGTCGAATACAATCTTTATCACTTTTCTCATTATGCCTACTGCCACACACCTTACCAAAGCCCTTACAAACCGCTTCCTTGCAATAATTTTTCATTCTATCAATAAGTTATGATTACATACCAAGAAATTTGGGGCATATACAATCTATTTCATAATATTGTATGCTGCAAAACACCTTACCCAACCCCTTACAAACTGCTTACATGCCCTAATTTATCACTGTATCAAGAAGTTAAGACTTTATACCAAGAGTATTGTGTAAAATACAACCTATTTCATCTGATTTTTGAATTATAACTTCTACCACACACCTTACTGAACCCCTTACCAACTGCTTCTCTGCAATATTAAGACTTAATGCTAGGAATATTTTGTGAAATACAATTTATTCGAAGTTTCTAATTATGTCGGCGGCCACACACCTTACCAAATCCCTTACCAACTGCTTACCTTCAATTGTTTTTCATTGTATCTTATACCTAAGACTACACAGCCATAGTATTGTATGAACTAAACTTATTTCATATATTTTTCTTTTAATTATTCCTGCCCGCCACACAATTAGCTTACCTGCAAAGAAAAGAAGATGCAAAAAAAACTTGATTAATCAACTATTCAGTGGTGGAAGTAGCAAAAGTAACTTTTGCTGAATAATATTATTTATTTCTTATGCATGTAATTATTCGTTTTTTTCCTTCTTTCCCTACTTCGCCCTATTTTCATTTTAATGAACACAATATCTGCCTTATTTATATCCTGCAATTCATTTATAGGACCGCAACCACAGCAGAAGTAAAACAAAAAGAGTAGAGAAATAGAACTGGGCCAAATGACAAACTAAGTAGACACAAATGACGGAAGTTGTAATATAATAATAATGATAATGATGATGAAGGCGAAGAAGGAAGGACGCAGAACGCAAATGAGAGGAGAGGTAAAATAAATTACAAATGCAGGGAAAAAAAGAGAGAAACTAGTCATTAGTATTGTAGCTGGGAGCTGCAGAAAAACAAAAGCTTTTATCGTGGTTTGGTTTGGTTTTTTGTTTTTGCCTGCCTCATTACTGGTCCTGGCTCCAATTTCAAAGATGATTTTAGGGTCTCTGTGTATTTTTGTGCCCTTATAATAATAATAAAACAATGTTGTATAGCTGGCCAGACGAATTCCAACCCGATAAAATTTTTTTTAGCATTTCCTGCGGCTTGCGGACTTCTTATCGTCAAAACTTTGCTTGGTATGCCTCATATTATGCCTGGATTTCGAATTCGAACCAAGAACATAAATTTGAAAAGAAATTTCAAATAAATTCAGTGTTACTCCAGACGCCGCCACAGCCACAACATGAGATTATTGGCCTTACTAATATCTTGTATGTGTTTCACATATTTTGTTCATGCCAGGAGCGAGCATGAGAATTTCCCTCAAGGAGATGGGGTAAATACAATTTTGGGTTTACTTCAAAAGGATGCCAAATTATGGAAGGAACTTTTCGAGAAAATTGATGCAATGTCCAGTCAGATTGAGAGGTTATCCTGTCATGTGGAACTAACTCGAAGGTAGAGAAACGATTTTTTTTCTAAATAATTCGATTGATATTCGATTTTTTATCTATATTACAGTATCGAAGAACTACGAAATCAATGGTAAGTGATTTTAATGAAAGACGAAGTTGATTTGACACTGTAACTAGACAGAATTTCTATACTTGGACTGAAATAAGCTCGTCAGGGTTCAAGGGTTATTTTGAGACCGTTTTTACTTATTCTACGTATACTATACTAGTTGAACAAACGTGGATTTTTTAAAGAATATTTTTTCAAGGACCATTAGTTGAACAAACGTGGATTTTTTAAAGAATATTTTTTCAAGGACCATTAGTTGAACAAACGTGGATTTTTTAAAGAATATTTTTTCAAGGACCATTAGTTGAACAAACGTGGATTTTTTAAAGAATATTTTTTCAAGGACCATTAGTTGAACAAACGTGGATTTTTTAAAGAATATTTTTTCAAGGACCATTAGTTGAACAAACGTGGATTTTTTAAAGAATATTTTTTCAAGGACCATTAGTTGAACAAACGTGGATTTTTTAAAGAATATTTTTTCAAGGACCATTAGTTGAACAAACGTGGATTTTTTAAAGAATATTTTTTCAAGGACCATTAGTTGAACAAACGTGGATTTTTTAAAGAATATTTTTTCAAGGACCATTAGTTGAACAAACGTGGATTTTTTAAAGAATATTTTTTCAAGGACCATTAGTTGAACAAACGTGGATTTTTTAAAGAATATTTTTTCAAGGACCATTAGTTGAACAAACGTGGATTTTTTAAAGAATATTTTTTCAAGGACCATTAGTTGAACAAACGTGGATTTTTTAAAGAATATTTTTTCAAGGACCATTAGTTGAACAAACGTGGATTTTTTAAAGAATATTTTTTCAAGGACCATTAGTTGAACAAACGTGGATTTTTTAAAGAATATTTTTTCAAGGACCATTAGTTGAACAAACGTGGATTTTTTAAAGAATATTTTTTCAAGGACCATTAGTTGAACAAACGTGGATTTTTTAAAGAATATTTTTTCAAGGACCATTAGTTGAACAAACGTGGATTTTTTAAAGAATATTTTTTCAAGGACCATTAGTTGAACAAACGTGGATTTTTTAAAGAATATTTTTCAAGGACCATTAGTTGAACAAACGTGGATTTTTTAAAGAATATTTTTTCAAGGACCATTAGTTGAACAAACGTGGATTTTTTAAAGAATATTTTTTCAAGGACCATTAGTTGAACAAACGTGGATTTTTTAAAGAATATTTTTTCAAGGACCATTAGTTGAACAAACGTGGATTTTTTAAAGAATATTTTTTTCAAGGACCATTAGTTGAACAAACGTGGATTTTTTAAAGAATATTTTTTCAAGGACCATTAGTTGAACAAACGTGGATTTTTTAAAGAATTTTTTTCAAGGACCATTAGTTGAACAAACGTGGATTTTTTAAAGAATTTTTTTCAAGACCATTAGTTGAACAAACGTGGATTTTTTAAAGAATTTTTTTTCAAGGACCATTAGTTGAACAAACGTGGATTTTTTAAAGAATATTTTTTCAAGGACCATTAGTTGAACAAACGTGGATTTTTTAAAAAATATTTTTTCAAGGACCATTAGTTGAACAAACGTGGATTTTTTAAAAAATATTTTTTCAAGGACCATTAGTTGAACAAACGTGGATTTTTTAAAGAAAACTATGATCCTAATCGTCTTCTGTCCAGAATTGCAAATGGTTCTTCAACACGAGACCTGGATAAGAACTCAGGCAGACTACCAGGTTATTCCAAGCTACGGTTGCAAGATACCTTAATAAGTTTTCAAGCAGACTACGAGGATATTCAAAGTTAGAGTTACAAGAGACCTTAGTAAGTACTCAAGCAGGCTACAAGGATATTCAAAGCTATGATCACAAGAGACCTTAATAAGTACTCAAACAGGGTACCAAGAATATTCAGAGCTACGGTTGCAAGAGACGCTGACAACCAGGATATTCAAAGTTTCGGTTACAAGACACCTTAATAAGTACTCATGCAGACTACAAGGATATTCAAAGTTACTGTTGCTTTTAGATTCGAAAGATATTCAAAGCTACAGTTGCGATAGACCTTAATAAGTACTCAAACAGACTACGAGGATATTCAAAGCTACGGTTACAAGATACCTTAATAACTACTCAAGCAGGCTACCAGGGTATTCAAAACTACGGTTACACGAAGCCTTAATAATTACTCGAACAGTATACCAGGATATTCAAAACTACGGTTGTAAGAGACCTTAATAAGTACTCTAGGAGACTCCGAGGATATTCAGAGCTACGGTTGCACGATACCTTAATAAGTACTTAGGCAGACTACGAGGATATTCAAAACTATGGTTGCAAGAGACCTTAATAAATACTCAAGCTGACTACGAGGATATTGTAGGAAACGGTTGCTAGAGACCTTAATAAGTATTCAAGCAGGCTACAAGGATATTCAACGCACAAGCTTTGTAATAAGTACTCTAGCAGATTCCGAGGATATTCAAAGCTACGGTTGCAAAAGATCTTAATAAGTACTCAGGCAGACTACAAGGAAATACAAAGCTACGGTTGCTTTTAGATTCGATGGATATTCACGGAAGCGGTTGCGATAGACATTAATAAGTACTCAAGCAGGATACCAGGATATTCAAAGTTACTGTTACAAGAGACCTTAGTAAGTACTCAAACAGGCTACCAGGATATTCAAAGTTAGGGTTCCAAGAGACCTTAATACGAACTTAAGGAGACTGTAAGGACATTCAAAGTTTCGGTTACAAGACACCTTAATAAGTACTCAAGTAGGCTACAAGGATATTCAAAGTTAGGGTTACAAGACACCTTAGTAAGTACTCAAGCAGGCTACCAGGATATTCAAAACTACGGTTGCACGAGACCTTAATAATTACACTAGCAGTATACCAGGATATTCAAAACTACGGTTGTAAGAGACCTTAATAAGTACTCAGGCAGACTACGAGGATATTCAGAGATACAGTTGCAAGAAACCTTAATAAGTACTCAAGCAGACTACCAGGATATTAAAAGCTTATTAAGTATTTAAGCGGACTACCAGGATATTCAAATCTACGTTTCCAAGAGACCTTAATAAGTAGTCAAGCAGGCTACGAGGATATTCAAAATTACTTTTGCACGAGATTCAAGGATAAGTTTGCAGAGATCTTAATAATTTGCTTCCAAATTTTTTTTCCAAGGCCCTCAATGGATTTATCGATCCGACGCAGATTTGTTTATACCACTTTTATTGTCAAAGGTTCTTACGACGAATCTTTGAGTTAATATAGATTTGTTCTCGTATATATTTTTTTTTTCAAAGTTCCTCGACGGATTTATTGATTTGACGCAGATTTGTTTATATCATTTTTATTCTCAAAGGCCCATGAAGTATCTTTGATTCAATTTAAATTCGATTTCATTTTTTTATTTTTTTTTTTTTGAAAAACGTCGACGGATTTTGGATTCGACGCAGATTTTGTTTTACCACTTTTATTCTCAAAGGTCTGTACGACGAATCTTTGATTCAATTTAAATTTGATTTCATATATATATATTTTTTTTTTGAAAATCGTCGACGGATTTTGGATTCGACGCAGATTTTGTTTTGCAACTTTTATTCTCAAAGGTCTGTACGACGAATCTTTGATTCAATATAGATTTGCTTTCATAATAATTTTTTTTTTTTTCAAAAGGAAAATTTCATCTCAAATTTTTTAGCACTGGCAATCAAGTAATGGATTCGACAACGGAACTTAATCAGCCACCTGTAGACATGTGGAGCAGCAGGTAAGTATTAAAAACAAAAACCAAAATATTTCAAAGCTTGACGACAAGAATTGTAATTCAAAATTTTTTGTTAGTCTTCGTTCATATTTGTAAAGATTTAGGTTCAAAGTTCATATGTTTTATGAACCAAAAACATAGTTTTTAATTTCATGTTCCTAGTTTGTAGTTTATTTATGCTCTCACTTTTGGTCACGACTTTGAAGAGAAAAATATATTTACTAAATTGCATTCGTGAGCGTGAAAGTAGCTTTTCTTTTTCGCCCTCTTTCTCCCTCTCCCTCTCTCCATACAGATTAGTTCATAATTTTCATACCTATATTCATATATTTTATGAACTGAAACATAGGGAGATTCGACATAAACTTGGTATTAAAAATATTAGAAATTTCAATACGATTATCATGTCGACCATGAAAACTAGGACATGTGCTGGTTGAATTCTAATGTTTCTCTTCGAATTTTCCAGCATTGCAAATCAGGAAATGGACTCAACAGCGAAACTCAATCAGACACCTATTGAACCATGGAGCGGCAGGTAAGTTTGATTATCATTGGAATATTCAAAATCATGAATACCTAATTCTCTTTTTTTTTTTTTGGTTAGTCCATCAACTGTAGAGGATTCACTTCGAGCATTGCGCGTTGAACTGAATACAAGGTAAGAGAGACGAAGTAAATCTCGCTCAAAATTCAAGTTGCACTCATAGAGAGTTTATTTTCAGTCAATCGGCAATATTAAATCATCTGCAGGAATATCGCAAGGAATTCCAAGAGAGGTGAGCAAAAGAAATGAATTCTAATTCCATTGGTTCTAAATTCATTCGCAAAAAATGCATAAATTCTATGAACATCATGTACGTAATTCGGGATCAAGTTTATTAATATTATGAACTTGTACCTAATGAATAATCAAGTACATTTATATTATGAACTTGTACATAATTCCGGGACAGGTTCATTTATTTCGGCAACAAGTTCATTTATATTATCAACTTGCATAAAATTCACAAACAAGTGCATTTATATTAGGAACTTGAGCATAAATCAGGAACCGGGCCAGTAATATTATGAACTTGTACAAAAAAATTCATGAACAAGTTCATTTATTTTATGAACATGTACATAACCATACACCCGCACGCTCATACATGTACTTAACTCATATCACGTTTCTATTAACCAAATATTTAACATTTCATGAACAGAAACCCAATTTCAATTTCCAATTACAGATTTCATATTTCACGCACTTCCACGAGAGCATGTTAGGTATATAATTTGCATATGGTCCTGGATGAAGTATTCTACTTTGCACTTTTCTTTGTTTTCAACACTCTCCCATTTGTTCATAATTTAACAAAACAAAGTTCATAGATTTTATGAACAGAAATATCTTTCCAACAACAGTTAACCGCTTTCCCGTTAGACATTATATCCATAATTGTCCGGTGATACCGCTGATGGTAGACTAAACTCCTTACTTCTTGTTACTTACGCTCTTCCATTAGTTCATAATTTGCCAAACAAAGTTCATACATTTTATGAACTAAAATCTAATTTCCGATTTCAAGTTCACATTTCCAAAAGTTTACCGCTCTCTCATTAGACATTATATCTACGGGATCATGTTAGGGAAGCATCATACTTTGCCCTTTTCTCCGCACTTCTTTTTTCAATGCTCTTCCATTAGTTTATAATTTGCCAAACAAAGTTCATACATTTTATGAACCGAAACATAATTTCCGATTTCAAGCTGGCATTTCCTGTTTTTGAGGATTTCTTTAATACTTCTATCGCTTTCCACTTCGATGCGATGAATCAAGAGAGCATGCTATAGAAACATATTTCCTATGGCCACGAATCTCACATTATTTCATAATCATGCCAAACAAAGTTCATAGATTTTATGAACTGAAACATAAGTACCGATTTTCTAATTTTATGAATTTATTTCCAACAACAGTTAACCACTATATCCACAAGAGCACGTTAGCGGAATATTTGTCCTGTGATGCCGCTGATGGAAGACTAAACTCCGCACTTCTCTTGTCTTACGCTCTCCCATTAGTTCATAATTTGCCAAACAAAGTTCATAGATTTTATGAACTGAAATCTAATTTCCGATTTCAAGTTCACATTTCCAAAAGTTTACCGCTGTCCCATTAGACACTATATCCACGGGATCATGTTAGGGAAGCATCATACTTTGCCCTTTTCTCCGCACTTCTCTTTTCAACGCTCTTCCATTAGTTCATAATTTAACAAAACAAAGTTCATATATTTTATGAACAGAAACATAAGTAGAGATTTTCTAATTTTATGAATTTATTTCCAACAACAGTTAACCACCATATCCACTAGATCACGTTAAGGAAATAATTGTCCTGTGATGCCGCTGATGGTAGACTAAACTCCTTACTTCTTGTTACTTACGCTCTTCCATTAGCTCATAATTTGCCAAACAAAGTTCATACATTTTATGAACTAAAATCTAATTTCCGATTTCAAGTTCACATTTTAAAAAGTTTACCGCTCTCCCATTAGACATTATATCTACGGGATCATGTTAGGGAAGCATCATACTTTGCCCTTTTCTTTGTTTTCAACACTCTCCCATTTGTTCATAATTTAACAAAACAAAGTTCATATATTTTATGAACAGAAACATAAGTAGAGATTTTCTAATTTTATGAACTTCTTTCCAACAACAGTTGACCACTATATCCACAAGAGCACGTTAAGGAAATAATTGTCCTGTGATGCCGCTGATGGTAGACTAAACTCCTTACTTCTTGTTACTTACGCTCTTCCATTAGTTCATAATTTGCCAAACAAAGTTCATACATTTTATGAACTGAAATCTAATTTCCGATTTCAAGTTCACATTTTAAAAAGTTTACCGCTCTCCCATTAGACATTATATCTACGGGATCATGTTAGGGAAGCATCATACTTTGCCCTTTTCTTTGTTTTCAACGCTCTCCCATTAGTTCATAATTTGCCAAACAAAGTTCATATATTTTATGAACAGAAACATAAGTAGAGATTTTCTAATTTTATGAATTTATTTCCAACAACAGTTAACCACTATATCCACTAGATCACGTTAAGGAAATAATTGTCCTGTGATGCCGCTGATGGTAGACTAAACTCCACACTTCTCTTTTCTTATGCTCTCCCATTAGTTCATAATTTGCCAAACAAAGTTCATACATTTTATGAACTGAAATCTAGTTTCCGATTTCAAGTTAGCATTTCCTGTTTTTAAGGATTTTTTTTTCGTACTTCTATCGCTCTCCCGTTTGATGCGATGATTCAAGAGAGCACATTAGTTCATAATCATGCCAAACAAAATTCATAGATTTTATGAACTGAAACATAATTGCACATTTCCAAAAGCTTACCGCTCTCCCATTAGTTCATAAAACAAAGTTCATACATTCTATGAACTGAAACATAAGTACCGATTATCTAATTTTATGCATTTATTTCCAACAGTTTACCGCTTTTCCGTTAGACACTCTCCCTTTAGTTCATAATTTGCCAAACAAAGTTCATACGTTTTATGAACTGAAACATACTTTCCAATTCCAGGTTGCCAAATTGGCCAAATTTCATGCACATTTTTCCTATTTGTTTTTCTTTCTACTTAGACACCATATCCAAGAGAGCATGCTTAGCAAATCATTTTCGTATGGGCGCGAATGGGTGGAAATATTTAGAAATACAGACGGGGAATTCAACTTCCTTAATCGTAAATGGCAGGACTACAAAAGCCCTGGTGGTGTAAACGGAGCTTATTTTATTGGCTTGGATCACCTCTATGTTCGTACCACCTATGAAGCAGCTCAGGAGTTATTGATAATTTTGACAGATTTGTTTGATCAAGTACGTTATGCCAAATATGATCTCTTTCAAATCGGCGATGAAGATCAACAGTATGCTATAGTTAAATTGGGCAACTATATGGGCAATGCTGGTGACGTATTGAGGCCACATCTGTATCGTAAATTCTCAACATATGATAGAGATAATGATGAAAATGATGAAATAAATTGTGCCAGAATTTATAGGACCGGCTGGTGGTTCTTTGGAAACTGTACAAGGTAAGTCGCTTCCATATGAATTGAAATTACGAATAATTCGTATGGTTTACAGTTTTCTAAAGCTGGGATTAATGCCAAATACCTATCGGGGTTCATGGAGTCGTGGCTTGAAATCTGTCGTAATGAAAATTAGATCAACACTTTTAGGTTAAGTTGTACCAAGTGTTTCTACAATAAAATGAAGAATTTTTAGCACCTCCATACGGTGAGGGAGAACAAGGATTTGTTTTTTTTTTTTGTTATTATTTTCATCACCTCTTTAAAAGGTATAAAATGTTAATTTTTTACCTATTGTCTCTATAGAGAATCGGAAGTTCGCCTCTTTTGATAAATGGAAGCCCGCTTGTGATTTTTTTAAAGGGTTTTTAGATCTTCCCCAAAGATCAGAAAACGTGGATTTTTTAGGACCTCCTCAAGGACCAGAAAACATGGATTTTTCATGACCTCCCTCGTCACTATAGACGGCCCCAAGGCCGACTCTATAGGCAACCGCAAGGCAAGGATTTTTTAAAGACCTTCTCAAGGGGCAGGAGACGTGGATTTTTAAAGAATTTTTAGGACCTCCGCAAAGGTCAACGAAAGGATTTTTAAAGATTTTTTAGGATTTCCGCAAAAGTAAACGAAACGTGGATTTCTAAAGAATTTTAATCTCCTCCCCAAGTAGCAGAAGACGTGGATTTTTAGGACCTCCTCAAGGATCAGAAAACGTGAATTTTTTAAAGAATTTTCAGGACATCCCCAAAGACCAGAAAACGTAGATTTTTAAAGAATTTTAAGAACCTCCCCAAGGACCAGAAAACGTGGATTTTTTAAAGAATTTTCAGAACCTCCCCAAGGACCAGAAAACGTGGATTTTTTAAAGAATTTTTAGGACATTTCCAAAGAATTTTTAGGATATCCCCAAAGACTAGAAAACGTGGATTTTTTAAAGAAGTTTTAGGATCTCCCCAAAGACCAGAAAATGTGGATTTTTTAAAGAATTTTTAGGATCTCCCCAAAGACCAGAAAACGTGGATTTATTAAAGAATTTTTAGGACATCCCCAAAGACCAGAAAACGTGGATTTTTTAAAGAATTTTCAGAACCTCCCCAAAGACCAGAAAACATGGATTTTTTAAAGAATTTTCAGGACCTCCCCAAAGACCAGAAAACGTGGATTTTTTAAAGAATTTTCAGGATCTTCCCAAAGACCAGAAAACGTGAATTTTTTAAAGAGTTTTCAGGATCTTTCCAAAGACCAGAAAACGTGGATTTTTTAAAGAATTTTCAGGATCTTCCCAAGACCAGAAAACGTGAATTTTTTAAAGAATTTTTCAGGATCTTCCCAAAGACCAGAAAACGTGGATTTTTTAAAGAATTTTCAGAACCTCCCCAAAGACCAGAAAATGTGGATTTTTCAAAGAATTTGTCAGGATTTCCTTTAAAATTTAAATGTTTTTCTTTCCCATTTTTAATTATTAAATTTACAAATCAGCTTAAGGCTCATTATGCCACTGCCGGTTTTAATGATGACGCTGGCGATGAGGACGATGCTGAGAAGATATATTTCATGACGCTCATTACACTGAGTAATAACCATAAAAAAAAAACTGAAAGTATTTAATTACAGCAAAGACAATTTCATTATACACAAACTGTATTATACTTCGTCAGCTTGAATTTATTTCAAGCAGGGCACTCGGAATACAGCTGCACACCCCCCCCCCCCCCTTTCAAAAAAAAAAAGAGATGAGAAGAAAATAATAAAGAAGACCACACTTGAGAAGCACAATGTCAGCACTCAGACAACCAATTTCGCCAATAAAAACGGCAACGGAACAATATTCATTGTTAAGTAAAAAAAAAAACATAAATAAATAAAAAGTCCTTGCTATCAATAATCCTTAAAATTTAAGTCAGCATAAAATATATGTATATGGCCATAATATGTTTTTAATGACAATTGTCCTGTTTTTTTTTATTTCTTTGGGTTTTTGTCTCCGCTTGTAAAACAAAATTTTATTGCACAGTGGGAGTATGATTACAACAATAAAAAAAAAAAACAAAACACAACAAACAGACAGCCAGGGAGGGGAGATGAGACGAGAGGTAGAAGATAAAAACAATAACGCCCACAACGATCCACTTGTTAGCCTTTTAATGTGTGTATCCTTTGAAATCCTCAGGGGGTGGATTCCATTGTGAGCCGAGAAAGAGAGGCTGCGCTGCGCCAGTATACAAATGAAATTTTATTATTATGATTATGATTACTATTATTATTTTATATATGTCTGAAATGCTATTATTATATTAAAAAAGAAAAAATACAAAACAAAAAAAGGACATAAAAATAAAAGCAAAAGAAAAAACACAATAACTGCAGAGAGTCCTTTTTTTGGGGAGACAACAATATAGGCGACCAGGCTTAAATACGATTCAATATTAAAATTGTATTAAGTTTAATTCGAAGATCCACGTTTGAAAGGACTCTTTGAGTGGATCAGGTATTATAAAAAAAATCGTTTTTTGGAAGGACACTCAAGTGGGTTTTTTTGTCCTTTAAAGTTATGTCTGAAATAGTCTTAAAATCCCTCAAAAATCCGTGTTCAGAAGAACTTGAATGATGGATTTAGATTGATTTTAAATCGGACTTTGGATCCCTTAAAAATCCCCGTCTGAATGGAAATTTTAAATGGACTTCGGATCCCTTAAAAATCCGCGTCTGAATGGAAATTTTAAATGGACTTCGGATCCCTTAAAAATCCGCGTCTGAATGGAATTTTTGAATGGACTTCGGATCCCTTAAAAATCCGCGTCTGAATGGAAATTTTAAATGGACTTCGGATTTCTGAAAAACTCACGTTTTAAGGCTTTTTTGAATGGACTTCAGATCCTTTGAAAATCCACGTTGGGAGAGACTTTTCGTATGGAGAAATTAGTTAAATTAAGTTTAATTCGAATTCATTTAAAGATCCACGTTTGAAAGGACTCTTTGAGTGGATCAGGTATTATAAAAAAAATGGCTTTTTGGAGTGTCCTTCCAAAAAGTGGATTTTTTGTCCTTTAAAGTTATGTCTGAAATAGTCTTAAAATCCCTCAAAAATCCGTGTTCAGAAGAACTTGAATGATGGATTTAGATTGATTTTAAATCGGACTTTGGATCCCTTAAAAATCCCCGTCTGAATGGAATTTTTGAATTGACTTCGGATCCCTTAAAAATCCACGTCTGAATGGTAATTTTAAATGGACTTCGGATCCCTTAAAAATCCGCGTCTGAGTGGAATTTTTGAATGGACTTCGGATCCCTTAAAAATCCGCGTCTGAATGGAAATTTTAAATGGACTTCGGGCTTCTGAAAAACTCACGTTTTAAAGCCTTTTTGAATGGACTTTAGATCCTTTTAAAATCTACATTTGGAAGGACTTTTCGTATGGAGTTCAGATCCATTAAAAATCCACGTTTGGAAGGATATTTCGTATGGGCTTCAGATCCTTTAAAAATCCACGTTGGGAGAGACTTTTCGTATGGAGTTCAGATCCATTAAAAATCCACGTTTGGAAGGATATTTCGTATGGGCTTCAGATCTTTTAAAAAGCAACGTTTGGAAGGACATTTCGTATGGGCTTCAGATCCTTTGAAAATCCACGTTGGGAGAGACTTTTCGTATGGAGTTCAGATCCATTAAAAATCCACGTTTGGAAGGATATTTCGTATGGGCTTCAGATCCTTTAAAAATCTACGTTGGGAGAGACTTTTCGTATGGAGTTCAGATCCATTAAAAATCCACGTTTGGAAGGATATTTCGTATGGGCTTCAGATCCTTTAAAAATCTACGTTGGGAGAGACTTTTCGTATGGAGTTCAGATCCATTAAAAATCCACGTTTGGAAGGCCTTTTGGATGGACTTGGGATCCTTTAAAAAGCAACGTTTGGGAGGACATTTCGTATGGACTTCAGAATAAAAAATCCACGTTTGGAAGGTTTTTCAGAATGGACCTGGAATCCTTTAAAAATCCACGTTTGGAAGGACTTCTTAAAAGGACTTGGGATCCTTTAAAAATTTACGTTTGGAAGAACTTCTTAAAAGGACTTGGGATCCTTTAAAAATCCTCTTTTGGAATCCCTTCCTAAAAGGACTTGGGATACTTGAAAAATCCACGTTTGGAAAGGCTTCTTGAATGGCCTACGGATCCTTTAAAAATCCACGTTTGGAAAGGCTTCTTGAATGGCCTACGGATCCTTTAAAAATCCACGTTTGGAAGGCCTTTTGGATGGACTTGGGATCCTTTAAAAATCCACGTTTGGAAGGCCTTTTGGATGGGCTTAGAATCCTTTAAAAATCCACGTTTGGAAGGCCTTTTGGATGGACTTGGGATCCTTTAAAAATCCAAGATTGGAAGGCCTTTTGGATGGACTTGGGATCCTTTAAAAATCCACGTTTGGAAGGCCTTTTGGATGGACTTGGGATCCTTCAAAAATCCACGTTTGAAAAACCTTTTGAAAGGACTTCAGATCCTTTAATATCCACCTTTGGAAGGACTTTTGGATGAACTTGGGATCCTTTAAAAATCCACGTTTGGAAAGGATTCTTCCATGGATTATGGATCCTTAAAAAATCCACGTTTGGAAAGGATTCTTCCATGGATTATGGATCCTTTAAAAATCCACGTTTGGAAAGGATTCTTCCATGGATTATGGATCCTTTAAAAATCCACGTTTGGAAAGGATTCTTCCATGGATTATGGATCCTTTAAAAATCCACGTTTGGAAAGGATTCTTCCATGGATTATGGATCCTTTAAAAATCCACGTTTGGAAAGGATTCTTCAATGGATTAAGGATCTTTTAAAAATCCACGTTTGGAAAGGATTCTTCAATGGATTAAGGATCCTTTAAAAATCCACGTTTGGAAAGGATTCTTCAATGGATTATGGATCCTTTAATCCTTTGGAAAGGATTCTTCAATGGATTAAGGATCCTTTAAAAATCCACGTTTGGAAAGGATTCTTCAATGGATTAAGGATCCTTTAAAAATTCACGTTTGCAAGATCTTCTTGAATTGACTCGGTATCCTTTAAAGTTTCACGTTTGGAAAGCCTTCTTCAATGGAGATCGGGTCCTTTAAAAATCCAAATTTGAAAGGTCTTTCTATAGACTTGGATTTGATTTTAAACGATTCTGGGTCCTTTCTGCTTAGGTTGGATATCAAAGAGGACTCTGACACAACCGAAAGTTTGTGTTTAAAGGGTTTTGATTAAATTTATCTAAATGTAATTACTCGAAAGTATTCCAGGGCCAAATGAAGGTCTCCAATAATATTTCAAAAAGGAAATTTAATTTCTCCTAAAACGTGGATTTCGAAAAGATTCCAGGACCGTTGAAGGTTCTTGGATTTTCTTCAGGATTCAAAATCATCCCATGGTTCCAACAAATGCTTCATAAAATGTTGGTTTTGTAAAGGAATTTAGGACTTTCAGAAGCCCTCGCCAACGTCCTCGTAGATTTGGATCTTTAGAAAGATTGTAGAGCTCCCCAAAGACTTCAATATACTGCTCCGGAACTTAGATATTTAAAATGGATTCTAGGATCGTCTAAAGACCTTACGAAGTCTTCGGAAAACATGAAATTTAGAACCGTCCAACGGTCTCAAAAAAATTCTCGTAAATTTTAGTTTTTAGAAGGATTGTAGGACGCTCCAAAGTTCTCAACAAATTGTTTACAAGGATTCCAGGACCTGCAATATAAGGATTCTTCAAAGACTTAAAGAAAATTCCACAAAAACGCCGATTTTTCAAAAGATTCTAGACCTTTCAAAGGCATCTACAAAGTTCTCATTGAATGTGGATTTTTAAAAAGACCATCCATAGGCTAGGATCATCCATAGGCCTTAACAAAACCCTTTTTGCAAAGGATTCTAGGACGATTCAAAGGCTTCTACAAAGTCCTTTTTACTATTTTGAAGAATCGTCCAGATACCTAAACAAAATTCCTCAAAAACGCCGATTCTAGGACCTTAACAAAGTCCACTATTTTCATGATTCTAGGTCGATCTAAAGGCTTTAACAAAGTCTTCTTAAAATGTAAAATTTTGAAAGGATTCTAGGATAATTTCAAGGTCTTCAAGAGTGGATTTTCAAAGGATTCTAGAGTCTAGGACCTTCCATCAAAATGCCTTTATAAAGTCCTCTTTCTGCAAAGGACTCTATGACGATCCAAAGGCTTCAACAAAGTCGTCTTAAAATGTAAAATTTTGAAAGGATTCTAGGATAACTGAAAGGTCTTCAATTCCCAATTTTTAAGGGATTCCAGGGTCTTTTGAGGGCTTTAAAAACATGGACCACCTTAAGGTCCCTTAAAAAAAGAATTTTTAAATAAATTCAAGGACCATTTAAACACCCCCAAAAGCGTAAATTTTTAAAATATTCCAGGACTATTTAAACACCTCCCAAAAAACGTAGTGTTTTTTTGACGTCTCCAAGAATGCTTAACGCTTACTAAATTCTCTGATCGTAAGCATGACCATAGCTAATTAACAAGTGTAAATCATTAGCTTATCAGGCGTTTGACATCCAACCGAATGTTGTCACAAAACAAAAATCGGAACCCAAATCCAAAATAGATACAATCTAAACGTTAGAGAATGCTTCTCATGCCATCACTAGCTGACAAACATTATTGCTGACAATAAAGGAAATTAACATATTCACACTGTGGAGAATCGGGCCATGGAAGGCTATGCCAAAACGAATTTCTAATAAAACCCCGAAAAATACAAAAACGCACAGACATCGCAGACCGATTGGCAGACAGATAGAAAAACAAAAAAAAAAAAAACAAATGTGTGTAAATGAAAAAAAAAAAAAACAGAACAGAACAGACAAGCTAATTTTCCAACGTCACTTCTTACATCAATAAGTCGACAATTTTATGGGCAAAAATTGGCGACGGTAGACCAAAAATTCTAAGTCTTTGAAACCTTTTCACTGATCATAAAATATTAAAAACAAATCTTCTCCAAAATCAAATCTTCTCTTGGGTGGAAAAAAATCGCAAAATATATTTTGTTTAAAGAACTTTAGAGATGACCTTAAAATCAAATTAAAAATATCCTTGTTTTTTAGGGCCATGATTCCTTTATCAAATACACGTTTTGAAGTCTTTTAAGTGGCCTATGAATCCTTTAAAATATTCGCGTTTGGAAGGCCTTTGAATCCTTCAACAAAACCTCGTGTTGAAGTTCTTTGAATCCTTCAAAAAAAAGGCCATACCAGGAAGATATTTGAATCCTTAAAAAATTTTTCACGTCGGGAAGGCCTTTGAATCCTCTAAAAAATTTAAGACTTAAAAAATCTTGAGTTGTGCCCGATCATTTAAATATCCACGATTGGAAGTCCCCTAAAGAAGGTCTTGAAATCCTCTAAAAATCCACGTTTTGGAAGTTCTCTTAGGTCTTGATATCCTTCAAAAATCCACGTTTTGAAAATTCTTTTAGGTCTTAATATCCTTCAAAAATCCACGTTGGAAAGTCTTCTTAAGTCGGTCTTGAAGTCCTTTAGAAATCCGCTTATGAAAGTCCTCTTTAGTAGATCCTGGAAACTCTTAAAAAATCCACGTTTGAAAGTCCTTTTAAGTAGTTCTTCAAATCCTTTTAAGTAGGTCGTGAAATCCTTTAAAAATCCACGTTTGGAAGTCCTCCACGGAATCCATTAAAAATCCATGTTTGAAATTCCTCTTTATTAGGTCCTGGAATCACTTACAAACTTGCTTTTGGAAATCCTCTTGGTACCCATTTCAAATTCACGATTGGAAGTCCGCTTTAGTAGGTCCTGAAGTGTCTTAAAAATTTGCGTTCGGAAGGCCTCCTTTAAAAACGTTTGAAATCCACTTTAGTTGGTCTTGGAATTTTTAAAAAATCCACGCATCGAACTTTTTTTTTCAGGACTTGGAATCCCTCAAAAATCCCCATTTGGAAGTTGTTTTTATTTGGCCTAGGAACCCTTTAAAAATCCGCGTTTGGAAGTTGTTTTTACTTGGCCCAGTAATCCTTTAAAAATCCGCGTTTCGAAGTTGTTTTTACTTCGCCTAGAAATCCTTTAAAAATCTACGTTTCAAAGTCCTCTCTGATAAGTTTTGGAATACTTTAAAAATCCATCTTTAGAAGGACTTTTCGTAACGACTTCAGATCCTTTAAAAATCCACGTTTCGAAGTCCTCTCTGGTAGGTCTTGGAATACTTTGAAAATCCACGTTTGGAAGGACTTTTCGTAACGACTTTAGATCCTTTAAAAATTCACGTTTCGAAGTCCTTTCTGGTAGGTCTTGGAATACTTTAAAAATCCACGTTTGGAAGGACTTTTCGTAACGACTTCAGATCCTTTAAAAATCCACGTTTCGAAGTCCTCTCTGATAGGTTTTGGAATACTTTAAAAATCCACGTTTCGAAGTCCTCTCGGATAGGCTTTGGAATACTTTAAAAATCCACGTTTGGAAGGACTTTTCGTAACGACTTCATATCCTTTAAGAATCCACGTTTCGAAGTCCTCTCTGGTAGGTCTTGGAATACTTTAAAAATCCACGTTTCGAAGTCCTCTCTGGTAGGTCTTGGAATACTTTAAAAATCCACGTTTCGAAGTCCTCTCTGGTAGGTCTTGGAATACTTTAAAAATCCACGTTTCGAAGTCCTCTCTGGTAGGTCTTGGAATACTTTAAAAATCCACGTTTGGAAGGACTTTTCGTAACGACATCAGATCCTTTAAAAATCCACGTTTCGAAGTCCACTCTGGTAGGTCTTGGAATACTTTAAAAATACAGATATTGAAGTCCTCTCTGATAGGTTTTGGAATAATTTAAAAGTCCAATTTTGGAAGTTCTCTTTAGTAGGTCCTGAAATGCCACAAAAATTTGCATTTGAAAGTCCTCCTTGGGACTCTTTTAGAAATCGACGTTTGGGAGGCATTCTCAAAAATACTTGGGATCCTTTATAAATCCAGTTTTGAACGCCTCCTCAAAAGGACTTGAGATCCTTTAAAAAAAACACTTTTGGAAAGTCCGCCTAAAGGGACTTGGGATCCTTTAGAAACATAAGTTTTGAAGGCTTTCTCAAATGGACTTGGAATCATATAAAAATCCAAATTTTGAAAGACTTCTTAAAAGAACTTCGAATCCTTTAAAAATCCACATTTGGAAGGTCTTCTTAAATGGACTTGGGATCCTTTAAAATTCTGCTTTTGGAATGATATTACGAATGGCTTCGGGATCCTTTAAAAATCCTCGTTTGGATGGCCTTCTCAAAACGACTTGGGACGCTTTTAAAATCCAATTTTTGAAGACCTTCTCAAAAGGACTTGGGATCCTTTCAAAATCTACGTTCGGAAGGCATTCTCAAAATTCTATTTTGAAAGATTTCTAAAAAGGACTTGGGGGTCTTTTAAAAATCCAGCTTTCGAAGGCTTTTTGAATGGCCTTGGGATCCTTTAAAAATTCACGTTTGGAAGGCCATCTTAAATGGACTTGATGTCCTTAAAAGTTACAGGTTTGGAAGACCTTCTCAAAAGGACTTGGGATCCTTTAAAAATCCAAGTTTTGAAGGCCTTCTTAAAAGAAGTCGGGATCCTTTAAATATCCACGTTTGTAAGTCGTCTCTAGCTGTCCTTGGAATCCATTAAAAATCGTCGTTTGAAAGTCTTCTCCAGTAGACCTTGAAACCCTTTAAAAACTCTCGTTCGGAATTCCTCTGAAGTTTGAACTTTGAATCCTTCAAAATTACAAGTTTGGAAGTTATCTCATGTTGGTCCTTAAAAAATCCAAGTTTATAAGTCTTCTTTAGTTGGTATTCGAATCCTCTAAAAACCAACGGTTGGACTACTTTTTTTAAAAAGGACTTGGGATCCTATAAAAATCTACGTTTTTAAGACTGTCCTAAAATGACTTGGGACCCTTTAAAAATCGAAATTTTTAAGCCTATCCTAAAATGACTTGGGATCCTTTAAAAATCCACGTTTGGAAGGCCTTAACAAAAGAATTTGGAATTCTTTAAAATTTAAAGTTTCGAAGGCCTTCTTAAACAGACTTAGAATCCTCTAAAATTCCACGTTTGGATGGGCCTCTAAATCCTTTAAAATTCCACGTTTGGATGGGCCTCCAAAAAGGACTTGGGATCCTTAAAATATCTACATTTTTAGGGCCTTCTCAAAAGGACTTTGGATCCTTTAAAACCCCAATTTTTGAAGGCCTTTTTAAATGGACTTGGAATCCTTTAAATCTCAAAGGACTTGGAAAAGGACTTTAAAAGTCCAATTTTTGAGACCTTCTTAAGAGGGCTTGGAAAAGGACTTTAAAAGCCCAATTTTTGAGACCTACTTAAGAGAACTTGGATTCTCTAAAAAATCCACGTTTGGAAACTCTTCTTAAAAGGACTTCAGATCCTTTAAAAATCCACGTTAGGACTAAAAAGGACTACAGATTCTTAAAAAATCCACGTTAGGACTAAAAAGGACTACAGATCCATTAAAAATCCACGTTAGGACTAAAAAGGACTTCAGATCCTTTAAAAATGTCACGTTAGGACTAAAAATGACTTCAGATCCTTTAAACATCCACGTTAGGACTAAAACGGACTTCAGATCCTTTAATGATCCACGTTAGGAATATAAAGGACTTCAGATCCTTTAAAAATCCACGTTAGGACTAAAAAGGACTTCAGATCCTTTAAAAATCCACGTTTGGACTAAAAAGGACTTCAGATCCTTTAAAAATCCACGTTAGGACTAAAAAGGACTTCAAATACTTTAAAAATCCACGTTAGGACTAAAAAGGACTTCAGATCCTTTAAAAATCCATGTTAGGACTTAAAAGGTCTTCAGATCCTTTAAAAATGCACGTTTGGAAGCCCTTCTTAAAAGGACTTCAGATCCTTTAAAAATCCACGTTTGGAAGCCCTTCTTAAAAGGACTTCAGATCCTTTAAAAATCCACGTTTGGAAGCCCTTCTTAAAAGGACTTCAGATCCTTTAAAATTCCACGTTAGGATTAAAAAAGGACTTCAGATCCTTTAAAAATTCACGTTAGGACTAAAAAGGACTTCAGATCCTTTAATGATCCACGTTGGGACTAAAAAGGACTTCAGATCCTTTAATGATCCACGTTTGGGCTAAAAAGGACTTCAGATCCTTTAAAAATCCACGTTAGGACTAAAAAGAACTTCAGATCCTTTAAAAATCTACGTTAGGACTACAAAGGACTTCAGATCCTTTAATGATCCACGTTAGGACTAAAAAGGATTTCAGATCCTTTAAAAAATCACGTTTGGAAGGCATTATTTAATGGATTTTGCATACTTTAACATTCCTCCTTTGCAAGTCCTTTCTGATTGGTCCACGTTTTGGGGTGTGGCATACTCCCCAATCCATATCACAAACCTATCCGACCGACATCCAAATAAATCATTTTTAATAATTTATCTAATTATGGTCACAGCCATTGCCATTCCACAAAGCAATGGGCGGCACTGCGTGATGCAATGACCGCGTTTAATTTTCTGCAAGCATTTAAAATGGCATGTCCTGCTGTGTGTGTGTCTGTTTGAGTGTGGTGTTTTTTCCCCACTAATGTTATTTGTTCACAAGTGTCTGGGTGTGACATCCTGTTGCCAAAATGGCTGCTTGTCAGCCATTATAATGGCTGTTTGGATATTTTGGTTATGTGTTTTTTTATTTTCTCTTTCAAGTTTCAGGCAGGAAGTCCAGGGTGATGCAGGAAAAGAGAAAAATTTTCAATGGTGTCGTTGTAGTTTTTTTTTTTTTTCGATATGTTTGGCAAATAATTTCCACATAACTGCCAGAGGAGAATGGAAGGAAATGGCGGCGTCTGGGGTCAGAAAAATTACAAAAAAATTCGGACACCACATAAAAGAGACAAAGAATTAGAAACAGCATACCAAACCAAACCAGATCAGACCATACCCTCTACCCCAAAATGTCGTGCGGGGCAGGATGATTGGAACATTAAAATATAATGACTTTTGTGTATTTGATGTAGATGCAGAGTATCTGTGTAGGTGTGTCTGTGTGGGTGGGTGGGCATGTATCTGAATATATAATTGCTGGCACACTTGCATTTATATTGACAATAGCTATGTGTGTGTGTATGTGTGTCTGAGTACCGTTAATGAGGATTACATTAACATTTATGATGCTCTTTAATTCATTTCGCCACCCCACCACATACACACGCAGGCAAATGCTCGACAGGTTTCAAATGCAAAACTGGCTGACACACAAAATACACTTTGATAAACTTCAGCCCGCCAATTGTCGGTCTCCTACTCCCTCCCCCTCTCTCTCTCTCCCTCTCTCTCTTCAGAAACCTTTGTCGGTGAAATTTCCACAAAGGCAAAACCAAAAAAGGAATCATAAAATTAATTTAAAAACCAGTAAAGAAAGCCTTAAAGTCGGGCGGGACCGACTTTATGATACCCTACACCACTTTGCTAATTTAGTAGAGCTCCACATAAAAATTAAAAGTTTTTATGGGAGAATTCAATCATACACGCTATGATTATAATTATAATTTAAAGTTCAAAAGGCTGCGGAGGACAAAAATAAAAAATCGGATGAACAATATATATGGGAGCTATAGCTATATCTGAACCGATTTCAATCAAATTTGGCATACTTATTTTCAGACCTAATTTGGTCGTATGTGCAAAATTCCATACCATTTGGACAAATATTAGACGTTTGGTGCACAATCAAAGGTAAATCGGACGAAGTTATATATGGGAGCTATATCAAAATCTGAACCGATCTCGATAAAAATTGGCAAAGATATTTCTGAGCTGTATTTGATACATTTCCCCAAGTATTGTTGTTATAGAGTGCATATTACGGGGCTGCGGAGGACAAAAATAACAAATCGGATGAACAGTATATATGGGAGCTATAGCTAGTATATCTGAACCGATCTTTACCAAATTTGACATACAAGCTTCTAGACTCAATTCGGTCGTAAGTGCCAAATTCCATCCTATTTGGCCCAATATTCGACATTTGGTGCACAATATAAGGTAAATCGGACGAAGTAGTTATATGGGAGATATATCCAAATCTGAAGCGATCTCGATAAAAATTTGGCAAAGATATTTCTGAGCTGTATTTGATATACTTCCCCAAATATTGTTGTTACTGAGTGCATATTATGGCTGCGGAGGGCAAAAATAGCAGATCGGATGAACAATATATATGGGAGCTATAGCTATATCTGAACCGATTTCGATCAAATTTGGCATACTTATTTTCAGACCTAATTTGGTCGTATGTGCAAAATTCCATACTATTCGGACTGATATAACACCTTTGGTGCACAATAAAAGGCAAATCGGACGAAGATATATATGGGAGCTATATCTAAATTTTGACCGATTATCTCCAATTTCAATAGGGTTCGTGTTTGGGCCAAACAAATGATCTGTGCAAAATTTCATCTGGATAGGGCAATAAATGCGAAATGTACTTTGTTTACAAAAATACATGGACAGACCTACGGACGGGCGGACATGCATAAATCGACTCAGAATGTGATCATATGCAGATCAACAAAAGGAACTATGGGTCTATCTCGTTTCCTTTTGCCTGTTACAAACAAATGCACAAAGACATAATACCCTGACCACCTTGTGGTGTAGGGTATATTTACTCAGGCTATCTCTCTCACTCACGGCATGGAAATGAGTACTGGGGTGTTCCTTAGGATTCTTTTTCATTATTTTGGATGTTTGGAAAGTTATGGTATTGGAATACCTTACAAATCCAGCACTGGAAAAAATTTTGAGCTAGACTTGGGATTTTTTAAGAATCCAGGGTATCCAGGACCATTTGAATGGGTCTTTAAAACCACTAAAAATCCAGGGTTAGAAGGTACCGTGAAAGGAAATGAGATTTTTGAAAAATCCAGGATTTGCAGAATTATTTGTTTGGACTTGGAATTTCTTACAAGTCCAGGAAGATTGTAAGGACAATTTGAATGGTCTTGAAAGTCACGAAAAAAATCCAGTTTTTTGGTCCAGAATCCTTAAAATGTCCAAGTTTAAAAGGACTTAAAATAGCGACTTAATATCCCTAAAATTGCCAGGTTTTGAAGTCCATAATTCCAGAATCTTTAAAATGTCCTAATTTAAAAGGACTTTAAATATCGACTTAAAATCCCTAACATTGGTGCGTTCTACATACATCCTTAACTCCGAATCCTAAAAAAAAACCAAGAAACGTGGATTTTTTAAAGAATATTTTTTCAAGCATCCAAGAAACGTGGATTTTTTAAAGAATATTTTTTCAAGCATCCAAGAAACGTGGATTTTTTAAAGAATATTTTTTCAAGCATCCAAGAAACGTGGATTTTTTAAAGAATATTTTTTCAAGCATCCAAGAAACGTGGATTTTTTAAAGAATATTTTTTCAAGCATCCAAGGAACGTGGATTTTTTAAAGAATATTTTTTCAAGCATCCAAGGAACGTGGATTTTTTAAAGAATATTTTTTCAAGCATCCAAGAAACGTGGATTTTTTAAAGAATATTTTTTCAAGCATCCAAGAAACGTGGATTTTTTAAAGAATATTTTTCCAAGCATCCAAGAAACGTGGATTTTTTAAAGAATATTTTTTCAAGCATCCAAGAAACGTGGATTTTTTAAAGAATATTTTTTCAAGCATCCAAGAAACGTGGATTTTTTAAAGAATATTTTTTCAAGCATCCAAGAAACGTGGATTTTTTAAAGAATATTTTTTCAAGGACCATTAGTTGAAGAAACGTGGATTTTTTTAAAGAATATTTTTTCAAGGACCATTAGTTGAAGAAACGTGGATTTTTTTAAAGAATATTTTTTCAAGGACCATTAGTTGAAGAAACGTGGATTTTTTAAAGAATATTTTTTCAAGCATCCAAGAAACGTGGATTTTTTAAAGAATATTTTTTTCAAGCATCCAAGAAACGTGGATTTTTTAAAGAATATTTTTTCAAGCAGCCAACAAACGTGGATTTTTTAAAGAATATTTTTTCAAGCAGCCTACAAACGTGGATTTTTTAAAGAATATTTTTTCAAGCAGCCTACAAACGTGGATTTTTTAAAGAATATTTTTTCAAGCATCCAAGAAACGTGGATTTTTTAAAGAATATTTTTTCAAGCATCCAAGAAACGTGGATTTTTTAAAGAATATTTTTTCAAGCATCCAAGAAACGTGGATTTTTTAAAGAATATTTTTTCAAGCATCCAAGAAACGTGGATTTTTTAAAGAATATTTTTTCAAGCATCCAAGAAACGTGGATTTTTTAAAGAATATTTTTTCAAGCATCCAAGAAACGTGGATTTTTTAAAGAATATTTTTTCAAGCATCCAAGAAACGTGGATTTTTTAAAGAATATTTTTTCAAGCATCCAAGAAACGTGGATTTTTTAAAGAATATTTTTTCAAGCATCCAAGAAACGTGGATTTTTTAAAGAATATTTTTTCAAGCATCCAAGAAACGTGGATTTTTTAAAGAATATTTTTTCAAGCATCCAAGAAACGTGGATTTTTTAAAGAATATTTTTTCAAGCATCCAAGAAACGTGGATTTTTTAAAGAATATTTTTTCAAGCATCCAAGAAACGTGGATTTTTTAAAGAATATTTTTTCAAGGACTATCATTTGATGAAACGTGGATTTTTTAAAGAATATTTTTTCAAGGACCATCAGTTGAAGAAACGTGGATTTTTTAAAGAATATTTTTTCAAGGACTATCATTTGATGAAACGTGGACTTTTTAAAGAATATTTTTTCAAGGACCATTAGTTGAAGAAACGTGGATTTTTTAAAGAATATTTTTCCAAGGACCATCAGTTGAAGAAACGTGGATTTTTTAAAGAATATTTTTCCAAAGGACCATCAGTTGATGAAACGTGGATGTTTTAAAGAATATTTTTCCAAGGACTATCAGTTGATGAAACGTGGATTTTTTAAAGAATATTTTTACGAGGACCCTTAGACCAAGAAACGTGGATTTTTTAAAGAATATTTTTACGAGGACCCTTAGACCAAGAAACGTGGATTTTTTAAAGAATATTTTTTCAAGGATCTCCAATCCAAGAAACGTGGATTTTTTAAAGAATATTTTTTCGAGGACCATCAGTTGATTAAACGTGGATTTTTTAAGGAATATTTTTCCAAGGACCATCAGTTGATGAAACGTGGATTTTTTAAAGTATATTTTTAAAGAATATTTTTCCGAAGACCATCAGTTGATGAAACGTGGATTTTTTAAAGTATATTTTTAAAGAATATTTTTCCGAAGACCATCAGTTGATGAAACGTGGATTTTTTAAAGTATATTTTTAAAGAATATTTTTCCGAAGACCATCAGTTGATGAAACGTGGATTTTTTAAAGAAATTTTTTCCAAGGACCATCAGTTGATGAAACGTGGATTTTTTAAAGAATATTTTTCCAAAGGACCATCAGTTGATGAAACGTGGATTTTTTAAAGAATATTTTTCCAAAGGACCATCAGTTGATGAAACGTGGATTTTTTAAAGAATATTTTTCCAAAGGACCATCAGTTGATGAAACGTGGATTTTTTAAAGAATATTTTTCCAAAGGACCATCAGTTGATGAAACGTGGATTTTTTAAAGAATATTTTTCCAAAGGACCATCAGTTGATGAAACGTGGATTTTTTAAAGAATATTTTTCCAAGGACCATCGATTGATGAAACATGGATTTTTTAAAGAATATTTTTCCAAGGACCATCAGTTGAAGAAAAGTGAATTTGTTAAAGAATATTTTTCCAAGGACCATCAGTTGAAGAAACGTGGATTTTTTAAAGAATATTTTTCCAAGGACCATCAGTTGATGAAACGTGGATTTTTTAAAGAATATTTTTTCAAGGACCATCAGTTGATGAAACGTGGATTTTTTAAAGAATATTTTTTCAAGGACCATCAGTTGATCAAACGTGGATTTTTTAAAGAATATTTTTCCAAGGACCATCAGTTGATGAAACGTGGATTTTTTAAGAAATATTTTTTCAAAGGACCATCAGTTGATGAAACGTGGATTTTTTAAAGAATATTTTTTCAAGGACCTCCAATCCAAGAAACGTGGATTTTTTAAAGAATATTTTTTCAAGGACCATCAGTTGATGAAACGTGGATTTTTTAAAGAATATTTTTGCAAGGACCATCAGTTGATGAAACGTGGATTTTTTAAAGAATATTTTTCCAAAGGACCATCAGTTGATGAAACGTGGATTTTTTAAAGAATATTTTTCCAAGGACCATCGATTGATGAAACGTGGATTTTTTAAAGAATATTTTTCCAAGGACCATCAGTTGATGAAACGTGGTTTTTTTAAAGAATATTTTTTCAAGGACCATCGATTGATGAAACGTGGATTTTTTAAAGAATATTTTTCCAAGGACCATCGATTGATGAAACGTGGATTTTTTAAAGAATATTTTTCCAAGGACCATCGATTGATGAAACGTGGATTTTTTAAAGAATATTTTTCCAAGGACCATCGATTGATGAAACGTGGATTTTTTAAAGAATATTTTTTCAAGGACCTCTCCTTTTTTCTATTTTTTTTTCAAAAATTTTTTTTTCGTTCTACCCTATTATCGTCAATTTATATGTATGTGTATCTAGGACAACATCATTTCAATGTTTAATTAATTATCATTTTGTTTTATCTGTGTAAATTGTAATTAACATAAAATGTCTGGAGTTGGAGCTCAAGAATTTAATCTATAGCAGAAAATCGAGATGAAGGGCTCCCCCGTGCCTCCACTCCACTTCTCCCCCTTTGCCAATACAATTAAGACCATTGTAATTTTGAGCAAAAGATTCAAAGCATAGCAAAAATTTCAGGGGAATTCGCAAGAACTTAAGTCAATTGTTTGGAAACATGAATACAATAATGTCCATCATGGTAGTTGTGGTGATGTGTGTGGGGGAAGGGGAAGGCGATGAAGAGGGAGGATAACGACAATGATGAAACATTAACAAGACCATTAACTTGGGAATAGATAATGAACACTGTTACTACATTTGCCCTGCAATCGATGAAGGATATTAAGGACAATAAATTACGAATTAGAGAGAGAGAGAGAGGGAGGGAGAGAAAGAGAAATTACAATTAAAGCAGAACATAAAAGAGCTGACATGGACAAGTGCTTTGGAACTTTAATTCAAGTTCTAAATCCTCGAAATATGATTGCTATCCCCCTAACCTATTCCGTAGCAATTCTCCCCGCCATGGAAACATAATTTTACCCAACTTCTCGCAATGAGAATAATACACAATTCCCTGCATGAACATCCTGTCACACATAAAAAGAGGAGTCCTTCACAAAAAAACAACGCCACAGAAACAAGTGAAAATACCATTTTACACAAAAACTTTTCAAATTGTTTTTAATGCAGCATTGAAACTAACAACAACGATTCGTAAAGTTTAACTGTAAAATGATATTTGCCAGAATGGCAAAAGCGAAGCAGCACACAAATGCTATCCTGATATTCAGTCAGAAAGCTAGTCAGCTTAAGTGGTGACAGCAGTAGTTAAACGTCAACTTCACAGCCGTTTCATTTGGGGAAGGCAGACAAACACAGGATATTTAATGTAAAGTTGTGTGTGTGTAGGGGAGAGACACTGAATGCAATGAACTCTTGGGTTTGATTTAGTTTTCCATTTTTTTTTTTTGTTTGTCAATTTTAGGTGGTACACTGAGAGAAAGAGGTCCTGGAATCCTTTAAGAAATATCCACACTTGGAAGATCCCTAAAGGAGGACCATCATGTGAAGAAACGTGGATTTTTAAAGAATATTTTTTCAAGGACCATCAGACCAAGAAACGTGGATTTTTTAAAGAATATTTTTTCAAGGACCATCACTCCAAGAAACGTGGATTTTTTAAAGAATATTTTTTCAAGGACCATCACTCCAAGAAACGTGGATTTTTAAATATTTTTTTTTTCAAGGACCTTCAGACCAAGTAACGTGGAATTTTAAAGAATATTTTTTCAAGGACCTTCGGACCAAGTAACGTGGATTTTTTAAATATTTTTTTCAAGGACCATCACTCCAAGAAACGTGGATTTTTAAATAATATTTTTTTAAGGACCATCAGACCAAGAAACGTGGATTTTTTAAAACATATTTTTTAAGGACCATCAGACCAAGAAACGTGGATTTCTTAAATATTTTTTTAAGGACCTTCAGACCAAGTAACGTGTATTTTTTTAAATATTATTTTTTTCAAGAACCTTCAGATCAAGTAACGTGGATTTTTTAAATATTTTTTTTTTAAGGACCTTTAGACCAAGTAACGTGGATTTTTTAAATATTTTTTTCAAGGACCTTTAGACCAAGTAACGTGGATTTTTAAATATTTTTTTTTTAAGGACCTTTAGACCAAGTAACGTGGATTTTTTAAATATTTTTTTTCAAGGACCTTCAGACCAAGTAACGTGGATTTTTAAATATTTTTTTAATGGCTATCCGACCAAGAAACATGGATTTTTTAAATCTATTTTTTCAAGGACCTTCATACCAAATAACGTGGATTTTTCAATATTTTTTTAAGGGCCTTCAGACCAAGTAACGTAGATTTTTCAATATTTTTTTAAGGGCCTTCAGACCAAGTAACGTAGATTTTTGAATATTTTTTAAGGACCTTCAGACCAATTAATGTGGATTTTAAAATAATATTTTTTCAAGGATCATCACTCCAAGATACGTGCATTTTTTAAAGAATATTTTTTCAAGGACCTTCAGACCCAGTAACGTGGATTTTTCAAATATTTTTTTTAATGACTATCCGACCAAGAATCGTGGATTCTTTAAAGAATATTTTTTGTTATGGTTCCCTTAAAAATCCACGTGTAAAAGGACTTTAAGGATGGACTTCAGATCATTTAAAAGTCCACGTTTAAAAGAACTATAAGGATGGACTTTAGATCATTTAAAAATCCACGTTTAAAAGGACTTTAAGGATGGACTTCAGATCTTTCGAAAATCCACGTTTGAAGGACTTAAGTATGGACTTTGCATCATTTAAAAATCCACGCTTAAAATTACTTTGAGGATGAACTTCGGATCATTAAAAAATCCACGTTTAAAATTACTTTGAGGATGAACTTCGGATCATTTAAAAATCCACGTTTTTATAGACCTTATGGATGGACTGCGGATCCTTTAAAAGTCCACCTATAAAGGGACTTTTACGATGGACTTCTCATCCTTACGATTGTAAGGCTATATAAATGATTCGTTTGAGTGTCCCATGGATTGAGGGTCCTCAGAATTCTTTGAAAAAATCGCGCTGGAAGGCCTTAAAATTCTCTAAGAAATATCGTAGAATCCATTGAAAAAATACAACCTTGTCAGTCCTCTGAATGCTTTACGAAAATTAACATTTGCGAGTTGCCAGCATTCTCAATTTTATGTCCACAGAATGCTTTGATATCATCCAAAACCTTAAAAAAACCACATATGGAAGGCCTCCGAATCTAAAAAAAAAATCAAGCATGGAAAGCCTCCACAACAATCTTTAAAGATTCCACGACTGCAAGACCTTAAAATCCACCTTTGGAAGGCCTTAGGATCCTTTGGAAAATTCATTTTTTGGGGACCTTAGCATCCTTAATAAACTCTAACCTTGGGATGCCTTGATAATCCTTTGTAAAATCCCCGCTGGGAAGGACCTTAGAGTTAATAGAGTCCAATTTTGGAAGACCATAAAATCCTAAAAAAAAACATTTCGATGGCTTCCGAAATCATTAAAACGTTCACATTCGGATGGTGTCAGCGTCCTCATTTGTATGACCTTTGAATCCTTTAAAAATCCATGTAACGCCTTAGGCCTTAAAGTCCTTTAAAAAATCCACTTTTGGTAAGGCCTTAGAATCTCTTAAAAAATGCACGTTTGTAAGGCCTTAGAAACCATTAAAAAATCCACTTTCGCGTAAGGCCTTAGAATCCTTTGAAAAATCCACGTTTGTAAGGCCTTAGAATCCTTTAAAAAAAACACGTTTGTAAGGCCTTAGAATCCTTTAAAAATCCATGTTTGTAAGGCGTTAGAATCTTTTAAAAAATCCACGTTTGTAAGGCGATAGAATCCTTTAAAAAATCCACGTTTGTAAGGCGATAGAATCCTTTAAAAAATCCACTTTCGCGTAAGGCCTTAGAATCCTTTGAAAAATCCACGTTTGTAAGGCCTTAGAATCCTTTAAAAAATCCACGTTTGTAAGACCTTAGAATCCTTTAAAAAATCCACGTTTGTAAGGCCTTAGAATCCTTTAAAAAATCCACGTTTGTAAGGCGATAGAATCCTTTAAAAAATCCACGTTTGTAAGGCCTTAGAATCCTTTAAAAAATCCACGTTTGTAAGGCCTTAGAATCCTTTAAAAAATCCACGTTTGTAAGGCCTTAGAATCCTTTAAAAAATCCACGTTTGTAAGGCCTTAGAATCCTTTAAAAAATCCACGTTTGTAAGGCCTTAGAATCCTTTAAAAAATCCACGTTTGTAAGGCCTTAGAATCCTTTAAAAAATCCACGTTTGTAAGGCGATAGAATCCTTTAAAAAATCCACGTTTGTAAGGCCTTAGAATCCTTTAAAAAATCCACGTTTGTAAGGCCTTAGAATCCTTTAAAAAATCCACGTTTGTAAGGCCTTAGAATCCTTTAAGAAATCCACGTTTATAAGGCCTTAGAATCCTTTAAAAAATCCACGTTTGTAAGGCCTTAGAATCCTTTAAAAAATCCACGTTTGTAAGGCCTTAGAATCCTTTAAAAAATCCACGTTTGTAAGGCCTTAGAATCCTTAAAAAAAAACAGTTTTTAGCTTCCATTAAAAAATCCAGCCTTAGAATCTTTTAAAAAATCAATGTTTGGAAACTCCACTTTCTAGGTTCGTTGCATACTTTTAATCCTTTAAAAATTCACGATTGAAAACCTAACGAATAATCTTGGAAAAATAAATTAACTTTATGTCATTCAATGTTGCCTACTTTCAGGCGAATATTTAAAACAAAAATGTTGCCTTTTTTTAGGCTACTTTTTGATTGGAATATATTTTCCAGTGTATATTCCCATAACGGCCTTTTCCCAGTACTGCCATACACACATACCCTAACACTGCTCGTGCTCGTCATCCGTCGTCCTTACAACAACCAGCGAAATCTATTTATGAAATATGTTTTCAGACATGAATGCCAAACCAGATAAAAAGGAAGTTCAACGAATTATAAAAGTTTTAAAGGTTTATTTGCAGGAGCAATGTTAGAATGGGATTTTTCGTCGTAGTCCTATCTCTCCGTCCCTCTCTTTACAGTTCCAGTTACATTTGCAAATGTATTTAATTTGCATATCAGCATCATCATCGTTTTTAATATTTTCTATTCAACGAGAACTGATTAAAGGGAGGGGGAGGAACGAAAATGGAGGGATATTATATGTTTTATCGGCTTAATGACTTTTCGGGTATCGTGGGGATTATAAGTGGGGGCAAATTTTACCTGTAATAAAAATTTTGGAGCCAAGGACTATCAGTGCCTTGAAAATCCTGGGTATTTGGTCATGTGCATTTTCAATCGAATCTTACCTGAAAATAGAAAGAAAAAAATATGAGAATTTTTGCAAAGAAATTTTTATATTTTTTTTATAAAAAATTATTCATTTTCTATTTTTTTTTTTTGTTATTTTTTTCTCTTTGCTTTCCACTGTTCACATTTAAGCTTCATTAACAAGTAGTCGTAACTAGTAGTTCATATATTATTTTTTTTGTATTTTTTGTTCATTAAAGAACTAAATGAGAGCATCTATGTATAAATTGAGCGAAATAATTTCCTAATTATTTCCATATGCTGCAGAACATTCTATTTTTAATTATTTTTTCCCCACCGCATGAAATAATTTTTGTATGCAAAAATGTAACAACCAGCTGTTGAAAATAATGTTCAGTATTCAGTATTATTTTCATATTTTATTTTTTTTTTTTTTCAGTGAATTACAAAAATAAAAATTAAACAGATGTGGTGCCTAAAAGTATGCAACATCAAGCGAAGGTGGAGTTTCCAAGCATGGATTTTTAAAGGATTCTGAGGCTTAACAAACGTGGATTTTTTAAAGGATTCTAAGGCCAACCAAACGTGGATTTTTTAAAGGATTCTAAGTCTACCCAAACGTGGATTTTTTAAAGGATTCTAAGTCTACCCAAACGTGGATTTTTTAAAAGATTCTAAGGCTTAACAAATGTGGATTTTTTAAAGGATTCTAAGGCCTATCAAACGTGGATTTTTTAAAGGATTCTAAGGCTTAACAAACGTGGATTTTTTTTAAAGGATTCTAAGGCTTAACAAACGTGGATTTTTTTTTAAAGGATTCTAAGTCCACCCAAACGTGGATTTTTTTTTAAAGGATTCTAAGTCCACCCAAACGTGGATGCTTTAAAGGATTCTAAGTCCACCCAAATGTTGATTCTTTAGAGGATTCTAAGTCCACCCAAACGTGGATTCTTTAAAGGATTCTAAGTCTACCCAAACGTGGATTTTTTAAAGGATTCTAAGTCTACCCAAACGTGGATTTTTTAAAGGATTCTAAGTCTATCCAAACGTGGATTTTTTAAAGGATTCTAAGGCCAACCAAACGTGAATTTTTTAAAGGATTCTAAGGCCAACCAAACGTTGATTTTTTAAAGGATTCTAAGTCCACCCAAACGTGGATTCTTTAAAGGATTCTAAGTCCACCCAAACGTGGATTTTTTAAAGGATTCTAAGTCTACCCAAACGTGGATTTTTTAAAGGATTCTAAGTCCACCCAAACGTGGATTTTTTAAAGGATTCTTAGGCCAACGAAACGTGGATTTTTTAAAGGATTCTAAGTCTACCCAAACGTGGATTTTTTAAAGGATTCTAAGTCTACCCAAACGTGGATTTTTTAAAGGATTCTAAGTCTACCCAAACGTGGATTTTTTAACGGATTCTAAGTCTACCCAAACGTGGATTTTTTAAAGGATTCTAAGTCTACCCAAACGTGGATTTTTTAACGGATTCTAAGTCTACCCAAACGTGGATTTTTTAAAGGATTCTAAGTCTACCCAAACGTGGATTTTTTAAAGGATTCTAAGACAGGATTCCAAGGCCTATCAAACCTGGATTTTTTAAAATATTCTAAGACAGGATTCCAAGGCCCATCAAACTTGGATTTTTTAAAAGATTCTAAAACATGATTCCAAGGCCCATCAAACCTGGATTTTTTAAAAGATTCTAAGACAGGATTCCAAGTCCTATCAAATCTGGATTTTTTAAAAGATTCTAAGACACGATTCTCAAGACATTCCAAAGGGGGATTTTTTAAAGGATTCTCAAGGAAATCCAAACTGAGAATTTTTAAAGTATTTTAAGGACTTCTGGACTTGAAGTTTTTAAAGAATTTTAAGGACTTCTAGACTTGAAATTTTTAAAGGATTTTAAGGACTTCTAGACTTGATGTTTTTAAAAGATTCTAAGGCATTTCAAACCTGAATTATTTAAGGATACTAAGGCAATTCAAATGCGATTTTTTAAGGATTTTAAGGCCTTATAAACCTGGATTTTTAAGGCCCCCCAAATGTGAATTTTTCGAAGGATTCCGAGGTCTTCCAAAGGTGGATTTTTTAAAGGAATTTAGGAAGATTTTCTTAAAATCTATAAGGCCACCCTATGTTACATTTTTAAAGGATTCTAAGGCCTTCCAAGCGTGGATTTTTCGAGGGTTTGTAAGGCCTCCTTAACAAGGAATAATAACGGATTCTGAAGATGTTTAAAAAGCCTCTAAAAGGTATTAAATAAAGGGTTCCAAGACGTTTAAAAAGCCTCCCAAACAAGGAACAAATAAAGGATTCTTGGACGTTTAAAAATTTCTTAAAGCAAGAATTAAATAAATGTTTCTGAGGACATTTTAAAATCTTCCCAAAGCAAGGAATAAATACAGGGATTAAATAAAGGATATTGAGGATGTTTAAAATGCCTCCCAAACAAGGATTAAGTAAAAGATTCTGAGTTCGTTTAAAAAGCCTCCTAAGCAAGGACTAAACAAAGGACTCTGAGAATGTTTACAAAATCTTCAAAGAAAGGATTAAATAAAGGATCCTGAGGAAGTTTACAAAGCCTCCGAATCAAGGATTCTGGGGACGTTCAAAAAGCCTTCTAAACAAGGATTCTGAGGACGTATAAAAAGTCTCCTTAAAAAGGAACAAAGAAAGGATTCTGAGGACGTTTTAAAAGCCTTTCAAGCAAGGATTAAATAAAGGATTATGAGGATGTTTAAAAAGCCTCCTAAACAAGGCTTAATTAAAGGGTTCTGAGGACGTTTAAAAAGCATTCTAAACAAGGATTCTGAGTACGTATAAAAAGTCTCCTTAACAAGGAACAAACAAAGGATTCTGAGGACGTTTTAAAAGCCTTTCAAGCAAGGAATAAATAAAGGATTCTGAGGATGTTTAAAAAACCTACTAAGTAAGGATTAAAAAAGGATTCCGGGGGGCATTTAAAAACCTCCCAAACAAGGAATAACTAAAGGACTCTGAGGACGTTTAAAAAGCCCCTCAAACAAGTATTAAATAAAGGACACTGAATACGTTTAAAAAATCTTCCAAACAAGGATTACATGAAGGATTCCGAGGACGTTTAAAAAGACAGCCACACAAATGTTAAAAAAACCGTCTAAACAAGGATTAATTTAAGGCCATTTATAAAACCATCCAGATGTGGATTTTTTAGGGATTCTAAGGACATGTATAAGAATGTGCATAAGCATGTCAAACGTGGATTTTTAACAGGACTCCAAGGGCATGTATAGATCATGTCAACCGTGGATTTTTAAAAGGATTCTAAGGACATGTGGATTTTTAAAGGGTTCTAAGGACATGTATTTAAAACTTGGATTTTTTAAAGGATTCTAAGGACATGTATAAAGCATTTCAAACGTGGATTTTTAAAAGGATTCTAAGGACATGTATAAAGCATTGAAAACGTAGATTTTTAAAAGGATTCTAAGGACATGTGTAAAGCATGTCAAACGTGGATTTCTGAATGGATTTTAAGGACATGTATAAAGCATTGAAAACGTAGATTTTTAAAAGGATTCTAAGGATAATCTCAATGCCATTCAGGATTAAATTGTCAAAAGGATTCAATAATCAAGGCTCAAGGCCATTCAGGATTAGATTGTCAAAAAGCATTCAAAGGACATTTAAAAAGTATGTCAATTGTGTATTTTTTAAGGTCTCTAAGGCTGTTTATAAAGCATGTGGAAGGATTTTTAAAGGAATTTAAGGATATTTTTTTCATTTAAACGTAGATTTTTACAGAACCCCAAGGCTGTCTATATAAAGCTCATCAATGTGGATTTTGAAAGGAATTAAACGGTTTTCTAAAAAAAACTTTCAAACCTAGATTTTTAAGGAATTCAAAGGACATTCCAAAAAAAAATATAAAAATTCTGTATCTCACAAGTGCTTTTTTACCGAAAACCCCCCTCTGATTAGATGACTAACGAATCTGCTCTTGACATGCTTCTACAATATTGTGTCCCATTTACGGTGTAACGCTAATAAAATTAGCAACGATAAGCAAAATTATTAGTCATATGACATGAGAAAAAAACCTTTGTTACAATGCCATCTGGAAGCGTGACTGATTTACAATATTTACACTTGAGTTGTGATTTATTTGAATACTGACATGGATGGATTAAGTAAGATAAGGAAGGTAATGTTAGGGGTCTATCGTAAATCATTTGACGAACTTCAATTTTTTTTGTAAGGGAGCTATTGGCATTTATCGTAAACCCCTTCCAACTTCCTAGTCTGTGACTCCTTAAAATGGCCCACCCATTTCCTGTCTGTATTTTACCTCAAATGCCTTTAATTAGTTATTCTCCCGAATTTCCATAAATTTTCATTTAACAACTCATTTCTGTCACATAAAGACATCCGGACACAGACACCTTCTTAACGTCAGTCAGTCAGCCAGCCAAGACAGTCAACGAGACACCCAACTAATTACGAAAACCCAACCAGACATTGATTTGAAAGTTTGCCAATTTCATTTCAACTACAGACTACCTGCACATGCTGTTAACCAAAAACAAACAAAACCTCTTGCAACCGGATGGGCTAAACAGGTGTTCATTTAAATATTCCCAACTTCTTGGGCAATGCATCTGTTGAGTTGTGGCAGATTTGCAGAAATAAAATCACAATATTCGTGTTTGAAGACAAAGGTCGTAATTAACATCTTGAAAAGGTAATATTTAATAACAAAAAAAAAAATAAAAACATACTAAAAAATCGCCTAAAAATATGCAGCATGCAGCGATGAGAAGTGATATTTAATTCAAAATAAATAATAAAAATAAATTAAAAATCGCCTATAAGTATGCACCATACATTGATGAGAAAAGGTTGCTTAGACTGTCCTCATCCAAGACATTTTTCAAAAAAAAAGAAAAGGAAATAAATTGACCTCCTGGTGATTATTTCGAAACGGATGATGAAAAGTAATATTTAATTAAAATAAATAATTAAAAGAATAAAAAACATCGTCTAAAAGTATGCACCATACAGTGATGAGAAAAGGTTGCTTAGACTGTCTTCATTTAAGAAATTTTTCAAACAACAAAAATTTAAAAAATAATTAAATAAATTGACCTCCAGGTGATTATTTCGAAATGGATAATGAAAAGTAATATTTAATAAAAAAAAATAAAAATCGCCTAAAAGTATGCACCATGCAGCGATGATAAGATGATTACGATGATAAGTAAAATTTAACAACAAAAAAATTAAAACTTAAAAAAATCGTCTAACAATATGCATCATGCAGCGATGAGAAGTAATATTTAATTAAAAATAAATAATAAAAAGAATTTAAAAAAATCGCCTAAAAGTATGCACCATACAGCGATGAGAAAAAATTGCTTAGATGGTCTTCATTTAGAAATTTCTCAGAAAAAAAATAAATAAATAAATAATTAAAAAAATTGACCTCCAGATGATTATTTCGAAACGGATGATGAGATGTAATATTTAATAAAAAAAATTTAAATCGCCTAAAAGTATGCACAATGCTTCGATGAGAAGACGTTGCTCAGACTATATTCATTTAAGAAAATTGTCAAAAAAAATAGTCGTTTAGATAAGTATTTCGAAAAAATGAGTAAAACTTCCAAAGAATTTATCAAAAACGATCAGCTGCTCAGTACCACCGCCTAAAAGTATGCACCATTCAGTATCCATTCACCTACATCCAAAAAAGAAGAATATGAGGTTAAAACGGAACGTTTGCTATTCATTATGCCACCATTTTATTTTGATTTTCAGTCAGGATAATAAAATATAAACGCATTAGTGAGGTCATTAACGCACAAACGAGGCCTTGAAAAAATTACCATGATATAAAAAAAGTTCTCGCAAATTTTTAGTGCAAATTTCCATTGAAAACAGTTAAATTACGCATCAGGGCAAAGATAAGTATCCACTCATTTAAAATTTAGGTACTTCCTTAAAATGCGGCAGCTATTTTCGAAGTTATGACTCCTAGAGTATGATTACGCAAAATTACCATAATTTTTGCTTATTTTGAGCACTTTATTATTTTGCTCATAACTCTGGTATTTTACCATCTACATTAGCATAAATTTTACTCTTCAAAACATTGATATTTTCATTTCAAATGTTATAATTTTCTTGGCAATATTCGTTTGGGATGAGAAAATATGAGTAAATAAGTAGAGCCATCACCGTGCGAAACTGGTATTGAAAAGTTGTGACAAGTGTCTCAATCTTTTTCATTTTTTGGGGAAATTTTCGATGGAATTTTCAGGTTTAATAGGCATCAGGGCAAAGGTAATAATCCATTCCTTTAAAATATAGACACTTCTTAAAAATGAAGCGACTAGTTCCGAAGTTATGACCTCCAGAACATGATTAATCAAAATTGCAATAATTTTTCCTTATTTTGAGCACTTTTTTATTCTGGTCATAACTTTCGTATTTTAACATCTATATTAACATAAATTATACTTTTCAAAATGTTGATATTTTCATTTCAAATGTTATAATTTTCTTGGCAATATTCGTTTGTAATGAGAAAATATGAGTAAATAAGTAGAGCCATCACCGTGTGAAAATGGTGTTGAGAAATTGTGACGACTGTCTCAATATTTTTAATTTTTTTTTGTTTTTGAAAATTTTCGGTAGAAATCAGGTATAATAGGCATCAAGGCAAAGGTAATAATCCATTCTTTTAAAACATAGACACTTCTTAAAAATGAAGCGACTAGTTCCGAAGTTATGATCTCCAGAACATGATTACTCAAAATTGCAATAATTTTTCCTTATTTTGAGCACTTTTTTATTCTGGTCATAACTTTCGTATTTTAACATCTATATTAACATAAATTATACTTTTCAAAATGTTGATATTTTCATTTCAAATGTTATAATTTTCTTGGCAATATTCGTTTGTAATGAGAAAATATGAGTAAATAAGTAGAGCCATCACCGTGTGAAAATGGTGTTGAGAAATTGTGACGACTGTCTCAATATTTTTAATTTTTTTTTTGTTTTTGAAAATTTTCGGTAGAAATCAGGTATAATAGGCATCAAGGCAAAGGTAATAATCCATTCTTTTAAAACATAGACACTTCTTAAAAATGAAGCGACTAGTTCCGAAGTTATGATCTCCAGAACATGATTACTCAAAATTACCATAATTTTGGTTCATTTTGAGCACTTCCTTATTTTGCTCATAACTCTGCTATTTTACAATCTACATTAATGTAATTTATACTCTTCAAAACGTTGATATTTTCATTACAAATGTTATAATTTGTATTCGGATACTCGGTTAGAATGAGAAAATATGGGCACATAAGTAGAGCCATCACCGTTCAAAAGAGGTCTTGGGAAATTCTAACGATTTGAGACAATCTTTTTCATTTTTTGGGGAAATTTTCGCTCAAAATCAGTTATATTACACATCATGGAAAAGCTAAGTATCCATACTTTCATAATTCAGTAACTGCATAAATATATAGCCATTACTTCGGGAGTTATGACCTTCAGAACCTCAGTACGCAAAACGACCAGAAATTTTGCCCACTTTGAGCACTTTTTTATTCTGCTCACAGCTCTGCTATTTTACAATCTGTATTAACTTAATTTATGTCCTTTTAAAACCCTGATATTTTAATTTAAAATGGTATAATTTCCTCTCTTATATTCGGTTGGGATGAGAAAAATATGGGCACATAAGTAGAGCCATCACGGTGCAAAAGTGGTTTTGGGAAATTCGAACGATTTGAGACAATTTTTTTTTCATTTTTTGGTGACATTTTCTGTCGAAATCAGATAAATTACGTATCATGGTAAAGCTAAGCATCCATACTTTCATAATTAAGTCACTGCATAAATATTAAGCCACTACTTTAGTAGTTATGACCTTTAGAACATGAGTACGCAAAACGACCAGAATTTTGGCTTATTTTGCGCATTTCTTTATTTTACTCATATCTCTGCTATTATGCAATCTACATTAACGTAATTTATCATCTTCAAAATGTTGATATGTTCATTTCAAATGTAATAATTTTCTCTCCGATATTCGGTAGGGAAGAAAAAATATGAGCACAGAAGTAGATCCATCACGCTGCAAAAGTGGTCTTGGAAAATTCTTACGATTTGAGACAAACTTCTACATTTTTTGGGGAAAAATTTCAGCCGAAATCGGGTATATAACGCATCATGGTAAAAATAAGCATCCATACTTTCATAATTAAGTCACTGCATAAATATATAGCCACTACTTCAGAAGTTTTGACTTATTTTGAGCACTTTTTTCTTTTGCTCATAACTCTGGTATTTTAGTATCTACATCAACGTAATTTATGATTTTCAGAACGTTAATATTTTCATATCAAATTTTATAATATTCTTTCCGACATGCGGTTGGAAGAAGAATATATGGACACAGAAGTAGAGCCATCACTGTGCAAATGTGGTCTTATTAAATTGCGACGAGTTGGGAAATGTTTTTCATTTTTGGTGGGAATTTTCGGTCGAAATCAGATATATTATGCATCATGGTAAAGCTAAGTATCCATACTTTTATAATTAAGTCACTGCATAAATATTAGCCACTACTCCAGCAGTTATGACTTGTGGAACATCGGTGCGCAAAACGACCAGAAATTTTGCCCACTTTGAGCACTTTTTTATTCTGCTCATAAATCTGCTATTTTACAATTTACATTAATGTAACTTATACTTTTCAAAACGTTGATTTTTTCATTACAAATTTTATAATTTGTATTCGGATACTCGGTTGGAATGAGAAAATATGGACACATAAGTAGAGCCATCACTGTGCAAAAGTGGTCTTGAGAAATTCGAACTTTTGAGACAATATTTTTCATTTTTTGTGGGATTTTTGGTCGAAATAAGGTATATTACGCATCATGGTAAAGTTAAGCATTCTTTCTTTCATAATTAAGTCACTGCATAAATATTTAGCCACTACTTTAGAAGTTATGACCATTAGAACATGAGTACGCAAAACGACCAAAAATTTTGCCCATTTTGAGTACGTTTTTTTTTAGACATAACTCTGGTATTTTACGATATATGTAGGCAAAATGTATGCCCTGCTAAACATAGCCATTTCCATTTAAAACGCGTTCGTGTTCATCCAAATATTCGATTAGGATGAGGTGATATGAGGACATCACCGTAATGAAACGATATTATGAAATTGCGCCAATTCCGGAAAGCTTTTCCTCAATATTCGCTTAAATTTTCGATTAGAGTGAAGTAACCTGCTCGACATTGGTAACGTATTTTCCACTCTTTCACACGAAATGCATTTTATTTTGATATGGCGACTAATACAGAAGTTATGACCTTCAGAACATAATACGCAAAACGACCACAAATTTTGCCTTTTCTTAGTAAGTTTTTATTTTACCCATAACTCTAGTATTTTACGATATTTATAAATAAAATTTATAACCTGTCAAACGTAGCAATTTTCACTTAAAACGCTTTCGTGTTCATCGAAATATTCGGTCAGGATGAGGTGATATGGGCACATCAATGAGATCATCAATGTGCAGAAATGATATTATGAAATTGCCCCAATTCCATAGAGTTTTTCCTCAATATTCGCTGAAATTTTCGATCGGAATAAAGTAACCAATCCAAAATTGGGGACATATGTTTCTACTCTTTCAAATGATATGCATTTTATTAAGTTTTATCGACTTTGTTGCAAATTATGACCTTCAGAACACCACTACGCAAAACGACAAGAAATTTTGCCCATTTTGAGTAAGTTTTTATTTTATTCATAACTCTGGTATTTTACGACATATGTTGACAAAATTTATACTCTATCAAACGTTGCCATTTTAATTTAAAACACTTTCGTTTTCATTCCAATATTCAGTCAGGCTATGGTGATATGAGCACATCAATTAGATCGTCAGTGTAGAGAAATAGTATTATGAAATTGCATCAATTCCAGAGAGTTTTCCTCAATATTTGCCAAATTTTTCGTTTGGAATGAAGTAACCTGCTCGGAATTAGGAACATATGTTTCTACTCTTTCAAATGAGATGCATTTTATTAGGATACACCGACTTAGTCACAAGTAATGGCCTTCAGAACAATAGTACGCAAAACGAGGAGAATTTTTGACCATTTTGAGTAAGTTTTTATTTTACTCATAACTCTGGTATTTTACGACATATATAAACAAAATTTATACTTTGTCAAACGTAGCCATTTTAATTAAAAACACTTTCGTTTTTATCTAAATATTCAGTCAGGCTGAGGTGATATGAGCACACCAAAGAGACCATCATGGTACAGAAATGGTATTATGAAATAGGATCAACTCCGATAATTTTTCCTTAAAAATTAACCGAAAAATTTCGACTAAAGTGAATAAAATTGTTCAGTGATGTAGGCAGAACCTTCCACACTTTCAAACGAGATGCATTTTATTAAGTTACACAAACTAAAATCACAAGTTATGACCTCTAGAACATCAGTACGCAAAAGGACCAAAAATTTCGACCATTTGGGCAACTTTCTTTTGTTCCCACATCTCTGCTATTTTGAGATCTACTTTAGCGAAATATATACCCCTTAAAATGTCTCTATTTAAACTTAAATCGTAGCTGATTTTCTTTTCGATATTTGGTAAGGATACGAAAATATGGGTATATACTTAGAGCCGTCACTGTATGGAAGTGGTCTTATGAATTTGAAACGATCTGAGACATTCTTTAGCATTTTCTGTGGACATTTCCTAACGAAATTAAGTATATTACGCATCAATGTAAAGAGAGGTGTCATCTACTTCAAAATCAAATCATTTTGCAAAATATACCATTAACTTTAGAGGTTAGGACCCCTAGAACATGATTACCCAAAACGACCAAAAATTACATCCATTTTGAGAACTTTCTCATTTAATTTATATCTCAGAAATAGTTCGCTATAACTTAATCTAATTTATATAATTGTAAAGATAACATGTTCTCCTTTCAAAATATTTTAATTCCAGTCAAAAAAAAAGTCATACAACATGGGGACATATGTGGAGCAAATACCGTATCGTAGTGGTGATATGAAATTAAGAAGATTCTTGATAAGGCACGTTTTGGCCGTATCAAATGATATGTACCCTCTAACTCGCCATATGACTGAGGGTATAAAAATGAGAGCTTGTTTGGCTTAGAGGTTGAGATAGTGAAAAAAATCCTTTTTCCTTAACAAATTATTCCAGCACCTGGAATGAGCTCTAATTTCAAGTCTATGAATAAATTTGAGTTAAAATTTGCAATTCGACCTTCAGCCGATGTTTGTGAATTTTTTTTTGTGAGGTAAGCAGACTCACAGAGGCCAAAACAAAAAAGAAAAATATAATTCATTTTATACCCTAGGTAAAACCGACCGAATTCCCACCTCAGCTGGAACTCAGACAATAACGAGGTCTGTGAAGTTTTTGTTGCTACTGCTGCTGTTGTGGTTGTTACCAACTCGAAATTACACAATTAAGCGTAAACAAAAACAAAAGCTAATAATTTCCAAGTTGTGTTTTTGTTGTTCCGCTAGCTGCTGAATAACAATCAGAGCCAGTCAGAGGCGGGAGTTTCTGATCTAAATAAGGGGTATCTCCGTTCTCTCAAAAAAGAGAAAAAAAAAAACTTAGTTTTTTGCCAAAAAAAATTGTTTTTTGCGGAAATCGCAACAACAAAAAAAACTCCGGCAACTGTCCAGCATTTGTCATCCGTTAACTGAATTTTAATGGTCTGCGTTGAATTTGCCGGTCGGTCGTTCGTTTTTTATTCATCACCAAAAATTCACGGCAATGTAGCAATTTTGCCTCCACTCCCGGGCATATCTTACCACAATCATGGTTGTGGCCATGAGAGAACGAACAAACCTCAATCATGAGCGCCAAATGGGACGGGGAAAAGTTTTTTTTTTCTATATTTTTTAATTCAAAACAAAATTCTATTATTTATTCTCTGCTCCGAAGTGGTTGGTTGGTTAGCGAGACAGAGAAAGAGACCCACAATAGCAACAACAAAACGTATAAAACTTATCAAGTTGTCAAGTGAACCATGGAAATCAACGGAACAGAGATAGATGGTGGCTATCAGGCAGGACAGAAACGCAATGAATGCGAGTCTCAACAATGGTCGGATGGATGGCGGACAACCGACCGGCCTTTGGGACTGACTGCATGGTTGAATCCATAAAATTAGATTTTACACCAAATGAAATCATAAGAGTTGGTCTTGAATTTTTCGAAATGGAAAACAATTTAAATGGCAAATTAAAGAGGTATTTAAATTTTATTAAAAAAATGAGGTCGAGAAGAATATTCAAAGTATTTAATTGGAGATTGGTCTCAATATTCTTGAAAAAAAAAAAAACGGGATTGACATTTTTAAAATTAAAGAGAACAGAGAAGCAATATTTTTTCTGAAACCTGGTATCGGATAAAGATATATTTGGAAGCTATATTTAAATCGGATTCGATCTCGATAAAATTTTACAGAGGTATTTCTGGGCTGTATCTGATATCTGGTACCAAAAATATCATTCTTGTGGACTGCATATTACGAATGAGAGGGACTTAAATACCCAATCGGATGAACAATATATATGAGAGCAATAGCTATACGTGAACTGATTTCCACCAAATTTGACATACTTACTTCTTGGTTAAGTTTGATCGTAATCCCATCTAATTTGGACTATTATTACTCATTGAGTGCCCAATTTCAATAGGGTTCGTCCTTGGACCAAGCAAATAAGTTGTGCAAAATTTCATCTGGATCGGACAATAAATGGATCTGTACTTTGTTTATAAAAATCAAGTAAAAAACATTAAGTTCGAGCCGAACTTTTAATGACCTCCACCTTAGGCTAAAAGATAAATTTTCAATGTTCTGCCACCGGGCTAGAACCCGTTTTGAACTACAAATACCAATTTTTAAACAAATCCGCGGAAAAATGTGAGCAAAAATCATTAAAATATTATCGAATATCGGCAGGTACCTTTATATGGGGGCCATACTAAAACGTGGACCTATACATACAATGTTTCGCCACAAAAGCTATAACCCATTATGAACTACAAATACCAATTTCTGGGCAAATCCGTTAAAAAAATGTGGCAAAAATTATCAAAACACCGAATATCGGGGGGCTATACCAAAGCGTGGAACTATGCATGCAAAGTTTCGCTACCGGCAAAAAAAAATCATAAACAGATACCGTTATATGGGGGCTATACAAAACGTGGACCTATACATAAAACTTGTCGCCACCGGAGCTGGAACCCATTATGACCAACAAATACCAATTTTTAGACAAAAATGTGGCAAAAATCATCTATAGTTCCGAAATAATCTACTACAAAGGCTTTGATAGCCTCTACCGAAAGATGTTTTTAAAATATCCATTTGTAAGGCTTTGAGAACCTTGCTCAAGGTTAAGAAAATATTCAAGGGAAATACTTTTGGCTCAGACAACCCCTACGGAGAAACACTTTTGAAGAAAAGTTCTGAAACCCTTTTTAGTCTTCCATCTGTTGAAGAAACGTGGATTTTTTAAAGAATATTTTTCCGAAGACCATCAGTTGATGAAACGTGAATTTTTTAAAGAATATTTTTCCGAGGACTAACAAGGACGTGTATTTTTTTAAAGAATATTTTTCCGAGGACTAACAGGAACGTGGATTTTTTTAAAGAATATTTTTCCGAAGACTAACAAGGACGTGGATTTTTTAAAGAATATTTTTCCGAGGACTAACAGGAACGTGGATTTTTTAAAGAATATTTTTCCGAGGACTAACAGGAACGTGGATTTTTTAAAGAATATTTTTCCGAGGACTAACAGGAACGTGGATTTTTTAAAGAATATTTTTCCGAGGACTAACAGGAACGTGGATTTTTTAAAGAATATTTTTCCGAGGACTAACAGGAACGTGGATTTTTTAAAGAATATTTTTCCGAGGACTAACAGGAACGTGGATTTTTTAAAAAATATTTTTCCGAGGACCAATATTTGATGAAACGTGGATTTTTTAAAAAATATTTTTCCGAGGACCAATATTTGATGAAACGTGGATTTTTTAAAAAATATTTTTCCGAGGACCAATAGTTGATAAAACGTGGAATTTTTAAAGAATATTTTTCCGAGGACCAATAGTTGATGAAACGTGGATTTTTTCAAAGAATATTTTTCCGAGGACCAATAGTTGATGAAACGTGGATTTTTTCAAAGAATATTTTTCCGAGGACCAATAGTTGATGAAACGTGGATTTTTTCAAAGAATATTTTTCCGAGGACCAATAGTTGATGAAACGTGGATTTTTTCAAAGAATATTTTTCCGAGGACCAATAGTTGATGAAACGTGAAGTTTTCAAAGAATATTTTTCAGAGAAAAGTTCTGAAACCCTTCTTTAGTATTCGATAGTTCGTAGGGGGAAATATGTTTGAAGTAATCTACAATTAAGGCTTTTGATATGCTCTACGGAAAGATGGTCTTGAAAAATTACATTTAAGACTTCAATAACCTTGCTTGAGGCTCCGATAGTAATCAGGGAAGAAAAGGCTATTTAGGCTCCGTAAGAACATAGGGAGGGACATTCCAAAACAAAAAAATATGCAATTTTGAAGTTGAAATAGTCTTTCTACAAAATTATTTAGATAAGGCCCTGATGGTCCTAAGGAAGATATTCCATAAAAAAATTTGCAATTTTAACGTCCTTAAATGGAAATTTTTCTACCCAAACATTTAGATGTGGCTCTGATGGTCTTAGGGAAGTATGTACACATTCTGAAACTACTTCTCTTGAAGACCTCAAATTCTGCTTCTGGAAAAAAAGTCCCTGCCATTATCACATTTCTTTTTAATATGCACAAAACGTTACGCACAAATGTCTGACATCAAAAAATATACAGAGACATAGACCCTCTGGTTGTTCAGTTTAATTATAGATCGCATTCTACGATTGCCTCAACATTCGCATAGTGCACATTTTATTCCCCAGTTAATATTAATATTCCGGTCAGGCATGCATAGAGATTTAACAATCTCCCACCACCATGCCTCAACATTTTGTATGAGTTCGGTGAGCCCATATAAAATTCTAGCTGATAAAAAATGCAAGACCATAAAGAGAAAGAGAACACAAAAAAATAACAGCAACCGAGTGAATGCGATATAACAAAAAAAATCGTCATCGCCAATTTCAATTGCAGTTTCAATTTTGCCATAAAATGACTTTGGATATTTTTCTTCTTGGCTGTGCTCGTTTTTTGTTTCTTTTCTGTTTCTCTGTTATTCGTTAGCTTCGAATAGAGTATTTGCCCTGATGATGTTGGTGAATGATGGTGAATGACTTTATTCGCTGGATGGGTTATTAAACTTCATTTCTATTCTTTCTTTTGCTTTCTATTTCCATCGTCGTAATAATAAAACGCATTTGTTCACGCGGTTGACAGTTCATTATTTTCTCATAAACTTAGGAAAGCATGAAGTCGCGTTGATTGTATGGTACGCGGACACGCTGGAACTGGTTCTGTTTTGGGGTAGGTTAGGTTCATTGGTGTTGGAAGTTTAAGTGGGTGATGGAAGAAAATAAAAAGGGAGGCCAATTGTAATTTACGCTAAATGGGAAGTTGAAGGAACTAAACTCCGAAGTAATAAATGAACGGAAAGGAAAGTTGGAATTGAATTATCCGCAGGAGCCCAATTTTGTAGGAATGGGCTTTGGAGTTCCCTAAAAGTTTTGCCACGAACTTATATACAATTCATGGTGAGTTGGGAATATGATTCTAGAACTATGGAGGATATGGATTTGGATTTTCTCAAGAGCTTTACAAATCTCGAAGTTATCGGCATGACAAAAGGGACACTTCTGCGGGACTTTTTCGATACTTCTCGGTAAAGAAAGTGTCACAAATTTATGTTCCAGTTATGATATATTTTTAAAGCAGTTAAGTCATTGGAATTTTTAGATATTTTTTTTTACATTCCGAATAATTAGGTTTCTGTCGTATGACTGGGGGCCAGAGTTGGATGGACTATTTTATAATGAAGCAAATATATTTTGGGGTTTTAGAGCGGTAGAAATCTAGTTCATCATTTTCAAATCATTTTGCGGGAAATAAAGGAGTTTTAAAGCAGTAAAGTCATTCGAATTTTAAATCGTTCTTCTTGATTTCCCGCCAATCCTGCGGTCATCATATTTCTAAGTGGGGGACTCCATCCATCTCTTGGATTTTTTGAGAAAAATTTTTCCGAGGACCATCAGTTGATGAAACGTGAATTTTTTAAAGAATATTTTTCCGAGGACTATCAGAAACGCGGATTTTTAAAGAATATCTTTTCGACGACTATCAGAAGCGTGGATTTTTTAAAGAGAATTTTTCCGAGGACTATCAAAAACGTGGATTTTTTAAAGAATATTTTTTCGACAACTATCAGAAACGTGGATTTTTTAAAGAATATTTTTCCGACGACTATCAGAAACGTGGATTTATTAACGAATATTTTTCCGACGACTATCATAAACGTGGATTTATTAACGAATATTTTTCCAAGGACTATAAGAAACGTGGATTTTTTAAAGAACATTTTTCCGAGGACCACAAGAAACGTGTATTTTTTAAAGAATATTTGTCCGAGGACTATTAGAAACGTGGATTTTTTAAAGAATATTTTTCCGAGGACTATCATAAACGTGGATTTATTAAGGAATATTTTTCCGAGGACCCTTAGACCAAGAAATGTGGATTTTTAAAGAAATTTTTTCCGAGGACTATCAGAAACGCGGATTTTTAAAGAATATCTTTTCGACGACTATCAGAAACGTGGATTTTTTAAAGAATATTTTTCCGAGGACTATCAAAAACGTGGATTTTTTAAAGAATATTTTTTCGACAACTATCAGAAACGTGGATTTTTTAAAGAATATTTTTCCGACGACTATCAGAAACGTGGATTTTTTAAAGAATATTTTTCCAACGACTATCAGAAACGTGGATTTTTTAAAGAATATTTTTCCGACGACTATCAGAAACGTGGATTTTTTAAAGAATATTTTTCCGACGACTATCAGAACCGTGGATTTTTTAAAGAATATTTTTCCGAGGACCCTTAGACCAACAAACGTGGAGTTTTTTAAAGAATATTTTTCTGAGGGCCCTTAGACCAACAAACGTGGATTTTTTAAAGAATATTTTTCTGAGGGCCCTTAGACCAACATACGTGGATTTTTTAAAGAATATTTTTTCGAGGACCATCAGTTGATGAAAAGTGGATTTTTTAAAGAATATTTTTTCGAGGACCATCAGTTAATGAAACGTGGATGTTTTAAAGAATATTTTTTCGAGGACCATCAGTTTATGAAACTTGGATTTTTTAAAGAATATTTTTTCGAGGACTATCAGAAACGTGGATTTTTTAAAGAATATTTTTGCGAGGACTATCAGAAACGTGGATTTTTTAAAGAATATTTTTCCGACGACTATCAGAAACGTGGATTTTTTAAAGAATATTTTTCCGAGGACTATCAGAAGCGTGGATTTTTTAAAGAATATTTTTCCGAGGACTATTAGAAACGTGGATTTTTTAAAGAATATTTTTCCGAGGACTATTAGAAACGTGGATTTTTTAAAGAATATTTTTCCGAGGACTATCATAAACGTGGATTTATTAACGAATATTTTTCCGAGGACTATCATAAACGTGGATTTATTAACGAATATTTTTCCGAGGACTATAAGAAACGTGAATTTTTAAAGAATATTTTTCCAAGGACTATAAGAAACGTGGATTTTTTAAAGAATGTTTTTCCGACGACTATCAGAAACATGGATTTTTTAAAGAATATTTTTCCGAGGACTATCAGAAACGTGGATTTTTTAAAGAATATTTTTCCGAGGACTATCAGAAACGTGGATTTTTTAAAGAATATTTTACGACGACTATCAGAAACGTGGATTTTTTAAAAAATATTTTTCCGAGGACTATCAGAAACGTCGATTTTTTAAAGAATATCTTTCCGAGGACCATCAGTTGATGAAACGTGGATTTTTTAAACAATATTTTTCCGAGGACTATCAGAAACGTGGATTTTTTAAAGAATATTTTTCCGAGGACTATCAGAAACGTGGATTTTTTAAACAATATTTTTCCGAGGACTATCAGAAACGTGGATTTTTTAAAGAATATTTTTCCGAGGACTATCAGAAACGTGGATTTTTTAAACAATATTTTTCCGAGGACTATCAGAAACGTCGATTTTTTAAAGAATATTTTTCCGACGACTATCAGAAACGTGGATTTTTTAAAGAATATTTTTCCGAGGACTATAAGAAACGTGGATTTTTTAAAGAATATTTTTCCGAGGACTATCAGAAACGTGGATTTTTTAAAGAATATTTTTCCGAGGACTATCAGAAACGTGGATTTTTTAAAGAATATTTTTCCGAGGACTATCAGAAACGTGGATTTTTTAAAGAATATTTTTCGAGGACTATAAGAAACGTGAATTTTTTAAAGAATATTTTTCCGAGGACTATCAGAAACGTGGATTTTTTAAAGAATATTTTTCCGACGACTATCCGAAACGTGGATTTTTTAAAGAATATTTTACCGAGGACTATCAGAAACGTGGATTTTTTAAAGAATATTTTTCCGACGACTATCAGGAACGTGGATTTTTTTAAAGAATATTTTACCGAGAACTATCAGAAACGTGGATTTTTTAAAGAATATTTTTCCGACGACTATCAGAAACGTGGATTTTTTAAAGAATATCTTTCCGAGGACCATCAGTTGATGAAACGTGGATTTTTTAAAGAATATCTTTCCGAGGACCATCAGTTGATGAAACGTGGATTTTTTAAAGAATATTTTTCCGACGACTATCAGAAACGTGGATTTTTTAAAGAATATTTTTCCGACGACTATCAGAAACGTGGATTTTTTAAAGAATATTTTTCCGACGACTATCAGAAACGTGGATTTTTTAAAGAATATTTTTCCGACGACTATCATAAACGTGGATTTTTTAAACAATATTTTTCCGACGACTATCAGAAACGTGGATTTTTTAAAGAATATTTTTCCGACGACTATCAGAAACGTGGATTTTTTAAAGAATATTTTTCCGACGACTATCAGAAACGTGGATTTTTTAAAGAATATTTTTCCGACGACTATCATAAACGTGGATTTTTTAAACAATATTTTTCCGACGACTATCAGAAACGTGGATTTTTTAAAGAATATTTTTCCGAGGACTATCAGAAACGTGGATTTTTTAAAGAATATTTTTCCGAGGACTATCAGAAACGTGGATTTTTTAAACAATATTTTTCCGAGGACTATCAGAAACGTGGATTTTTTAAACAATATTTTTCCGAGGACTATCAGAAACGTGGATTTTTTAAACAATATTTTTCCGAGGACTATCAGAAACGTGGATTTTTTAAACAATATTTTTCCGAGTACTATCAGAAACGTGGATTTTTTAAACAATATTTTTCCGAGGACTATCAGAAACGTGGATTTTTTAAACAATATTTTTCCGAGGACTATCAGAAACGTGGATTTTTTAAACAATATTTTTCCGAGGACTATCAGAAACGTGGATTTTTTAAACAATATTTTTCCGAGGACTATCAGAAACGTGGATTTTTTAAACAATATTTTTCCGAGGACTATCAGAAACGTGGATTTTTTAAACAATATTTTTCCGAGGACTATCAGAAACGTGGATTTTTTAAACAATATTTTTCCGAGGACTATCAGAAACGTGGATTTTTTAAACAATATTTTTCCGAGGACTATCAGAAACGTGGATTTTTTAAACAATATTTTTCCGAGGACTATCAGAAACGTGGATTTTTTAAACAATATTTTTCCGAGGACTATCAGAAACGTGGATTTTTTAAAGAATATTTTTCCGAGGACTATCAGAAACGTGGATTTTTTAAAGAATATTTTACGACGACTATCAGAAACGTGGATTTTTTAAAAAATATTTTTCCGAGGACTATCAGAAACGTCGATTTTTTAAAGAATATTTTTCCGAGGACCATCAGTTGATGAAACGTGGATTTTTTAAACAATATTTTTCCGAGGACTATCAGAAACGTGGAGTTTTTAAAGAATATTTTTCCGAGGACTATCAGAAACGTGGATTTTTTAAACAATATTTTTCCGAGGACTATCAGAAACGTGGATTTTTTAAACAATATTTTTCCGAGGACTATCAGAAACGTGGATTTTTTAAACAATATTTTTCCGAGGACTATCAGAAACGTCGATTTTTTAAACAATATTTTTCCGACGACTATCAGAAACGTGGATTTTTTAAAGAATATTTTTCCGAGGACTATAAGAAACGTGGATTTTTTAAAGAACATTTTTCCGAGGACTATCAGAAACGTGGATTTTTTAAAGAATATTTTTCCGAGGACTAGCAGAAACGTGGATTTTTTAAAGAATATTTTTCCGAGGACTATCAGAAACGTGGATTTTTTAAAGAATATTTTTCGAGGACTATAAGAAACGTGAATTTTTTAAAGAATATTTTTCCGAGGACTATCAGAAACGTGGATTTTTTAAAGAATATTTTTCCGACGACTATCCGAAACGTGGATTTTTTAAAGAATATTTTACCGAGGACTATCAGAAACGTGGATTTTTTAAAGAATATTTTTCCGAGGACTATAAGAAACGTGGATTTTTTAAAGAATATTTTTCCGAGGACTATAAGAAACGTGGATTTTTTAAAGAATATTTTTCCGAGGACTATCAGAAACTTGGATTTTTTAAAGAATATTTTTCCGAGGACTATCAGAAACGGGGTTTTTTTTAAAGAATATTTTTCCAAGGACTATCAGAAACGGGGTTTTTTTAAAGAATATTTTTCCAAGGACTATAAGAAACGTGGATTTTTTAAAGAATATTTTTCCGAGGACTATCAGAAACGAGGATTTTTTAAAGAATATTTTTCCGAGGACTATCAGAAACGTGGATTTTTTAAAGAATATTTTTCCGAAGACTATAAAAAACGTGTATTTTTTAACGAATATTTTTCCGACGACTATCAGAAACGTGGATTTTTTAAAGAATATTTTTCCGACGACTATAAGATGGATTTTTTAAAGAATATTTTTCCGACGACTATAAGATGGATTTTTTAAAGAATATTTTTCCGACGACTATCAGAAACGTGGATTTTTTAAAGAATATTTTTCCGAAGACTATAAAAAACGTGTATTTTTTAACGAATATTTTTTCGAGGACTATCAGAAACGTGGATTTTTTAAAGAATATTTTTCCAAGGACTATCAGAAACGTGGATTTTTTAAAGAATATTTTTCCAAGGACTATCAGAAACGTGGATTTTTTAAAGAATATTTTTCCAAGGACCATCAGTTGGTGAAACGTGGATTTTTTAAAGAATATTTTTCCGAGGACTATCAGAAACGTGGATTTTTTAAAGAATATTTTTCCGAGGACTATCAGAAATGTGGATTTTTTAAAGAATATTTTTCCGACGACTATCAGAAACGTGGATTTTTAAAGAATATTTTTCCGAGGACTATCAGAAACGTGGATTTTTTAAAGAATATTTTTCCGAGGACTATCAGAAACGTGGATTTTTAAAGAATATGTTTCCGAGGACTATCAGAAACGTGGATTTTTAAAGAATATTTTTCCGAGGACTATCAGAAACGTGGATTTTTAAAGAATATTTTTCCGAGGACTATCAGAAACGTGGATTTTTAAAGAATATTTTTCCGAGGACTATCAGAAACGTGGATTTTTAAAGAATATTTTTCCGAGGACTATCAGAAACGTGGATTTTTAAAGAATATTTTTCCGAGGACTATCAGAAACGTGGATTTTTAAAGAATATTTTTCCGAGGACTATCAGAAACGTGGATTTTTAAAGAATATTTTTCCGAGGACTATCAGAAACGTGGATTTTTAAAGAATATTTTTCCGAGGACTATCAGAAACGTGGATTTTTAAAGAATATTTTTCCGAGGACTATCAGAAACGTGGATTTTTAAAGAATATTTTTCCGAGGACTATCAGAAACGTGGATTTTTAAAGAATATTTTTCCGAGGACTATCAGAAACGTGGATTTTTAAAGAATATTTTTCCGAGGACTATCAGAAACGTGGATTTTTAAAGAATATTTTTCCGAGGACTATCAGAAACGTGGATTTTTAAAGAATATTTTTCCGAGGACTATCAGAAACGTGGATTTTTAAAGAATATTTTTCCGAGGACTATCAGAAACGTGGATTTTTAAAGAATATTTTTCCGAGGACTATCAGAAACGTGGATTTTTAAAGAATATTTTTCCGAGGACTATCAGAAACGTGGATTTTTAAAGAATATTTTTCCGAGGACTATCAGAAACGTGGATTTTTAAAGAATATTTTTCCGAGGACTATCAGAAACGTGGATTTTTAAAGAATATTTTTCCGAGGACTATCAGAAACGTGGATTTTTAAAGAATATTTTTCCGAGGACTATCAGAAACGTGGATTTTTAAAGAATATTTTTCCGAGGACTATCAGAAACGTGGATTTTTAAAGAATATTTTTCCGAGGACTATCAGAAACGTGGATTTTTAAAGAATATTTTTCCGAGGACTATCAGAAACGTGGATTTTTAAAGAATATTTTTCCGAGGACTATCAGAAACGTGGATTTTTAAAGAATATTTTTCCGAGGACTATCAGAAACGTGGATTTTTAAAGAATATTTTTCCGAGGACTATCAGAAACGTGGATTTTTAAAGAATATTTTTCCGAGGACTATCAGAAACGTGGATTTTTAAAGAATATTTTTCCGAGGACTATCAGAAACGTGGATTTTTAAAGAATATTTTTCCGAGGACTATCAGAAACGTGGATTTTTAAAGAATATTTTTCCGAGGACTATCAGAAACGTGGATTTTTAAAGAATATTTTTCCGAGGACTATCAGAAACGTGGATTTTTAAAGAATATTTTTCCGAGGACTATCAGAAACGTGGATTTTTAAAGAATATTTTTCCGAGGACTATCAGAAACGTGGATTTTTAAAGAATATTTTTCCGAGGACTATCAGAAACGTGGATTTTTAAAGAATATTTTTCCGAGGACTATCAGAAACGTGGATTTTTAAAGAATATTTTTCCGAGGACTATCAGAAACGTGGATTTTTAAAGAATATTTTTCCGAGGACTATCAGAAACGTGGATTTTTAAAGAATATTTTTCCGAGGACTATCAGAAACGTGGATTTTTAAAGAATATTTTTCCGAGGACTATCAGAAACGTGGATTTTTAAAGAATATTTTTCCGAGGACTATCAGAAACGTGGATTTTTAAAGAATATTTTTCCGAGGACTATCAGAAACGTGGATTTTTAAAGAATATTTTTCCGAGGACTATCAGAAACGTGGATTTTTAAAGAATATTTTTCCGAGGACTATCAGAAACGTGGATTTTTAAAGAATATTTTTCCGAGGACTATCAGAAACGTGGATTTTTAAAGAATATTTTTCCGAGGACTATCAGAAACGTGGATTTTTAAAGAATATTTTTCCGAGGGCTATCAGAAACGTGGATTTTTAAAGAATATTTTTCCGAGGACTATCAGAAACGTGGATTTTTAAAGAATATTTTTCCGAGGACTATCAGAAACGTGGATTTTTAAAGAATATTTTTCCGAGGACTATCAGAAACGTGGATTTTTAAAGAATATTTTTCCGAGGACTATCAGAAACGTGGATTTTTAAAGAATATTTTTCCGACGACTATCAGAAACGTGGATTTTTTAAAGAATATTTCACCGACGACTATCAGGTACGTGGATTTTTTAAAGAATATTTTTCCGACGACTATCAGAAACGTGGATTTTTTAAAGAATATTTTTCCGACGACTATCAGAAACGTGGATTTTTTAAAGAATATTTTTCCGAGGACTATCAGAAACGTGGATTTTTCAAAGAATATTTTTCCGAGGACTATCAGAAACGTGGATTTTTTAACGAATATTTTTCCGAGGACTATCAGAAACGTGGATTTTTTAACGAATATTTTTCCGAGGAACCTCAGTTGATGAAACCTTTAATAAATATTTCCCACAAAAATGTCCTACCACCCATCTTCATTAGGAAAATGTCTTTAAAGCACCGTTAACATCATCCTAATGTTACACAGAAAAAAAAAGAACTTATCTCCAATACATTGGCCATATTTGCACAAAAATATGCAATTCACAAAATTAAACATTCGGGCAGACAACGATAGACAGACGAAACCCCCAGTCCCTCCATCTGCCACTTCTTGCACTGACATTTTTTTAACACGTGTTCGGTTGTTCATGGCATGGCAGAATGTGGGCGAGGTTTTTCCTAGAGTTCTGCAGCTAGTATATAAAGTCATACAACATGTTTATGCTTCTCTTCCACGATAAATGGCAATGGCAAGCGTAGTAGACGAAAGAATGAGCAAATGAATGAATGAATGGTGCTTGCCTAGAATCAACAAACCATGGAAATGGGCAAAAACAGAAAAAAATCAGTTGCAACCGAAGAAGAAGAAAGAGGAGGAGGAGAAAAAAGCAACAACTCAAAAAGTCTATCGTATCATAAACAACAGCAGCATAATACTTGCATGGAACTATAATAGGAATGCGTTCGAGCCCACAGTGGCTCCAAGAGGTGATTTTCAAAACTTTTCCATTCTTCCATAAATCACCTAATCTTGGTTAGATATATCGGAACACTGTTCGGGTCGTATGCTTGTATTGCAATATTTTGTTATACCGACTTGCATTTATGATGTGCTTACTCTGTCCAGTCGTTATTCATTGTCTTACTTCTTTTCTGGCTTTAGTTTCCCTCTCCTACCTCCCCCCTCGCCCAGCTCCTAGTTCTATGCCATGCTGCCCCGGCAGATAAAAATATAAACATATGATTCATGGTCATGTTGCCTTATCAGAATTTTTGCACATAACTACAAGAACAACAAAATGTTTGTTTTTTATTGTTCTCCTATGGTCCCGCCGACGACTACTACTGTTGCATTGAAAGCCCGGCCAGGGAAGGCCAGTCAGCCAGTAAAACCATTGATAATGTTCATTTGCCATTTACTGCGCCCTCACATACCCCCTTTTGAGTGGGGAATGAGGAGTTCGCTTTGTTCGGCTAGTAAATTCAACGTTCTTTTTTGTTCGGAACGTCTGTAGATATGAGGGAAAAAGAGCTGCCAGTATTTTTTGTATTGCCACTGCACTACTGTTCCCAGAGCGTACTCAGAAATGTTTTAATATAATGTATGACCTGTGATAAGAGTAGCTCATTGCCTGCCTGTAAATGTGAACAGAAAACGAGGCAGACAAGTGCAACAGTGGCTGGTTGGCTGGCCAGAAGCAATGCAATTCTTTTAGGACTAATGTCTTTAGATGGTAATAATTGGAGTAAAAAATAAAAATCAGAATCTTCACGCCCTGATACCTTGTCTCCTGAAAGATCCTAAATGGACTAACGAAAATTTAATTTTAAAAAATTGGGCGCCAACATATATCTGATCTTTCGAAAAGGCCAGGAAATGTTAAAATGTGCGTGAGGTAACGCCAATCTTTTTCATTGAAAAAGACCCACGGTTGGGCGCCAAATATTGCATGTTTCAACTAAGAATTGATCTAACAACAGACCTACGTCTGAGAAGCAGAACTTGCCATTTGGGTCCAAGTATTTGTCTCTTAAATTCACACGAAAAAAAAGCCAGGACTGAAAACCAGAAAATCGTCAGAAATGGATGAAGGTCCTCTCTAAAATTGGCATTAAAGGATCAAAGATTGAATAGCAGAATTTTTAGTAGAAAAAAGTCTCCTCAGCCATCTGAGGAATTTTTTTCTATAAAAAAAAGTCTCCTCAGCCGTCTGAGGAATTTTTTCCTATAGAAAAGTCTCCTCAGCCGTCTGAGGAATTTTTTCCTATAAAAAAAGTCTCCTCAGCCGTCTGAGGATTGTCTGATAATTTAATTTAAAAAAATTGGGCGCCAAACATGGATCTGATCTTTCGAAAGGGCCAGGGAATGTTAAAATGTGCATGAGGTAACGCCAATCTTTTTTATAAAAAGACCCACGGTTGGGCGCCAAATATTGCATGTTTCGACTAAGAATTGATCGAACAACAGACCTACGTCTGAGAAACAGAACTTGCCATTTGGGTCCATGTATTTGTCTCTTAAAACCACAGTAAAAAAGCCAGAACTTAAAACCAGAAAATCGTCAGAAATGACTGAAGGTCCTCTCTAAAATTGGCATTAAAGGGTCAAAGATTGAATAGCAGAATTTTTAGTATAAAAAAGTCTCCTCAGCCATCTGAGGATTTTTTTTTCTACAGAAAAAAGTCTCCTCAGCCATCTGAGGAATTTTTGTCTATAGAAAAAAGTCTCCTCAGCCATCTGAGGAATTTTTTTCTATAGAAAAAAGTCTCCTCAGCCATCTGAGGAATTTTTTTCTATAGAAAAAAGTCTCCTCTGACATCTGAGGAATTTTTTTCTATAGAAAAAAGTCTCCTCTGACATCTGAGGAATTTTTTTCTATAGAAAAAAGTCTCCACAGCAATCTGAGGAATTTTTTTTTTTATAGAAAAAAGTCTCCTCAGCCATCATAGGAATTTTTTCTATAGAACCACGATTAAACGCCAGAACTAACGTATTTGGCCTTAAAATTTGTCCACAAAAATCCCGCTATTGGGAGTCAGAATTTGTCTGTTTATCCTTAGAATTACTCTCTTCAAAGACCCCTTTTCTATTTGGATTTAGAATTTGTTTTTTAGGGCTTTACGATTGAGTGCCGGAAATAATTAGGAAAACCTGGAATACGACTCCTAGCACTAGGAATTTGTCTACAGAAAGATCCATGATTGATCATGAGGTGCTTGTTAAATAAAGACCCCCGAATAGTCCTGGGTAATTTTTACTAAAGACCCACGAATGGTTATAAGATTTTCTTGACTACAGACGCACGATTGATGATGCCAAGAGTTCGTTTGGTAGAGGCTCAAGAATGGTCTTAAGAATTTGTTGAACAAAAATCTCACGACTAATCCTAAGAATAAGAATTGGTATGGTTCCATTTGTAAAGCAGTAAAGTCAATCGAATTTTTAAAATTCTTCTCCATCGGCTGAATATCCTCTTCGGAATTACATAATTCCTGGCTATGGTTTGGACAATATTTATAAAGCAGTAAAGTCAATCGAACCTTGTTATGATTCCGCCGTAGAAATGATTCCATTTGTAAAGCAGTAAAGTCTTCCGAATTTTAGTGTTCCTTCTCCACTGGCTGTAAACTAAATATTATTCTGGAAACATAAGAGATTATGGGTTATAATTTAAGTATTTTTAAAGAATATACAGAGTGAGATGAAAAAACTGCAACCAACTTCAGACTGCTGTCATTTCAAAGCCACTCGTCCGAAAGCTGTTAAAATTATTCCAGTGATAGCTCATTATATTGTTTACAAGCGTACAAAAGAATTTTGGTGAGAATTTTCCAGAAAAAAAAGTTATCCCCGATGGAATCCGAGCGTGATAGTGTGATTTCCTTATATTTGGTTGAAAAACCACAACTGGCTATCGTTAGAACACTCCAGCATTTAAATGTGAATAAATCTTTTTTGGCTCGTACCACCGCTCGTTACCGTGATACTGGGTAGCTGGTAGCCCGACATCAAGGAAGTGGACGGAAGAAAATCGTAACATCTGCAGAAATGGTTCGAAAAGTAAAGAAGAGACATGATCAAAATCCGCGTCGCAGTGGACGAAAAAGTGGCTTGTGAGCTGAACATATCGCAATATTCCATTCGGGAAATATTGAAAAATGAGCTCGGAGTAAAGCCATTGAAATTCCAAAAAAAATGCAAGAACTTATACCGCAACAGATAGAAAATAGACTCAAGAGAGCTAAAGAGTTGCTTCGCTTAGCCGAAAGTGAGAAAAGAGACTTGATCGAAAACCGCGTCGCAGTGGCTGAAAAATGGCTCAGGAGCTGATCATATCACAATATGCCATTCGGCAAATATTGAAAAATGAACTCGGTGTAAAGCCATTGAAATTGCAAAAAGGGCAAGAACTTACACCGCAAACTGGAAGAAAATAGACTCAAAAGAGCTAAAGAGTTGCCTCGCTTGGCCGAAAGTGAGAAAAGATACTTGATCGAAATCCGCTTCGAAGTCGCCGAAAAATGGCTCGTGATCTGAACATATCGAAATATTCCATCCGGCAAATATTGAAAAATAAGCTCGGGTTAAAGCCATTGAAATTCCAAAAAGTGCAAGAACTTACACCGCAACAGAAAGAAAATAGACTCAAGAGAGCTAAAGAGCTGCTTCGCTTGACCGAAAGTGGTGAACTGCCGAATTTGGTTTTCTCTCTTTCCGATGAGAAAACATTCGTTGTCCCGCAGTTTGTAAACAAACTAAATTATCGTTTTTACTTGCCAAAGAGGTCAGCTGAAAACTGAAAATGTTCGACTTTATTGGCCACCAAAACTCAAGCGCCGGCCATGGTAATGGTGTGGGCCGCCATAACAGCCGATGTTCGCTCTCCGCTCATATTAATGTACCGTGGTATCAGCATAAATGCCGAATATTATCGCGAAAATATTCTAGGAGGGTGTATTAAAGCCTTGGGCAGGCAAACATTTTGGCCGCAGATCTTGGACATTCCAACAGAACTCAGCAGCACCATCGCACTCAACACGCGCCACCCAAGAATGCTAACAAAATGAGGTTTCTCGCTTCATTTCCAGCTCACAATGGCCACCAAAATCTCCGGATACCAATCCGTTGGACTATCTGGTGTCTGGAGTATTTTGGAAAGCAAGGTTGGCACTACGACATACCAAAGTGTCGATCACCTCAAGCAAGTGCTTCGCCGGGAATGAGCCAAAATACCGCAGAGCAACATTTGGGCAGCGTGTGACGATCTCATTGGCCGTTTGAAGGCCAAAATTCGTGCCAAAGTAGACCAATTCGAGCAAATCTAAATTTATTCTGAAATTTGATGCTATTTCCGATATTTTTTGCTTTTATTTAATAAAATTTAAAAAAAAAATGTAAAAAATATTAATTTAATGAATTTAATTATTAATTAAATACAAAATATTATTTTGTTAAGCAGTTAAGTCATTGGAATCTTAATTTTCCCACACTCTCAGTGCGAACTTTTTTCCTCCAGAATGGATGACATCATTCTGTAAACTAAAATACAGTTTATGACCTTTTTTCGATTGAGTTTTCTGGGGCGTGATCGGAAAAAAACATAACACAACAAAATCTCATTTACTTGAGAAATTCCTGAACATTTTGTAAATTGCAACAAAGTCATTGTTCGAAAATCCGTTCAACAGCTGTAATAGTGATTTCCAACGAATGAATAGCACAGAAAAGGCACGTAAATTAGTTGCAATACACGTTCGGCACGCAAAACAGAGACATGATTCATGCAAAAATGAATAAATGCAAAGAACGCGAGACATCGGACCGAAAACGACGATTGTGACGCGTCCTCAGAGTGGTTATATGTAAGACAATCTAGCCATGTTTATTCAAGTGTGCCGGATAGACACACCCTTAATGTGATTCTGAAAAGCAAAAAAACAAACAATCGCCAGAAAAATGGAAAATCCAAACAGAATCTGAATTTAATTTCATTGAAATTTGAGTAGATCTCGATTGGTTGGCTTTCAAAGCGGGAACAAACATCAATTGAAAGTCAAATGAAATCTCTCTGGGTGATTTTGTCTCTTTAAAGCTTCCTTTTCCAGCCTCACTGAACACCTGCAAAATTCCAAAGATAATTAGAAACATGACTTATCTCCATCCAGGGCCAGAAAAATCAAATGCGCCATAAAACGTCTTTATGAGTTTGCCAGTATTTTGGCCCTAACTAAAGCTTTCCAATAAACCCGAAAAAATACATTTAAGGTTCATTAAGTCTAGAGCAGAGAGAATATTGTAATGCTTCTTTTTCGAAATTCAACATTTATTACTTCACCCCCCCCCCCCCCCCCTATCATAGTGGCAGCAAACTCTTGAATCGACAAAGAACTGGGGGGAAATTTTTTAATTATAATTGTTCCAGCAAAAAAAAAAAAAAAAAAAAAAAAAAAAAATCACTCCAGACATATAAAAAAAGAGCGGAAAAAAGAGTAAACTATATATTTTTGCAAAAAATCCAGACAAAAGGATAATCGAACCATCCTTAAAGCAAACAATACTAGTCTCCGCAGCTAAAATGCAGAATAATAATAATAATAATACTGCCGTTCTATGCCCTTAACGCAAGAGAAAACATAATGGAGTGATTGTGGTTTGGGGCCAAGGATGCTGATGGGAAGCAGAATCCAAAGGCCGTCAAAGAACACTCAGAGAAATTAAGGACTTTTTAATAGACAAACCCCTTAGACCAATTCTGGATCTCCACATAGCTTAACTCTAAAGGCCAATTGTGAGATTTTCAACAGAAAAAAATGGCGCCCAATCGTAAGGCGAAAGTCTTTTAGGAAACAATTCAGAGAGAGAAATATTTGGCTACCAATAATGGATCTCAAGAGTGATAATTCTGGTGGATCTTTTATGAGACTATTCTGGCGACCAATCGTGGGTTCTTTAAGATACAATTCTGACTTACAATATTGTAGATAAACTCTTAAGACTAATTATCGATCTTTAAATAGCTTAACTCCAAAGGCCAATTGGGAGATTTACAACAGACAAAAACTGGCGCCCGATCGTGAGCCGAGAGTCATTAGGAATATTGGTATTTTAGGAAACAATTCTGGCGCCCAAACTTCGGTCCTTCAAGGGAAAATTCTGACTTCAAGGGAAAATTCTGACTTCCAAAATTCTGCCGCCCAATCGTGGGTCCTTTAGAAGATAACTATTACTCCCGATCGTTGATAATTTTTTTTAACAAAATTCTGAAAAGGAGATTGTCCTTCCGTAATCAAATTCTGGCAATTTTAATCGGCTCGTCCGTAGGCCCTTATGAGGCAAGGGCCGACGCCTCATGGTCGGTTTTAAATAGATGTGTTTTGGGCAATTCAATCGTAAGACTCTAAATAGAAACATCTTCTCAATGGCGAGTTTTTAATAGACACGTGTGGCACCCAATGGGGATCTTTCAATTGACAAATCCTGACTCGCAGTTCTGGGCATTTTAATAGGAACTTCCTAAGATTTGGTTGCCTAATTATGGGTACTTAAAAAAAAACAAATCCTGGCGCTCAAGCGTGGGTCCCTTAGACAAGAGATTTTAGGAGGGGTTTCAATAGACATCGTATAGGTCTGATATATTTAGTTAATTCTGATGCCCTAACATGATCTTCTTATAGAAAAATTTTGATGAAACTGCGACCGATTTGTTTTTTTTTTTAATAGGCAAATTATGGCGCCCAATCACGATTCTTTCTATAGCCAAATTCTGGCAGCCAGTGGATCTTTCACAGATAAATCCAAATGCCAATTTTGTAATTTTTTTGGCGCCCAATCGTGGGATGATGATGAGTTACGGAGACCACTTGAGGCTAAATCTGATCTTCTAATAGGCAAATTTCGAAGGCGAATTCCGATTAATTTGTCAGCCCAAATGTTTCAATTTTATTAGGTAGATTGTGGCGCACAAGCATCATTCTCTCTATAACTAAATTCTGGTACCCAACTGATCTTTTACAGAGAAATTGCAATGCCGTTTTTTGAAAATTTTTAGCACCCAATCGTGAGTTGTTTATTTAAGAGGTTTTATCCTCCAATTAGAAACAAATAGGAATGATCGAGGTTCTTTTCCAAGGCAACTTGGAATGGCAAATCAAAGACTAAAGCACAATCTTGGATCTTTACGAGGCAATTTCTAAAATCCAATATCGGCTCCAAAGAGGTACATTCTAATGTCCAAACCTGATTCTTTTAGTTTCTCATTCGAATGTCATATCGTATTTTTTACCTGCAAATTCAAACACCCGATCGTGGCCATTTTAGAGCAGAATTTTTAACTCCCAATCGTGAGACTTTCTGAGGCAAATTCGAATGACCAATGGTGGCTCTTTTGAAGATTAATTCGAAAGCCCAACCGTTGGTGCTTTGGAAGAAAATATTGGCGACCAACCCATTAAAAGGCAAATTACTTTACCCAATTTATGGGGGGCTTTTAATAGGCAAATCACAAAGACCAATTTTAGGTGCCCTGAAGGAATAAATTTGAATACTCTGTTGATGGTCGTTTTTGAGCGGAAATCTACTTTCCAATCTTTGGACTTTTAGAGACAAATTCTAACGGCTTTTCGTAATATTTTAACAGGTGTATTCTGGCGCTGAATCAAGGCTATATTTAAAAAAGAATATGGAACTCTATCGTCTTCATATTTTATAGACAACTCTGGCGCTCAATCACGACTATTACTGATAGGAAGTATTGTGCCGAAAACTTCTTAAAAGGAAAGGTTCGTAGCTAATTTGTGGGGACTTTAACATGTCAAATCCCAATTTAAGTCATTAGAGGTAAATTCTGGTATCTACTCGGAGATCTTTTTGAGAGGAATCCTAGTTTGCAATCTGTGGACTTTTAGAGGCGTGTTCCAATACTTTTTCGTAAAATTTCGTGGCCGAATTCAGAAGTTAATCCTAGTACCCAGCCCTTGGACTTTTTGAGCGGAATGCTATTTTCCAATCTTTGGACTTTTAGAGGCATGTTCAAAAGCCTTATCGTCGAATTTTTAAGGCATATTTTGGCGCCCAATCGTGGCTATATTTAAAAAGAATCTGAAGTCAATTCTTGCTCATATTTGACAGAAGCACTGGCGCCCATTTTAGAGGTTAGTACTATTTAGAGGTTAATACAAGTGCCCAGTCGTTGGTTCTTTTTAGCGAAATTCTTTGGACTTTAAGAAGCAAGATCTAATATGTAATCGTAGAATTTTTTGAGGCGCATTCCGCCGCCCCATCGTTTTAGAGGCAAGTTGGACTTTTAGAGGCAAATTGTAACGCCTTTTCGTAAAATTTCGTGGGAGATTTTAGAGGAAAATTCTAGTACCCAGCCCTTGGTCCCTTTGAGCGAATCCTATATTCCAATATTTGGACTTTAAAGACAAGTTCTAACACCTTATCGTAGAATTCTAAGAAGCGTATTTTGGCGCCCAACTTTGGCTAAATTTAAAAAGAATCTGACGCCATATTTAGTTCCTATTTGACGGGAAAATCTGGTGCCAAATTATGACTACTTTTAGTAAAAAAATCTGTTGCCGAAAGCTCCTTAAATGCAAGTTCCTTAGTCAATTTGTGGTAGCCTTTAGTAGGCAAATCTTCAAGACCATTCATTTAGAAGCTAATTCTAGTACCAAGTCATTGGTCGTTTTGAGCGGAATTCTAGTTTTTCAATCGTTGGACTTCCTAACGCCTTTTTGTAAAATTTCGTGGGAGATTTTAGAGGTTAATTCTAGTAGCCAACCCTTGATAATTCTGAGCGGAATCCTATTTTCCAATCGTCCGACTTTAAAGGCAAGTTCTAAGCCTTATCGTAGAATTCTTAGAAGCGTATTTTGGCGCCCAATCGTGGCTAAATTCAAAAAAGAATCTGATGCCCTATTGGTCTCCTATTTTCCAGGAAAATCTGGTATCCAATTATAACTATTTTTAGTGGAAAATCTATCGCCGAAAGCTCTTTAAATGCACGTCTCTTAGTCAATTTGTGGGGGCCTTTAATAGGCAAATCTTCAAGGCCAATATTTTAGAGGGTAATTCTACTAGTGCCAAATCTTTGGAATTTTTGAGCGGAATTCTAGTTTTTAAGTAGCATTTTTAGAGGCGTTTTCTGGCACCAAATCGTGGCTAAACCTAAAAAAATGAATCTGACACCCTATTGGTCTTCTATATTCCAGGAAAATCTGGCATCCAATTATGACTATTTTTAGTGGAAAATCTATTACCGAAAGCTCCTTAAAAGGCAAGTTCCCTAAATAAATTGTGGAGGCTTTCAGTAGGCAAATCTTAGAGGCCATCTATTACACGTTAATTTCAGTACCCAGTCTTTGGTCCATTTGAGCGGAATTCTAGCTTTTAAGTAGTATTTTTAGAGGCGTAGTATTCTGGCAACCAATCGTGGCTATACCTAAAAATGAATCTGACACCCTACCTATTGGTCTCCTATTTTCCAGGAAAATCTGGCATCCAATTATGACTATTTTTAGTGGAAATTCTATTGCCAAAAGCTCCTGCAATGCAAGTGCCATTGTCAATTTGTGGGGGCCTTTAGTAGGCAAATCTTCAAGACCATTCATTTAGAGGTTAATTCCAGTACCCAGTCTTTGGTCTTTTTTAAGCGGAATTCTAGTTTTTCAATCTTTGGACTTTCTAATGCCTCTTCGTAAAATTTCGTGGGAGATTTTAGAGGTTAATTCTTGTACCCAGCCCTTGATCCTTTCGAGCGGAATCCTCTTTTCCAATTTTTGGATTGTTTGTATTTTTAGAAACGTATTTTGGAGCCCAACCTTGGCTAAACTTAAAGAGAATCTGACGCCATATTGGTCTCCAGTTTTAAAGGGAAATCTGGCGCCCAATTATGACTATTTTCAGTAGAAAATCCAGTGTCGAAAGCTCCTTAAAAGGCAAATTCCCTAAATAATTTGTGGGGGCTTTCAGAAATTTTAGAGATCATCTGTTTAGAGGTTAATTTCAGTACTTAGTCTTTGGTCCTTTTTTAAGCGGAATTCTAGTTTTTAAGTAGTATTTTAAGAGGCGTATTCTGGCGTATTCTGAAAGGTCCTTAAATGTAAGTCAATTTGTGGGGGCCTTTAGTAGGCAACTCTTCAAGGCTAATAATTTAGAGGTTAATTCTACTTGTTCCAAGTCTTTGGCCCTTTTGAGCCGAATTCTAGGTTTTCAATCTTTGGACTTTCTAACACCTCTTCGTACAATTTCGTGGGGGATTTTAGAGGTTAATTCTAGTACCCAGCTCTTGGTTCTTTTGAGCGGAACCATATTTTCCAATATTTGGAGTTTTAGAGGCAAATTGGAGTTTTAAGGCATATTTTGGCGCCCAATCGTGGCTATATTCAAAAATGAATCTAATGCCGCATGCCCCCAGTCTCCTATTTTGCAGGAAAATCTGGCATCCAATTATGACTATTTTTAGTAGAAAGCTTCTTAAATGCAAGTTCCCCAATAATTTAGTGGCTATTTCTACTAGTACCAAGTCTTTGATTCTTTTGAGCGGAATTCTAGTGTTTATTTTTTTTTTTAGTGGGTAGGGAATTCTGGCTTCCAATCGTGACCCTTTTGTCGTCATTTTTAACAGAAAACTTTGGCGCCCAATCATGAATAGTTTTAATAGAAAATAGACAATCGTCCTTTAACTGACAAATTCCGCAGCCAATGTGTGGGGGCTCTTCGTGGGCAAATCTTTAAGACCATTCATTTAGAGGTTAGTTCTAGTACCCAGTCATTGTTCCCTTTGAGCGGAACTTATATTTCCAATCTTTGGATTTTTAAAAGCGAGTTCTAACGCCTTATACTTGTATTTCCGAGGCGTACTCTGGCGCCCAATCATAAATATTTTAATAGAAAATTTAGAGCCAAAGGTGGATATACATAACTTCCAAAAAAAAAGACATGGGTGGCGCCCAATCGTACCTACAGTTAAAGGTCTGATTTTTCTCGGTGTACTGAAACTTTGCCCAGTTCATAACTCCATTTCACTGTTTTTTTTTTTGTAGATTTCCTACGAATCGCATCTAATGGCAAAAGATTTTTTTTTTGCTACTTTTTCTTCTGACTGTCTGGCAGCATCCCTGGCAGTCTATAAGCTGGAGGCAGTTTCCACAGATATTTGTGCATATTTAAATTGGCAAAAAAAAAAAACACAACTTTTTCAAAGTTCGCCAGCAAAAAAAGTAGACAGAAATTTAATGGCAAGTTGCAGTAGCAAAGTTGGAGAGGAAGAGAAATCGGAAAAAATTCTTGAAATTTAGTTTTCATTGAAATATTTTTTTTTAGAGGAATATTTTTTAGAGGAAAATTACTTTCCTTTTATCAATTTTTGTGGCACATCTGTGTCACCAAAACCTCATTACTTCCAACTTCCCAAATTTGGAAATTCCAGAGCAATGACTGCCAGATATTTGCTTTGTTTAACAGCTCCAAGTAAATTATTTAAAGCTCTGCGTTACTTAGGTATCGCACATATTTTCCAAAGATGGCTGAAGGGGGAGAGGGAAGGGGAGGGGGGTACTGGCTTTGTTTGCTATTTCAGCGGCGAAGCGACCATATGGTGTATCAAGAAAACGTTTTCTGTTTTGTTTGGATTCGTATTTTTTTTTTCTTGCGGGGCCCAGGGAATTTCACATTCGTGATTGTTGGCCCGAAAGAAAAATGCAAAGCCATGAATGAATGGATGGATGGTAGGCATAGCGCCGAGTTGAATTTTCTTTGTTTAGGCCTAAAACATTATCCTGATGTGGATAAACGACGCTGACCTGCCACAAAATCTACTTTGTTTGGTAAAGAACAGTTGGGCCACGTATGCAGGCAAACAACAGGTTCGCAGGGTAAGCATGGAGAGGGGGTAGCCATGATTTGCCGAGGCAAAAAAAATCCTTTTAACCATTTCACAATGACATGGTAGAACACATGTTGTTTTGTTGCCCAATTGAAGACACGTACCGAAAAGCCACAGGGACAGGCACACAGACACACAACATTCCAACCGCCCAGCAACCGCTTCGCGCAAATCACCCAATCTTTTTCACAGACAGAGGGAAGCAATAACAACCAACATTAATGCCATTCGCCATGCCCAATTGTCAAAAAGAAAATAAAGTTGAGTTGATGGGGCCGGCTCGGCAAAATAGATATCAAGGACCCACATGTGTGCCCTCCCTTCCGTTATCGTAGACTGAGAGAGGTATTTGAATTTCGATGTGGGGGGAGGGAGGTTGGTTGGCCATTGAAATTGCGATGTTCGTTCCATTTTAAAACTCAAACCACTTTAGAAAAGCAAATGCCGTAAAACCAAGCACATTTAAGCCCAGTGACATGCAATTTGTGTTTGGAGTTAACATTCAACAGAAGTGACACACAATGTGAATAGGGGGGAGGTGGGGAATGCTCAGAAAAGACATTTTATGAAATGTTTAAAGGTCTAAGGGTGCTTGAAAAAATAATCTTTAAAAACTCCACGTTTGTAAATATGAAGGTCCTTGTAAAAATATTATTTAAAAAATTGACGTTTCTTTAACTGAAGGTCCTCGAAAAAATATTATCTAAAAAATCCCCGTTTCTTGGTCTTTTGATCCTTGAAAAAATATTTCCTGAAAGAAAAAAAAAAATATTCTTTAAAAAATCCACGTTTCTTCAACTGCAGGTGCTTGAATAAATATTCTTTAAAAAATCCACGTTTCTTCAACTGCAGGTCCTTAAAAATATTCTTTAAAAAATCCACGTTTGTAGACTTAGAGGTCCTTAAAAATATTCTTTAAAAAATCCACGTTTGTAGACTTAGAGGTCCTTAAAAATATTCTTTAAAAAATCCACGTTTGTAGACTTAGAGGTCCTTAAAAATATTCTTTAAAAAATCCACGTTTGTAGACTTAGAGGTCCTTAAAAATATTCTTTAAAAAATCCACGTTTGTAGACTTAGAGGTCCTTAAAAATATTCTTTGCGAAATCCACGTTTCTTGGTCTAAGGGTCCTTGAAAAAATATTCTTTACAAAATCCACGTTTTTTGATCTTTTGGATCCTAAAAAATATTCTTTAAAAAATCCACGTTTTTTGGATCCTAAAAAAATATTCTTTAAAAAATCCACGTTTCTTAGATCATTGAAAAAATATTCTAAAAAAAATCCACGTTTTTTTGGATCCTAAAAAAATATTCTTTAAAAAATCCACGTTTCTTAGATCATTGAAAAAATATTCTTAAAAAAATCCACGTTTCTTGGTCTTTTGGTCCTTGAAAAAATATTCTTTAAAAAATCCACGTTTTTTGGTCTTTTGGTCCTTGAAAAAATATTCTTTAAAAAATCCACGTTTTTTGGTCTTTTTTTTTCAAGGATCAAACGTGGATTTTTTAAAGAATATTTTTTCAAGGATCCAAGAAACATGGATTTTTTAAAGAATATTTTTTAAAGGATCCAAGAAACATGGATTTTTTAAAGAATATTTTTTCAAGGACCAAAAGACCAAGAAACATGGATTTTTTAGAGAATATTTTTCCAAGGACCAAAAGACCAAGAAACGTGGATTTTTTAAAGAATATTTTTTCAAGGACCAAAAGACCAAGATTTTTAAAGAATATTTTTTCAAGGACCAAAAGACCAAGATTTTTAAAGAATATTTTTTCAAGGACCAAAAGACCAAGAAACGTGGATTTTTTAAAGAATACTTTTTCAAGGACCAAAAGACCAAGATTTTTAAAGAATATTTTTTCAAGGACCAAAAGACCAAGATTTTTAAAGAATATTTTTTCAAGGACCAAAAGACCAAGAAACGTGGATTTTTTAAAGAATATTTTTTCAAGGACCAAAAGACCAAGATTTTTAAAGAATATTTTTTCAAGGACCAAAAGACCAAGATTTTTAAAGAATATTTTTTCAAGGACCAAAAAACCAAGAAACGTGGATTTTTTAAAGAATATTTTTTCAAGGACCAAAAGACCAAGAAACGTGGATTTTTTAAAGAATATTTTTTCAAGGACCAAAAGACCACGAAACGTGGATTTTTTAAAGAATATTTTTTCAAGGATTCAAGAAACGTGGATTTTTTAAAGAATATTTTTTTCTAGAATCAAATAAACGTGGATTTTTTAAAGAATATTTTTTCAAGGATCCAAGAAACGTGGATTTTTTAAAGAATATTTTTTCAAGGATCCAAAAAACGTGGATTTTTTAAAGAATATTTTTTCAAGGATCCAAAAAACGTGGATTTTTTAAAGAATATTTTTTCAAGGATCCAAAAAACGTTGATTTTTTAAAGAATATTTTTTCAAGTATCCAAAAAACGTGGATTTTTTAAAGAATATTTTTTCAAGGATCCAAAAAACGTGGATTTTTTAAAGAATATTTTTTCAAGGATCCAAAAAACGTGGATTTTTTAAAGAATATTTTTTCAAGGATCCAAAAAACGTGGATTTTTTAAAGAATATTTTTTCAAGGATCCAAAAAACGTGGATTTTTTAAAGAATATTTTTTCAAGGACCACCACTCCAAGAAACGTGGATTTTTTAAAGAATATTTTTTTAAGGATCCAAGAAACGTGGATTTTTTAAAGAATATTTTTTTAAGGATCCAAGAAACGTGGATTTTTTAAAAAATATTTTTTCAAGAATCCAAGAAACGTGGATTTTTTAAAAAATATTTTTTCAAGAATCCAAGAAACGTGGATTTTTAAAAAATATTTTTTCAAGAATCCAAGAAACGTGGATTTTTTAAAAAATAGTGTTTCAAGAATCCAAGAAACGTGGATTTTTTAAAAAATATTTTTTCAAGAATCCAAGTAACGTGGATTTTTTAAAGAATATTTTTTCAAGAATCCAAGTAACGTGGATTTTTTAAAGAATATTTTTTCAAGAATCCAAGTAACGTGGATTTTTTAAAAAATATTTTTTTCAAGAATCCAAGTAACGTGGATTTTTTAAAAAATATTTTTTCAAAAATCCAAGTAACGTGGATTTTTTAAAAAATATTTTTTCAAAAATCCAAGTAACGTGGATTTTTTAAAAAATATTTTTTCAAAAATCCAAGTAACGTGGATTTTTTAAAAAATATTTTTTCAAGAATCCAAGTAACGTGGATTTTTTAAAGAATATTTTTTAAATGACCATCATTTGATGAAACGTGGATTTTTTTAAAGAATATTTTTTCAATGACCATCATTTGATGAAACGTGGATTTTTTAAAGAATATTTTTTCAATGACCATCATTTGATGAAACGTGGATTTTTTAAAGAATATTTTTTCAATGACCATCATTTGATGAAACGTGGATTTTTTAAAGAATATTTTTTTCAAGGACCAGAAGACCAAGAAATGAGGAATTTTTAAGGAATATTTTTTAAAGGACCTTCAGCTGAAAAAAACTGGATTCTTCAAAGGATATTTTTCAAGGACCATCAGTTGAAGAAACTTGGATTTTTTTAAACAATATTTTTTCAAGTACCTTCAGTTAGCGTCAGAATTTCATACCTTCCCTCGTAAGCCAGTGACACTAGGAGCATATTATAGATTGCTCTTTAGGGAAATATTTTGGGAATGGGCGAATAGTAACAGAATAGTCAATGTTTTGGAATCCTTTGAATTGTTTTTTGTGGGCTCCGGATTTTTTTTTTTTTTTTTTTCTCGATTTGTTTTCAAGTTTCGTGGATGTGCAATTCAACTCTCGGTAAAATTTAATGAAAACAACTCTTTGGGTTTTTATTTTTTCCTTTTGTTTCATTCCGTTGCGGAATCGTGGTAAAATTCAATTCTCTTGAATTTTCCATGTAACTGTGTCCTGTTTGGACTTAGGAAAGCGGTAACTAAGCGGCGTTTGGGTATTTGTTTAGTGGTTCCTCCTGGTAAACTACTGGTGGAGGAGGTCTCTTTATCTTTTTTTTTTTTTTGCCAATTGTGGATTTACATTCCGTTTGCAGGCGGCAGGGATATCATCGTTGGTTTTTGTTATTTTTTTCTTCTACAGTTTTCAAACTCTCTTTGGAGAGTTGAAACGTTTTTCCTCGCTAGGTTTTTTTACGTACTCCTCATGTTTAATATTTTGTGAATATAAGCAACCACGGCTGCCTGCCTGCCTGGGGCTCCTAATGTGCGGGAAAAGTTTGCTCCTTTTTTTCGTACAATCAACTTTTCTTCTTGGTCTTTATATTCCTTGTAGAATTTTTAGAAGAGGCGATTTGGTTTTATTTATTTCGTTTTTTTTTTTTTTTTTTTTTTTTTTTTTGTGCAAAAAATATACAAAAGTAAAATATATGTTTGTGAGGGAATTATTGCAAAGTTGTTGGAAGAAAAAAAGAGTGGTATTTCTTTTATGGAAATTTAAAGGACTCTTATGGTCTATAGTTCATAGTTTAGCCCGACTATCACGGGAAGTGAACAGTAAAGCAATGCCAGGAAACAGCAATTCACAAAAGTATGGCTGTTCCCTTCTCTTTTGGAATTCGGTGAATATTAAACGACCCGAACACACACATACATACCTCTTTCAACTCCAGAAATATCTTTTGCGTAACCTGTAACGAGAAGGAATGGAAAAAAAAGTAGATGAAAGATGAGTAAAACGGAAATAAAGTTTTATTAAAATGGATGAATTAGATATGGAGGGGGAAGATAAGGAATAGAGATAGGACCTGCGAATCTTACTTTAGGTTAAAAAAATTGAATTGAAAATCCTAAAGGGTTCCACGCTAGAGTTCTTCCTGCTTCTTGTAAAAATTCAAGCAGCAAATGACAGAATTTTGCAGAACATATATTAAAACAAGTAAAAAAAACTGTTAGTTTGGCCGGGCCGAACTTTGAATACCCTCCACCATTCGGAATGAATTTGGCAATTTTAAAAAAATAATAAAATCCGTTAAAAATTCTGTTAAAATCTTAAAAATACCGAATGTAGTTGTTATGTTAGGGTCTATACGGCGAAGTGGACCTTCCTAGGCAAATTTTGTCACAAGCCATTAAAATATTCAAATGCGAAACTTGAAAAAGAAATTCGGGGAATAATGTTAGATAAAATCATCAAAATACCGAATATAGGGAGGCTATACGAAGACGAAGACCTGCATACGCAATTTTTTTTCATAGGCTGTAGTAACCATTACGAACTTCAAATACGTAATTTGAAACAATTCCGGTGAATAATGCCGCTAAAATCATCAAAATACCGAATATCGGGAGGTGTGGTTATATGGAGGCCATACGATGGCGTGGACCTGCACAGACAATTTTCTGTCTTAGGCTGTAGCATCCATTACGAGCATCAACTACCAAATTTGAAACATTTCCGGTGAATAATGTCTCTTAAATCACCAAAATACCGAAAGTAGGGAGGTACCATTTTATGAGGGCTATATCGAAACCTGGACCTACATGGCCCATTTTCAATACCAAAAGTCCTGCAGACATAATATACATTTGAGTAAAATTTTATCAACCTACTTCATTTTGTTCGGAAGCTAATTTAATTTCCACAGACGGACGGACGGAGTTATACCCTCAACCATATGGCTATAGAAAGTATATACAGGTATATAATTTTTAATTGTTTTTTTTTTTTTTTGAATGAAAGCGAAAAATGTCGGAAATAGCATCAAATTTAAGAATAAGTTTAGATTTGTTCGAATCGGTCACCTTTGGCACGAATTATGGCCTCCAAACGGCCAATAAAACCGTCACACGCTGCCCGAATGTTCCTCTGCGGTATTTGGGCCCATTCCCGGCGAAGTGCTTACTTGAGGTGATCGACACTTTGGTATTTTTTAGTGTCAACCTTGCTTTCCAAAATAGTCAAACGGATTGGTATCCGGAACTTCTAACTCAATAAATATTTTTTCCGCTTTTTCCATTAAATATTTTTATTAAATTTCCATTAAATCCGATTAACGGCTATCTGTCGGCAGCTCATATGAGCAAAACCGATGTCAATCTGTTCTACACTTAGCCATTAAAAAAAATACAAACAACAACATGTCAAAAGAGAACACTCCACAAAACCAGGGTCATATTTGCCAGATTAAATCCACCATCAACCATAAGTGTCAAAATATGTCAACAGTGTGTAACAGAGGAAAATGAAACCACACTAAGTGTTCAAAGGTAATGGACAAAAACACACACAGAGAGTAGGGGGAGATAGATGGCTGGTTTAGAGAGCGAAATATTTTCATAGAAAAAAAATTAATTTAATTTTATAAAAACGACAATTTTTCTATGGTCCTCGAATAAGAGCGAGAGGACCTTAAATTTTCAATCCAATTTATATTGAAGCTACTTTGATTATTACGGGAGAATCAGAGCACAAAAATGCTCGCTCGAATTCAAGTAAAGAGTGAAACACGATCGAATTCGAAAGAGAGAGAGAGAGAGAGAGAGGGGGAGAGAGTACTTCGGCGAGTAAAAGAAGGAAGGATTCTCTTCGGTGGTACTTCGGTGAGTATCATAGCTCCGAAATACTCCCTCAAATTCAAGTAAAGGGTAAAACTCGCTCCATTTCGAGCGGGAGTATTACTGCGATTAAAAAAGCGAGAATTTGTCTATGCCACTCGAATTAGAACGAGTTGGCGTTCCTCGTTTCCTCCGAAATTCTCCCTCATATTCAAGAATTAAAGGGTAAAACTCGGTCCATTTCGAGCAAGTGTATTCCTTCGAGTAAAAAACGACAAATTTTGTATGGCACTCGAATACGAGCGAGTTGGTGCTGTAAAATTTATAACATTTTCTTGTATATCTCTGTGATCACTTGGATCACCCTCTTCGATTGTCAATTCTATTGTCTATCCGGCTCGACTGGAGAAATATAAAATAATGAGAAAATAATACAACCACTTCATTTGGGTGTAGATTCTATTCTCGATACGGCTCGAAGGACCAATGTAAATGAGAAAATAATCCAATCTCCCTCATCGATTGTCAATTCTATTCAATGTAAACGAGAAAAGAATCCAATCTCCCTCATCGATTGTCAATTCTATTCTCTATTCGGCTCGACTGGAGCAATGTAAAATAATGAGAAAATACAACCGCTTCACTTGGATCTCCCTCTTCGATTGTCAATTCTATTGTCTATCCGGCTCGAAGGACCAATGTAAACCGGAAAAGAATCCAATCTCCCTCATCGATTGTCAATTCTATTCTCTACCCGACCCGACTGGAGCAATGTCAAATAATGAGAAAAGAATACAATCACTTCGTTTGGATCTCCCTCTTCGATTGTCAATTCTATTGTCAATCCGGCTCGAAGGACCAATGTAAACCGGAAAAGAATCCAATCTCCCTCTTCGATTGTCAACTATATTCTCTATTCGGCTCGTAGGACCAATGTGTTTGAGAATAAAATCCAATCTCACTCTTCGATTATCAACTCTATTCGGCTCGACTGGAGCCGTTTAAAATAATACAACCACTTCGCTTGAATCTCCCTCTTCGATTGTCAATTCTATTCTCTATCCCGCTCGAAGGACCAATGTTTTTGAGAAAAGAATCCAATCTCCCTCATCGATTATCAATTCTATGCTCTATCCGGCTCGACTGGAGCAATGTAAAATAATGAGAAAAGAATACAACCACTTCATTTGGGTGTAGATTCAATTCTCGATCCGGCTCGAAGGACCAATGTAAATGAGAAAAGAATCTAATCTCCCTCATCGATTGTCAATTCTATTCCTTATTTGGCTCGACTGGAGCAATGTAAAGTGAGAACCGCTTTGCTTGGGTTTAGATTCAATTCTGATTTTATTTAAAAAAAATGTTTCTTAAGTGTTACAAAAAATAATCTAACTTAACCTAATCGCAGCCATACAATTATTCTGATCTATTCTAATATTGAATTGAGAACATTGCAGGACCGCTTGTCGTTTCATTCAAGTGGTCAAGTGGTGCGGGTGGCGAGTCATAACCTTTATTATCTCACAGATTATCGTATGCGTCATCCCACAAGATCACCGAATTGTTGTCAGGTTATATTTTATGAGCAATGAGTATTTTATGAGGTTATATTTTAGGAGTAATGTAAAATAATGAGAAAAGTATACAACCACTTCGCTTGGGTTTAGATTCAATTCTGATTGTATTTAAAAAATATGTTTCTTAAGTGCTACAAAAACTAATCTGACTTAACCTAATCGCAGCCATAAAATTATTCTTATCTATTCGAATATTGAATGGAGAACATTGCAGGACCGCTTGTCATTGTGAAATTTTAGAATATTTGTTTATGGCTGGATTTTCCCAGCGCCTCAACCGCGCTCAAAAGAATGTACAAAATATTTTGTACACTATGCAAGGACATTATTTTAAATTTTAATTGAAAATCCTTCGTGCCATGAAAACATTCCGTTTTCGAATCCTTACTCAGTGACATATTTCTCATTTGCTTAAAAGTTTTCAAGGCTACAATGGCTGGTTGGTTGGTTGACTGGCGGCTCAGTCTGCCATCTGTCAAACTGCCATTTAATTTTGGTGGAAACATTTTTGTCATTTGCTTAATTAAAAAACCGTGAACAACTATTCGCCTTTGCAAATTTTCACAGGTAACAGATAGCATTCCGAAAAATTCAAGGGAGAAGATCGGGGATGCACTTTTCATAATTGTTTTACTTCATCACTAGCTGCAGCAATGTCATTTAATAGCTCGAAAAAATGTCAATAAATTGTATTTGCCATGCCATAGCAAAAAAAAAATCGAAAAACAAACCTCCTTATCACTTTTATGTCCGACCAATTCCGGGAAGTGATAACTGACTTCTTTCCAAATGGAACAAAGTGAAAAAATATGTTTTCTTGGAAAACAGAAATTGATACATTTCACAAATGCGATCTATTTGCCAAGCAATTATTGTTTTGTCGTCTGAAAACAATTTACAAATGAATTGGAAAGGTATGCACAGGTGTGCAAATTACTCAAAGGGAGTGTATAAAAAAATTCAAAAAAAAATCTTAGATTATTGACCTCCTGATATTAAAACTATTTTAATTACTTCGAAAGCTTTCGAATCCACCTGAGCAGCTGCAGGAAAACAAATTAACGTCAAAACAATTAAATTACTAAAGAATGAATCAGCAAAGAGTCTGTGAATAATATGCACATCAGTAAAAATTGCAATTACGAAAAAACGGAGGGAGACAAGAGCAGGGACAACAAAAAAAAAGGAAAAATGACGAAAAACACAATAGTCATCCATGAAAACAGCATAGTTACCAGGAAAAACATCAGCATTTAAGGGGAGGACAAAACATTTTTTCGTCATGCTTGATTTGCCAGCTTGGGGTAGACATTTAGTTACTTTTTTTGGGTTGGTACACAAATTGCACAATTTCAGCTCACAGCCATTTCCAGTGAATAGATTGCGTATGAAAAAAACCAGTAAGGCAAAGTCAAAATTCGGACAGGGCTAAAGAGTTGCTTCGCTTGGCTGAAAATGGTGAACTGCCTAATTTAGCTTTCTCTATCTCCGATGAGAAAACATTCGTTGTCCAGCAACTTGTAAACAAACAAAATTATCGTGTTTACTTGCCAAAGAGGTCAGCTGAAAATGTGCACCTTCTGTTGGCCACCAGAACTCAAGCGCCGGCCCCGGTGATGTTGTGGGCCGCCATAACAGCCGATGGTCGCTCTCCGCTCGTATTAATCGAACGTGGCATCAGAATAAATGCCGAATATTATTGCGAAAATATTCTGGAGGGTGTATTAAAGCCTTGGGTACGCACACATTTTGGCCGCAGACCTTGGACATTACAACAGGACTTCAGCACCATCGCACTCAGCACGCGCCACCCAAGAATGGTTACAAAATAAGGTTCCTCGCTATATTTCCAGCGCACAATTGCCACCAAAATCTCTCGATACCAATCCGTTGGCCTAATGTGTCTGGAGTATTTTGAAAAACAAGGTTGGCACTAAAAAATACCAAAGTGTCGATCACCTGAGGCAAGCGCTTCGCCGAGAATGTGCCAAAATACCGCAGAGCAACTTTCGGGCAGCGTGTGAAGGTTTCATTGGCCGTTTGAACGGCATAATTCGTGCCAAAGGTGACCAATTCGAACAAAAATCTCTTTATCTCACCCTGTACAGTTCAGTACATAATAAAACGGTTCAAAAGAGATGGATGTGTAGAAAATAAGTCAAAAACGGCAACTAATAAAATGTTTACCTTAAGTGATGAGAAGTATATTTTACGGCAGATCAAAAAGGATCAATTTTTGAGTGCACCGAAGCTCGCAAAAATTGCTGAAAAGGATTTGGGAAAAGTATGTTATTGCCCTCCAATAATAAGAAATATACTGCATAAGTCGAATTACAATGGAAGAAGAGGTATCAGCAGGCGAAATCAAGAAGTAAGACTGCGATTTGCCATGAAGCACATCATATCAAAAAATATTTTCATTTTGGAAGAATGAGCTGTTCACAGACGGATAGCAAATTCAACCTTTTTGTTTCAGAAGGCAGACTTTATGTATGGAGAAAGGCAAATGAAGCGCTCCTTGCTAAAAATGTGTAGCCTATAGTGAAGCACGGTGATGGGTCAGTAATGCATAGCATTTTATTTAGGGTATTATGTATCAGACTATGTACCTTAACATTTTAAAAGAAAGATTGCAACTCTGTTAGGAAAAGTTCGGCCTTAGAGAAGATTATTATTTTCATCAAGACAATGATCCGAAACATACCCCACATCATGGGTCTTGCCAAAAAATATGAAGCCTACAGGGAAGCACGGTGGCGGGTCAGTAATAGAGTGGAGTTCATTTTCAGCCTCTGAACCTGGTGTATTGCATTTTGTTGAGGGTATTATGGATCAGACTATGTACCTTAACATTTTGAAAGAATGTTTACCGCTCTGTTAGGAAAAGTTCGGCCTTGAAGAAGATTATTATTTTTATCAAGACAATGATCCAAAACACAAGACTTATAAAGTGCGGTCATGGCTGCTATATAATTGTCCCCACATCATGGGTCCAGCCCAGAGTCCAGCCATTCACAGACGGAGAGCAAATTCAACATTTTTGTTTCAGATGGCAGACCTTATGTATGGAGAAAGGCAAATGAAGCGCTCCTTACCAAAATGCGTAGCCTACAGTGAAGCACGGTGGTGGGTCAGTAATGGTGTGGGATTCATTTTCAGCTTTTGGACCTGGTGTATTGCATTTTGTTGGGAAAATTATGGATCAGACTATGTACCTTAAAATTTTCAAAGAAAGTTTGCCACTCTGTTAGGAAAAGTTCGGCCTTGGAGAAGATTATTATTTTTATCAAGACAATGGAACACAAGACTTATAAAGTGCGGTCATGGCTGTTATATAATTGTCCCCACATCATGGATACACCAGCCCAGAGTCCAGCCATTCACAGACGGGGAGCTGAAATTCAACCTTTTTGTTTCAGATGGCAGACGTTATGTATGGAGAAAGGCAAATGAAGCGCTCCTTGCCAAAAATGTGTAGCCTACAGTGAAGCACTGTGATGGGTCAGTAATGTTGTGGGGTTCATTTTCAACCTCTGGACCTGATGTATTGCATTTTGTTGAGGGTATTATGGATCAGACTAAGTACATTAACATTTTGAAAGAAAGTTTGCCACTCCGTTAGGAAATGTTCGGCCTTGGAGAAGATTAATATTTTTATCAAGACAATGATCTGAAACACAATACATATAAAGTGCGGCCATGGCTGCTATATAATTTTCCCCACATCATGGGTCCAGCCCAGAGTCCAGCCATTCACAGACGGAGAGCAAATTCAACCTTTTCGGTTCAGATGCCAGATCTTATATATGGAGAAAGGCAAATGAGGCGCTCCTTGTCAAAAATATGAAGCACGGTGATGGGTCAATAATGGTGTGGAGCTCATTTTCAGCCTCTGAACCTGGTGTATTGCATTTTGTTGAGGCTATTATGGATCAGACTATGTACCTTAACATTTTGAAAGAATGTTTGCCACTCTGTTAGGAAAAGTTCGGCCTTGAAGAAGATTATTATTTTTATCAAGACAATGATCCGAAACATACGGCTTATAAAGTGCGGTCATGGCTGCTATATAATTGTCCCCACATCATGGGTCTTGCCTAAAATATGAAGCCTACAGTGAAGCACGGTGGCGGGTCAGTAATACTGTGGGGGTTCATTTTCAGCCTCTGAACCTGGTGTATTGCATTTTATTGAGGCTATTATAGATCAGACTATGTACCTTAACATTTTGGAAGAGAGTTTGCAACTCTGTTAGGAAAAGTTCGGCCTTGGAGAAGATTATTATTTTTATCAAGACAATGATTCGAAACACAAGACTTATAAAGTGAGGTCATGGCTGCTATATAACTGCACCCACATCATGGGTCCAGCCCAGAGTCCAGAGCATTTATGGAGCTATCTCGTTGGAAAAATCCGCCAGCATACCATATCTCGCAAAGAAAATTTGAAGAAAGCTTTGTTGGAAGAATGGCAAAAAATTGAACCTACTATAAATTACTATTTAAATAATAACGCCTTCAATAATTATTTGGGTTAGCATTTTCTTTTTATCAAAACTGCCCATAATTATGTGTCTTTTAGGAGTTATCTCCTGGGGTAATAATTATATTTTTCAGTCCAATTTTTATAGCAAAATTACAAAAAAAAAACGCTTATGACAATAAACATGTTCTCATTGTCAGAGCAATCACTTGAAAGCGTAAAAATTTCGAATGAGTTTGCCAATAAGAATGGACAATTCCCAGAATTCCATTCATGACGTGTATTCTGTCATTTTTTTTTTTCTCACATTAGCTGCGGACAATGAAAGCAGCCATTCGAAAGCAGACCAAGTATGCCATCTGATAAATTAGTCACAGTGGAGGCATTAAAATTTTTAAACTTCCCCAAAAGAGGTGTTAATTGAAAAGAGAAATAAAAAAAGTGATAAAGGGGTTTTATTGTTTAAAAAAATTCACAAAAAACTTGTCTCCAATGATTCGGAGAATTTTTTTAAAGGGTATTGAGGTACTTATTTCTCCCCTCAAAAAAAATGTTTCAGTCACAATAAATTTTAATCAATTTGCCCGAAGTTATTCGAAATGTCCACAAACTGTCAAAACTTATTTTCCAAGTAATTCATATTTTGCCCAAATAGAGTTCAATTCGTGGGTGGCGGTGGTGGCTTTGGTAAAAATAAATGTCTAGCCGATTTTTTTTAATATTACCATCAACAAAATCCATAATAAATTGTGGGCGGCGGGGTTGCGAAACTAAATGTTCTTAATTGTAATTGATGTTGTTTGGACGTCTTAAGCGAGGGCAGTCATTGCCTGGCTGGCTGGCGTCGACTTTTCTTGGGGTTTTTCTTTCGAAAAATTTTGTCCCATGTCCTTGTCTTGCCTTTCTCTCGAGGAATCTACTTCATCTGCTTTGGGGTATTACTTAGTTAAAATAAATATTATTTGTTCTCCACTTTTGTTTGTCTACTACTTTTTTTTCTCCCTCTCCTTCTTTCTTTCTTCTTTTATACAATTATGTCTCATTGAATTTCTTGTAAATGCTCTCTGCTGCATTATGCGTCTTGTGGCCCCTGAAGAAGAAAAAAATAAAAAGCTTATTGGGTTTCTGCTTTGTTGCTTAAGTGGAAAAACTATAGCATGGATGAAAATCCTCGAATGGCAGCCAGACAGTGCAGCCGAATGTTTGACAGAAGCACCAGAGAGTCTTCCATAATAATTTGCTTTTCTTTGTTTGTTTATTCTGGAGTTGGTGAAACAACAGCGCAAAAAAGGAACTACGAAGAATGGAAGAATAAATATGCAATGCCACTGTATGAAGGGAATGAGATCCGTTAAATACAGCAGTAAAACTTTTTAATTTATAATTCGCGGAGTTACCGTAAGGACTAGTGAAAGAAGGCACAGTGTTTAAAATGTCTTCACAAAATTTGCAGGAAAAAGGAGACCTCATTTGTTGTAAAAAAATTCCCACAAAAAGGTAATACCTTCTTTACAAAATTTTCAAAGAAAAAAGCAACGTTTGCTCTTCAAAATCTCCCGAGAAGTGGAGAAAGAGAACCAGGAGAAGAGAGGAAAGAAGACCAAGTTTGCTCCCCAGACAAGTGTAATGTTGCCAATACTCAACTCCCCATGAGGAGGAGCTAGCTTTGTATTGTCAATTGTCTGCCAAATTTCCTGAAAAGAGCACCACATTCGCATCCTAAAAAGTCCTTAAAAGAAGGCTCCCAAAAGAGAAGGATTAAATTTCGTTAAAAAAATGGGTTAGAAAGATAACCAAATTCACTCTATAAAACTCTGGGTAAGAAGAGAATCCGAACTCTACCAAAATCTTTATGGAGAGGACAGGATTTTCTCTACAAATTTTTCTAAGAGCAGAATATTTGCTATATAAAAATTGATTTTGAAATTTATAACATTTGTAAATTGAGTACCAAAAATGTACTATGAAAAGAGACCACGCTCATGGTACAGTTCCCAAGAAAAATGTAATGCCTTCTTTACAAAATATAAAAAAAATGCAGCGTTTGCCCTAAAAAATCTCCCGAGAAGTAGAGAAAGAGAACCAGGAAAAGTGAGGAAGAGATGAGAGGAAAAAGGACTAAATTTTCTCCCCAGACAAGGATGAGGAGGAGCTAGTTTTTCACAAAATTGTCTACCAACATTTCCTGAAAAGAGGACTACATTGGCTCCCTTAAACGTCCATCAAAGAAGGACATTTTTTATGAGAAAGGATTGTTGCTTCTACACAATTCACTTGGTATAAAGTTAACTTTCCCTAGATGAGGAGGATTTTCGTTAAAAAATGGGTTAAAAAGAGAACCAAATTTGCTCTTTAAAACTGGGTAGGAAGGGAGTCCGATCTCTACCAAAATCTTTATGGAGAGGACAGGGGTTTCTCTACAAAATTTTTTAAGAGGAGAATATTTGTTATACAAAAATTGCCACATTTTGCCGATTCATTTTCTGAAACAAATTTGATCCACCGATTTTCCTGAAAAGAGAACCACATTCGCTCTATACAATTCCTCATAATAAGGGCTCCATGTGGTTTACAAAATTCGCTAGAAAGGGTACTGTATTTGCTCCACAAAATGACCCGGTGTTCTTCACACAATTATCAGTGAGAAGGACGACCAAGTTTGATTTACAAAAGTGGGTATGGAGACCGTCAAAATTCTCTGTAACGAGACCGGCGGATGCTACACAAAATTTATATTGGAAGTCCTAGGTTTACTCTATAAAAAGGACTAACTTTTCCGATGAGAAGACCCACATTTCCCTACACAAAATTGTTTTTGAAGAGGACAACATTTGCCCTACAATTAAGAGAAGACGGTTTGCTCTACAAGATTGGCTAGGGACATTTGCTCAATCAAATGTCTCAAGAAGAGGACAAGCTATACTCCACAATATTAGCTAGGAGTTGGACAACGTTTTGTGCGAGGCTGGACAAGATTGTTTCACAAGAGCAGAACAAATTTTGATCTACAAATTCCTTCCACTTTTGCTTCATTAAATTGTCTAGGAAGAGGATCAAGTTGGTTCCACAAAATTGGCAAACAAGAAGATTAAGTCTGTTCAAGAAAATGTGAATAAAACTACTCATACTCTAGGAAATTGATAAAATGGAAGACAAAATGTCCCATGAAAAGAACTTTGTGTGCTCTACAAATCTACCAGGAAGAGGACAACTTTTTGCTCTACAAAATTGACTATAAAAAAAATATAAAGTTTTATGGAACTTCTGAGAAAGAATACCCTTTTGGATCACAACATTGATTCTAAAGAGGAATAAGATTGCTCTACAAAAATTTGTATGAAGAAAACCATACTTGGTCTACGAAAATTCAATGGAACGAAAAATTGTTCTACAAAAACCTCTATAGACAGGACAGAATTTTCTGTACGAATTGCGGATATGCTTGTATACTACGGCACAATTTTCTCTGTAAAGACATCGTTTACTTGTCAAAATTGCCTGAGTTTTCTCCACAGGAATTGTTTAGAAGGACCACTATTGCTTGACACTTTTGCTCTTCTAAGAGGAGAGCCATGTTTCCTCTGCAAAATTGCCGGTAAAAGGAACTCTTAAGCTGCTGCACAAAACTGCTCTTAGGAGAGAGAAATTTTACTTCACAGAATTTTCCTATGAGAATATATAAAGACCGCGCTTTTTAACAATATTTCGTATGCGTGGACCATGAAAACGTATAAAAAAGACTGACACAAAACTCCTACCAAAGACTACGTTTCAACTGCAAAAATGTCTAGGGAACTATGTTTGCTCTACAATATTTCCTTTAAAAAGGACTGAGAAGAGGACGAAGTTTTCTTCACAAAACTGTTCTAAGAGAACATATAAAGAAGACTAAGCTTCTTTAAAAAAGAGAGACTGCGTTTGACCGGCAACAATGTCTAAGGGTCCATGTTTGCTCTACAAAATAACCTATAAAAAGGACCTCGTTAGTTCTACGAAATTGCCTCAGAAGAGGACCAAGTTTGTTTCACAAAGCAATTTTAAGAGAACATATAAAGAAGACCGCCTTTCTTTATAAAACTTTTTATGAGAGGACCAAATTAGCTTTACAAACTAAAAAGGGGACTTTCTTTGCTCTACAAAAATTTTCGTAAACGGAAATCCGATTGTAGCACAAAATTGGCTGAAAACAGGGCCACGTTTGCTCTATCAAACATCCTTAATACCACGAAAATTTGACAATTGTAGAATAACTACGACGTCAGTTCTACAAAACTCGTTAGAATGAAGGCTTTGTGTGTCCTAAAAAAATCCTATTAGATAACCTAGTTTGTCTTACAAAAACTCTATAAACTCATGTTTACTCCATTACCTGCAAAAGATGGCTACTTTGCGACACTGAAATTCCTGCGAAGCTGACCAAGATAAGTCTAAAAAATTGACCGAAATAATACGACGTCCGCTCTACAAAATCCAATAGAAAAAGGGCTACATTAGTTCAAAAAATTTCCTATAGGAGGACCTAGTTTACAGTTCACGTTTGTCCTAAAAAAAACTTTATAAATGGGACCCTGTTTTCTCCATTACCTGTATAAAAATATATATGAAAATGACCACGTTTGTAAATCGGATCTGGATTACTCTTTAAAATTGAGTATAATAACAATAATAAAAAATTTCTATAAGAGGATGAATTTTTCATTCAGGTTCGTCACCATGTCTACCCTTTAGGTTGAGGCTAGTAAAAATTTACACTTGTCCAGAAATTTCCTTATAATGGGTACCGTTTCTACCCTTCACTTTTATTTTAGAAAAATCCAGTAAAGGGAGAAAAGTTTGTCCTTCACCTTTCTTCTTAAAAAACTTCGTACAAAAACCCCCTAAAAATTCTCTATGTGGAGAGCCAAATATGGTCCATAAAATTCTCTAGGAAAATCGCCACAATTTTCTCAGAATTTTCTATAAAGAAGCTCATATCTTCTCTAAAAATGTCATATGAAGTGACCTACGCTTGTCCTACCAAATTCTCCATATATCTTTCACGTTGCCTATTCAAAAATTCCATTATAAAGGATTTCCCCCTTAAAAAAGTCCTCCAAAAAATTATTTCCAATTCAATTAACATTAGGAACCTTCATGTCCTATGAAGAGTTCCTAGCTTGGCCAACAATATTCTCCCTTATGAGTATCTCATTTTCTCTACAAAAATTCCTATAAAAGGACATCCTCCTAAAAATTTTTCCAAGAAAAAATTATTCATTTTCAATACAATTTACATTAAGAATCTTCCATATTCTTTTCCACAGTCCACACGTTTACTTCCTTGTCATTAGCCGGTTGCTGGCTCAATTTTTTCTCCTGCCTTTCTGCTGTGATATTCGGCAGCTTTCTTAGCCTGTATTTTTTCTTTATTTTTTTAATTTTTGTAAATTTACTTTTCCCAAGGAAATTCCTTCTTTTCATCTTTTAAATTGCAGTAATTTGTAGCTGTTTTGTTTATTTCTTACACATTCTTTCATTAGTCATAATCATAAGAATAATATGTCTCCGTAACTGTATTGTTGTTGTTTGCAGGATATTTGTGTCCATTCTTTCTACTTCCCATTTCCACGTCAATTAGCATGATTTTTCCCTTGCAGGAAATTTGCCGTGGCTTTTACTTAAAAATATGGTCTTCTCGGCAAAGACGAACATCATCATTATGAAAGTTTTTTTTTCGTTTTTGGACAAGGTAAACAGAGGATGTGATATGGTGAGGATTTACTGGAAGATGAAGGAGAAGGATGGCGGCGTAGGTTTTGTGTGTGTTTCTTCGTCCTTTGCTTGAGATTGTTAAAGACACTTAAATACATTTCCTTAATAAATGAAAAGAAAAATTTGAGGAATTGATGAGGATGTTAAAAAATTTTTGAAGATAAAATCAAGTCATTGCGAAATTTGTAACAACAGTACTGCCTCCGTGAGCTGGGGTCAACTCGTGGCAGCCAATGTTATGTCGCAGAAATTTATTTCAATCAGTGACCAGAGTAAAAAAGACACAAATGCCATGGCTGGGGATCAGGTAGGTTTTATTGGGGTTCTATTAGGTTGTGGTTTTAGGCTAGTATTCAAAGTGGAATGTTCTGGATCCTCCTTGGAAGGAACTCGCCAAACTGTTAGCGGTGTTTCCTGCAGCTCGTCAGAGGGAAACATTTGTGACAGTGAGAACACACATCGTCGAAATCACTAGCAGCTTTAGGACGTCATAATGTGAATATCCTTTCCGATTACGCCACCCTTGGGAGCTGTATAAAGCGGCCGAAACACATTTCGGGGCAAAATAATACATGGTCGGGAATATGAGTGCCGAACGAAGTATGTTTGCCGGAATATAAGTAGTCTTCGAATCACACTTATATGAATCAGCCAAACTCGGGATATAAGAAACACACTTATACGAAATATTTGACTCGAAATAAATTAAGCGTACGAAACACACTGATACGAAATATTTGACTCAGAATATTTAGCGTATGAAAAACACTTATACGAAATATTTGACTCGAAATAAAAGTGGCGTACGAAACACACTGATACGAAACATTTGACTTGGAATATAAGTGGCGCACGAAACACACTGATACGAAATATTTGACTCGAAATATAAGTGGCGTTCGAAACATACTGATACGAAATACTTGACTCGAAATAAAAGAGGCGTACGAAACACACTGATACGAAATACTTGACTCGAAATAAAAGTGGCGTACGAAACACACTGATACGAAATATTTGACTCGGAATATATGTAGCGTATGAAAAACACTTATACGAAATATTTGACTCGGAATATAAGTGGCGCACGAAACACAATGATACGAAATATTTGACTCGGAATATAAGTGGCGTACGAAACACACTGATACGAAATATTTGACTTGGAATATAAGTGGCGCACGAAACACACTGATACGAAATATTTGACTCGGAATATAAGTGCGTACGAAACACACTGATATAAAATATTTGACTCGGAATATAAGTGGCGTTCGAAATACTTGACTCGAAATAAAAGTGGCGTACGAAACACATTGATACGAAATACTTGACTCGAAATAAAAGAAGCGTACGAAATACACTGATACGAAATATTTGACTCGGAATATAAGTGGCGTGCGAAACAAACTTATACGAAATACTTCACTTCTGAGTACTTTAAACCCTGGAAGAGTATTGCCTCCATATAACGGTACCTCCCAATATTCAATATTTTTACGATTTTAGGGACATTATTCACCGGAATTATTTCAAATTTCGTATGTAGAGTTCGCAATGGGTACTACAGCCTCTGACAAAGAATTGCGTATAAATGCCCAAATTGTGTATGCTGGCCCACGTCTTGGTATAGGTCCCATGTATCAGTACCTCTCCATATTCGGTATTTTGACGATTTTTAATAAAATATTCACCGAAAGGCCCAGGTCTCGCATAGGCCCCATATATCAGTACCACCCCCGATATTCGGTATTTTGTTAATTTTAAGAACATTTTTTGACAAAAGTTACCTATGAAGGTCCACGTCTTCGTACAGGCCACAATATTATGGCTATATTCGCTTTATTTAAGATTTTAACAGAGTTTTTAAAGGATTTTTTTTTTGAAATTGTCAAATTCGTTCCAAATGGTCGAGGGTATTCCAATATAGGCCCGGCCGAACTTATTCTTTTATTACTTGTTTGAAGAATATTTTTCTCAAAGAGCTATCTGAGCCACACGATGTATGATGATGAATTATTGGCGAACTATCCAAGTAAATATTTTAAATTTTTTGTAAGGACTGTTCAGGGCGTAATCTTAATTTCATTTGCAAGGTCTTGCAGTTCAGTAGGTGTCCATAAAATATTTTGTGTATTTCTAGAAAATATTATGTTCATGTCTAGAGAATATTTTTAATGGACTATCAGAATCATGATTTTGAATTTTTCTCATCTAAAATTTTCAAGAACTAAGACAGTTTTAATTGCAAAAATTTTAAAGACTATTATAAGGAAATGCAGTTCTAATTTCAACATTTGAAGGACTTTCAATGGTCTTTGAAATTCCTGAAATAATTAACTGTTGAGTTTTAAAGAATATTTTTCAAAGGACTTTTGTAGCCATGATGTATGAAATTCTAATTCGGACCTCAGTACCTGAAGGAATTTTCAGAGACATTATTTATGCATTTCTTGAGAATATTTTTTGAAGGATTCTCAAAGCTTTTACCTCGTTTTTTTGGATCTAACTTACAAATTCGGACATCAATACCTGAAGGAATTTTTGGAGACATTATCTTGGATTTCTTGCGAGTAATTTTTGAAGGATCCTCAAAGCTTTTACCTCATTTTTTGGCTCTGACTTACAAATAATTCCCATTACCTACCACTCCTTCATTCGAGAAAACATATTTTATATGATAGGATCGGTGCATTTTTGGTAAAAATCTTCTTTGAAATTTCTACAAAAATGAAATTCTGACCTCAATATCTAACGGGCTTGAACAGACATTACCCTGGATTTCTTGAGAATATTTTTTAAGAAGTCTCGAACTTTTATCCTGTTTTCATGACTATTTAATAATTTAAAAAAATTCATTCTGACTACAAAATAACCTGCCTCCCATTACCTTCCATTCCTTCATTCGAGAAATCATATTTTCATTTTCAATTATCCACAAAAAAAATTCCAAATGTCTCATGTTGTAACTCCACAATTTGTTGTTGACAGATTTATGGTCTCTGCCAATGAGCTTTTTTTTTTCTTCGAAATTAGTTACGAGTAGAGCGTAAAATAAACTCTAAACAATGTAACACGAAAATTTCAACATGTTACGCTGCATGCGCCAAGTGAATTAGTAAATGTCAAAAAATTTCAAGCTGTTGGATTTCATTAAATTTTGTAAAACTCCGAAAAAGAAGCAAAACAAAAAAAGTTACGAAGAATAATACATAAACATTTTATGACATATGTACGATTGGGAAATTTAAAAAAAAAAAGGCGAGGGAGCTTTCATTTTCCTTGGAGAGAATGGGGAGAATCGGAGAAAGAAATGAGTGGAAAAAAATGAAGAGAAGGGCAAGTTAAAAATTATCAGTCGGTTGTGCCGACAGACGTATACCCTCAGTCAATGTTCGATTATTTGAATATATTTCGACTTTTGTTATGATTATTCAAATTGTTGACCCTCTATGGAATAGGTTCCGAAAGAATGGGCCAATATTGTCCATTTCGCATATGACCTCAAAAAATATGATATAAATATTGTGAGGTGCCAGGTTTGGACTATATTGGTCACTTCCTTCACTTTATAAGAGATAATTTTTAGAAATGTTTAAATGTACCTGAGGTATCAGATATGGTCGACCGAAGTATTCCATTTTCATACTTCATTTAATACAGATAAAAATATTGGCATGGACAAAGCTACAAGAAAATCGAACATTTATATAAATTCCATATTCATCCCAGATTTCTGGTTGAGGGAGTCGTAAAAAATTGCAGACTTGTTTCGTAAGTTATGACAGATGAAAGTATTGAAAATTGTGACCCTTTGTGGGTGAGGTACCAGCAGGGGTTCCCAGATATATATCATGTTCACAACAGATCTGGTGTTGGCAAAAATGTTTGTATGTGTGAAATTTGGAGAGAGTTTGATACTTATTTCCGATTTTATTCGCGTTTTATTTATTCAAAATTTTGAAACCTTTGTGGGGTAGGTACCAAAAGGAATGAATCCAACTTTGCCATCGTTATAACAGATCTTGTGTTGATGGAAATATTGAGATGTACCAAGTCTGAATGGAATCGGATGTTAATTTCGTGTTTTATGAGCTTCATGAATATTCAAAATTTGGACTCTTTGTGGGAGAAGTACCAGAAGGAGTGGACCGACACATTCCATCTTCCCACCAGACCTTGAGCTAATAAAAATATTTTTATGTGTGTAATTTGAACAAAATCGGATGCATTTTTCGGATTTTATGATCGTTTTGGTTATTCAAAACTTTGACCCTTTGTGGGGGAGATACCAGAAGGAATTTTCCGATCTCTACCATCTCTACAACAGATCTTGTGTTGATGGAAATATTGAGATGTACCAAGTCTGATTGGAATCGGATGTTAATTTCTCGTTGAAGAGCTTGAGGGTTACTCAAAATGTTGACGCTTTGTAGGAGGAGGTACCAGAAGGAGTGGACCGATATATCCCATCTTCACACCGGACCTTGGACTAATAAAAATATTGTGATGTGTGTTATTTGAAGAAAGTCAGATGCTTATTTTGGATTTTATGACCGTTTTGGTTATTCAAAACATTGACCTTCTGTGGGAGAGGGACCAGAAAAATAGTCCGATCTCTAACATCTTAGTAACAGATTTTGTGTTGATGGAAATATAGGGATATTCCAAGCCTGAATGCAATCGTGTTTTATGAGCTTCATGGATACACGAAATATTGACCCTTTATGGGGGAGGTACCAGAACGAGTGGACCGACACATCCCATCTTCACAGCAGATCTCCTGTTAGTAGAAATAATGGGATTGAAAACAATCGGACAACACTTACATCAAATTTTATAAAAGTTATAATTATTCTAAATGTTCACCATTTGTGGGTCAGGTACTTGATTAAGTAGGCCTATATTGTCCATTTTCGCACCTGTCATAGCACTGATGGAAATATTAGTGTAACTGAGAATAGAGTCCAATCTCCCTCTTCGATTGTCAAATCTATTCTTTATTCGTATCCTGCTCGGAGAATCAATGTTTTTAATAACCAGAATAGAATACAATCTTCCTCTTCGATTGTCAACTCTATTCCGTTTTCGGCTCGACTGGAGCAATGTAGATTGAGAAAAGAAACACGACCGCTTCATTAGAGTGCTATTTCAATTCTGGATCCTGCTTGAAGGATCAATGTTATTGAGAATAGAAAACCAACCGACTGATTTGGTTGTTGATTCAATTCTGATTTTATGTCAAAAATATGTTTCTTAAGTTCTACAAAAAGTAATCTAACTTAACCTAATCGCAGCCACAAAATTATTCTTATCTATAATTTTAGAATATTTATTGTTTATTGTTAGATTTTCCCAGCGCCTCAACCGCACTCAAAAGTATGTACAAAGTATTTTGTACAATCAGGATATACAAAGTTGAAGCAAAATCGGATTATCGTTTCTCTTTCTGTGCAGAAAGTATTTTTTTTTTTTTTTTTTTTTGAAATTTCGACCTTTTGTAGGAGATGTACCAGAAGGAATGAGCCGATATTGTCCATCTCCGATCTCCATCTAAACTTAACAATAATATTACGATGTACCGAGTTTGGATCAATTCGATACTCCCTTCGAGACTCATCGTTTGCACCAGACAGACAGACAGACAGACGGACGGGGGGACATCATTAAATGGACTTCAAATATCCTGAAACGGATTTGGTCCAAAGAGACCTGGATCTAAAATCGCTATTTGGATTAGGTACATTTTGCCCGAATCATATGATACATACTTTATCTAGTCATGTGGCTGATGGTATAAAAAGTAATATTCAACATTTTCAATCCAATATATATTCTGGTATCCTTTTTGATATCCTTGAGAGTTTTGTCACTTCACTGAATATCCTTCGATCTTATCAAAAAAAAAAAAAAACTGTATTGTCGACATTTTAAAAATACAGGATGCCCATTGTGTGTATATCTGTGTAGGATGTAAAGATATTCCCTTCTGGCCTCATCTCCCAAATACACTAGAGCCTCGACTTATGTTGTCCCTATTAGCATCGCAAAAAGTATAGGTAGCCTTTTAAAAACTATTAAAAATACAATTTAGGCTTTGTTTTGAATATATTTTGTCAAATGAATTAAACCTCATTGCGTTTTGTCAGAATTCTTTGATCCCAGTAAACGACGCAAGTCGAGGCTCTAGTGTACTTATTTTTCAAATTTATTCACATCCTAGATGAACTTAGAATCCAAATGTAATAAGTGTTGATCATTGTGTGGGAAGTAAATATTGTCCTCTCTTGTCTCATCACCCAAATACACTAGGGCCTCGTCTTGCATTTTGTGGATTTGCATAGCTTAGATTTACATACCTTTTTAAAAACTTATAAAAATACTCAATTTTTAATTTAGTTTTGAATATTTTCTCATAAAAATGTTTTTTGGTATATTTTGTCGCTTTTCTCCTGTGCCTGCTAACGATGTAAGTCGAGGCTTTAGTGTACTTATTTTATAAATCGTTATGATGAACCTTCATTGTCAAGAATTTCAAATTAAGGCACAGTCTAGGTGAACTTCCTTTATCTAGGATTTTAAGCCTTTGTGGGAAGTAAAGTTACTCCCTCTTGTCTAATCTCTCAAAAACACTAGAGCCTCGTCTTGCGTCGTCTCAATTTGCATCGCTTCGATTTGCGTAGCTTTTTGAAAACTATTAGGAATTATTTTTTTTTTTTTTTTGGCTTTTTTGAAATATGTTCTCAATTAATTTAAATTCCAGAAAATGTTGTCGCCTTTCTACGACCCTGTAAAGGTTGCAAGTCGGGGCTCTAGTTTAGTTATTTTTCAAATTGATGCACCGACTATATGAACTACCTTTGTTAAGGATTTTAAGCCTTTGTGGGAAGTAAAGATATTCCCTTCTTGCCTTATCCCCCAAAGTACACTAGAGCCTCGGCTTGCGTCGTGCCGATTTGCATCGCAAAAATTACACTAGAAGTGACAAAAAAATCATGTCGACGCAAATCGAGGCTCTGGTGTACTTGGGGGATAAGGCGAGAAGGGAATATCTTTACTGCCCACAAAGCCTTAAAATCCTCGACAAAGGAAGTACATCTAATTTGTGCATCAATTTGAAAAATAAGTACACTAGAGCCTCGACTTGCGTCGTCGGATCTGCATCGCTTCGATTTACGTAACTTTTTCAAAACTAATAAAAATACTCAATTTTTAATTAAGTTTTGAATATGTTCTCCAATAAATTAAACTTCATTGCGTTTTGTCGCCTTTCTCCCGTCCCCATTAACGACGCAAGTCGTGACCCTAGTGTACTTATTTTTCAAATGGTTACACATCCTAAATTAACTTCCATTGCCAAGAATTTTGTTAGCCTTTGCAACCATATTTTCACCAATATTTACTCTCTCCTCACACTCCTCCGAACCATTTCAAATTCATTTACACAAAGTTTTCAATTAAAATTTCTCCATTATCTGTGTCAAATTAATTTAGAATTAAATGGACATGCCATAGCTGTCTGTCATTCTGTCCGTTCGTACATATGTTTAATAAATTTAATTATCTTTTATTAGAAATCAATTAAAAAAAAAACCTAACAACATAATATTGTAAATGATATTCTGGTTGGCTGGGAAGCACACAAAAAATTTACATAATAAATTAATTGAATTACACAAATATTAGAAGAACGAAAAAAAAAAACAAAATTATTTTCCAATTATAGATATGAGGGCGAGTGAAAGGTGGAAGAGGCTATACAGATGTTGAATAATTTTTCTAAAATCATTCTTTAATAAATGAGAAAACTTTTAAAGGTAGACAAAGATTTTTTCTAAGGTCTTCTCTGAATGGGAGACCATTTAGAGAACTTTTGGTCATAAAAGTCTTTTGAAGATAAAAGTCAAATACCCCCGGAAAATAATTTAAGGATATTCTGAGCTACATTCCTATTTAAAAGTCGTTCTCAGCTATTTAGATAAGACTACAGAACATGCCAGAGCCTATTTATAGATCGTAAATAGACCTTTAAAAATATTTCATAATCAAAAGGCTTTGCAAAGGTATTCTATATTTTAAATACCTACTGTAGGTCTTGTGCAGGGTGAGAATAAAAAAAACTGCACCAAAGTCAAACGCCATAATTTTAATTTTTTTTTAATTTTCTTCAATGAAAGCAAAAAAATGTCGGAAATAGCATCAAATTTTAGAATAAGTTTAGATTCCAGTTCGAACTGGTCAACTTTGGCACGAATTATGGCTCTCAAACGGCCAATGAAACCACGGTCACACGCTAGCCGAATGTTGCTCTGCGGTATTATGGCCCATTCCCGGCGAAGCGTTTGCTTTGGGGGTGATCGACACTTTTTAGTGCCAACCTTGCTTTCCAAAATACTCGAGGCACAATAGTCCAAAGGATTGTTATCCGGAGATTTTGTTGGCCATTGTGCGCTGGAAATGAAGCGAGGAACCTCATTTTGTAACCTTTCTTGGGTAGAGCGTGCTGAGTACGATGGTGCTGAGTCCTGTTGGAATCTCCAAGGTCTGCGGCCAAAATGTTTGCGTGCCCAAGGCTTTAACGCACGATCCAGAATAATTTCGCAATAATATTCGGCATTTATTCTGATGCCACGGTCGATTAATACGAACGGAGAGCGACCATCGGCTGTTATACTCCCTCCCAAGGCTTTTATACACCCTCCAGAATATATTCGCGTAAAATATTCGGAATTAATTCTGATGCCACGGTCGATAATGCGAGCGGAGAGCGACCATCAGCTGTTATACACCCTCCAGAATATTTTCTCGATAATATTTGTCATTTATTCTGATGCCACGGTCGATTAATGCAAGTAGAGAGCTACCATCGGCAGTTATGGCGGCCCACACCATCACCATGGCCGGCGCTTGAGTTCCAGTGGCCAACCACAGGAGCACATATTCAGCTGACCTCTTTGGCAAGCGCCGATCATACGATCATTTCGTTTGTTTACAAACTGCTGGACAACGAATGTTTTCTCATCGGAGAAAACAAAATTTGGCAGTTCACCACTTTCGGCCAAGTGAAGCAACTTTTTAGCTCTTTTGAGCCTATTTTCTTTCTGTTGCGGTGTAAGTTCTTGCCCTTTTTTGAATTTCAATGGCTTTGCCCCGAGCTCATTTTTCAATATTTGGCAAATGGAATATTGAGGTATATTCAGCTCACGAGCAATTTTTCGACCACTGCGATGCGGGTTTCGATCAAGTCGCTTCGACTACTTTTCGAACCATTTCTGCTGATGTTGCTGTTTTTTCTACCGTCCACTTCCTTGACGTCGAGCTACCCCACCAGTATCTAGATAACAAGCGATGGTACGAGCCACAAAAGATTTATTCACATTTAAATGCTAGAGTGCTCTAACGATAGCCACTTGTGGTTCTCCAGCCAAATATAAAGAAATCACACTATCACGCTTGAATTCCATCACGAATAACTACTTTTCTGGAAAATTCTCACGAAAATGCTTTTTACGCTTGTAAACAATATAATGAGCTGTCACTGGAATAATTTTAAAAGCTATCGGACGAGTGGCTTAGAAATGACAGCAGTCTGAAGTTGGTTGCAATTTTTTTCATATCAACCCTTATAAGAGAGGACTTTAAAGGAGTTTTTGTAAGAAAAAGAGATTCTCTTCTAATCTTTTAATGTTGCACACTTTCTACAGGTATTCTGAACTCCAAAAGGTTTTTTTTAGATATCCGCTATTGGCCATTAGATCCAGAACCTTCAAAAAGTATTCTGTACTTAAAAGCCTTTTGAGCCTATTTTCTTTCTGTTGCGGTGTAAGTTCTTGCCCTTTTTTGAATTTCAATGGCTTTGCCCCGAGCTCATTTTTCAATATTTGCCAAATGGAATATTGAGGTATATTCAGCTCACGAGCAATTTTTCGACCACTGCGATGCGGGTTTCGATCAAGTCGCTTCGACTACTTTTCGAACCATTTCTGCTGATGTTGCTGTTTTTTCTACCGTCCACTTCCTTGACGTCGAGCTACCCCACCAGTATCTAGATAACAAGCGATGGTACGAGCCACAAAAGATTTATTCACATTTAAATGCTAGAGTGCTCTAACGATAGCCACTTGTGGTTCTCCAGCCAAATATAAAGAAATCACACTATCACGCTTGAATTCCATCACGAATAACTACTTTTCTGGAAAATTCTCACGAAAATGCTTTTTACGCTTGTAAACAATATAATGAGCTGTCACTGGAATAATTTTAAAAGCTATCGGACGAGTGGCTTAGAAATGACAGCAGTCTGAAGTTGGTTGCAGTTTTTTTCATATCAACCCTTATAAGAGAGGACTTTAAAGGAGTTTTTGTAAGAAAAAGAGATTCTCTTCTAATCTTTTAATGTTGCACACTTTCTACAGGTATTCTGAACTCCAAAAGGTTTTTTTTAGATATCCGCTATTGGCCATTAGATCCAGAACCTTCAAAAAGTATTCTGTACTTAAAAGCCTTTTGAGCCTATTTTCTTTCTGTTGCGGTGTAAGTTCTTGCCCTTTTTTGAATTTCAATGGCTTTGCCCCGAGCTCATTTTTCAATATTTGCCAAATGGAATATTGAGGTATATTCAGCTCACGAGCAATTTTTCGACCACTGCGATGCGGGTTTCGATCAAGTCGCTTCGACTACTTTTCGAACCATTTCTGCTGATGTTGCTGTTTTTTCTACCGTCCACTTCCTTGACGTCGAGCTACCCCACCAGTATCTAGATAACAAGCGATGGTACGAGCCACAAAAGATTTATTCACATTTAAATGCTAGAGTGCTCTAACGATAGCCACTTGTGGTTCTCCAGCCAAATATAAAGAAATCACACTATCACGCTTGAATTCCATCACGAATAACTACTTTTCTGGAAAATTCTCACGAAAATGCTTTTTACGCTTGTAAACAATATAATGAGCTGTCACTGGAATAATTTTAAAAGCTATCGGACGAGTGGCTTAGAAATGACAGCAGTCTGAAGTTGGTTGCAGTTTTTTTCATATCAACCCTTATAAGAGAGGACTTTAAAGGAGTTTTTGTAAGAAAAAGAGATTCTCTTCTAATCTTTTAATGTTGCACACTTTCTACAGGTATTCTGAACTCCAAAAGGTTTTTTTTAGATATCCGCTATTGGCCATTAGATCCAGAACCTTCAAAAAGTATTCTGTACTTAAAAGCCTTTTGAGCCTATTTTCTTTCTGTTGCGGTGTAAGTTCTTGCCCTTTTTTGAATTTCAATGGCTTTGCCCCGAGCTCATTTTTCAATATTTGCCAAATGGAATATTGAGGTATATTCAGCTCACGAGCAATTTTTCGACCACTGCGATGCGGGTTTCGATCAAGTCGCTTCGACTACTTTTCGAACCATTTCTGCTGATGTTGCTGTTTTTTCTGCCGTCCACTTCCTTGACGTCGAGCTACCCCACCAGTATCTAGATAACAAGCGATGGTACGAGCCACAAAAGATTTATTCACATTTAAATGCTAGAGTGCTCTAACGATAGCCACTTGTGGTTCTCCAGCCAAATATAAAGAAATCACACTATCACGCTTGAATTCCATCACGAATAACTACTTTTCTGGAAAATTCTCACGAAAATGCTTTTTACGCTTGTAAACAATATAATGAGCTGTCACTGGAATAATTTTAAAAGCTATCGGACGAGTGGCTTAGAAATGACAGCAGTCTGAAGTTGGTTGCAGTTTTTTTCATATCACCCCTTATAAGAGAGGACTTTAAAGGAGTTTTTGTAAGAAAAAGAGATTCTCTTCTAATCTTTTAATGTTGCACACTTTCTACAGGTATTCTGAACTCCAAAAGGTTTTTTTTAGATATCCGCTATTGGCCATTAGATCCAGAATCTTCAAAAAGTATTCTGTACTTAAAAGCCTTATGTCGAGATTGCATTTTCCTTTCAATCCCCAACCTCATGCCGTCAAACTCAAAATTTCAAATATAACTTTTTGTGGTTTTGAAATGTTGTTACTGTTTTTGTTGTTGTTTTTCGGAAATGAAAATACGTAATTTGTAATGGGTCGTTGGTAGTCATAAAAGCGACCCCGAAAAATTAAAACAGCTGCTTTATAATTTAGAAATAACAAAAATGAAATTTCCGAAATACCTAGCAAGTGTTTCACATGGTTGTTTGTCTGTATGAGTGAGACGATAGTAAAACAAATTTCCAGTGAAATTAATTCGAATTACGCACATGTTTTCAAAACTATTGTTGATTTTGTAAATCTAACTTGAATTCAGTTTAAATTATGTGGACTTTGCCACAGAGTTTATTAGTGTTGTGGTCTACTCTTTGAAAGGGGAAACGTTTTTGGGGCGATGAAAATTATATGAACCATATTTTTGAAAAGTTTTCCATATTTAAGACTATCGAACCTTTTGGACATTCCTTTATAATGAAATTTTTTTGTCAGAAAATCATCAGAGGTTGTCTAAGGACAGAAGATTTTCTAAAGACTCTAAAACAGAAGACATAATAGTGTGGTTTTTCATTGACAGACATCCATTCATAGATCTTTCGATTGTAGACCCAGAAGATTAGAAAACCTCTCAGAGGCCAGACAGCCGATCATATAAGGGCTCCAAGGATATTATTACGTAGAAGAAGTCTTGGAGGTCTATTATAGGCCAGCAAATAGACAGGCAGTAAATAATGGAATGGATAAAAGAGACCGGGGAATGTACTAAAATTGACGATGTCAGAGGCCAGGAGGTCTTTTATAAATTTTCTGAAAGTCAGGTAGTCTATATTTGGTAAGTTAAAAGCCAGAAAGTCTATAGGGATATAAAGAACAATAGGGATATAAAGAACTAGTTTCAAAGCCCACGTAACATATTAAGGCCAGAAAACCAATCACAGATGGTCTGGCGACATCAAACGATTGTATCAAATGTAGGCCGGAAGATAGGGATTTTATTGCAGATCAGCTACCAGTCCATGAAATCTATCACAGACGATCTGAATGACCAAAGAGCTAAGCGGCCATAGCGCCTCTTATGTGCAATCTAAAACACCTTGAGCCTTACTATATAAGCTGGAATGTTATAGTGCAAAGCTGTAATACCTGTGAGTCGATATATAGTGAGGCCAAGAGCCCAAACAGAAGAGCTGAGAGTCAAGGTAGATAGTCCACTGTAGCAAGGCTAAATTCGCGGGAATTCAATTTGGGAGAACTAATAACCCAGAGATTCTATACAGATGAGCTTAGGGTCCAGGCTAGAAAATTATTCAAAATTGAGGGACTAATTTATCATGATCTGAAGGATATTACAACAAGGCCTGGGAGTCTATATATACACGATCTGGACCATAACGCAGAAATTTAATTACGTGGTTATTTGTTTATAAACAGAAGACGTCAATTGGAAGTCTATCATAGACAAGTTGAAAGAACAGTGAGCTGAGAATATAGGAGAATATGTCAGGAAATCCATTTAAGAAGTCCAAGAAATACCAAAGGGCAAATGTATCATTGACTGTCTAAAAAGCCTTGAAGTATATGCAGATGGTTTGAGAGGACAATAATATCCTGAGGTATATTACAGGATGCCTAAAAAGCCAGCCAGTTTTCCGTAGATGGCAGATGGTACGGAATTCGAGACGAGCTGCGGCACCAGGTATTCTATTATAAATGAACAAAATACATGGAAGCTATAGAGTCGAGGTGATGAGACATAGAATCCTTTATTGACTTTCAAAGAATTTGAAATAGACAAAAAGATCAGGAGTTTCAGTATAAAAGCTATGAGCCAAGATTTCGACTATAGATCAGTCAAAGTGTTGTTGGGCCAAGGGATATATCATAGTCTAACCGCAAGGTCGAAAAAATAACCTGGCAATCAGGAAGTCCATTTCAAACGACCTGAAAGACCACTGATCAGCTAAATGTCAGAGAGTCTACGCGATTCAGCTGAGAGACCTAAAAACTATAACAACGAGATGATGGGACGAACTGGGAGTCTATTATAGACGAACTTAATGATCAGATATCAGGTCAGGCCATGGAATTCCTAAAGTAAAAGTAATCCATAATAGTTAATACGAAGGTCAGAAGTACCGGTTAGTAGGTCATAGTCCAACTATAGACAAAGAAACAAATTGAGAAAAAGCAAAGACTTTCGGAAAGACCAGAAAGTCTATCGCAAATCACGAGAATAAAAGCCAGGGAATATATCATACTTGAGCTAAATTGCCAAGGGTTTACGCGGATGAGCAGATGAGACCATTATAGACAAGATGGAAGGTCATGCAATATATGAGTAATTCTTCAAAGGTCAAGATGTTCCTAATGGACAAAAAGAAGTCTGGAAATGTTAACATAGAAAAAGTTTTGACTCAAAATCTCAATTACATATCCGTCGAAGCGAAGATGGACAAAGGAGTATATTATAATTGAGAACTGGGAAGCCTTTGCAGAAGATTTGAGAGCCATGGATTCAACCATATATGAGCTTAGATCCAGATGTATCTATAATGAAAGAACTGGAAATCCATGGAGTCGGTTTGAGGAGAGCCCAAGTGTCGGGACGAGTTATTTTGACAAACTGAAAGGCTGCAGAATAAAGTCAGGTTACAAGGACCAGAAGTTAGTCATACAATAGTTGGAAGGAAAAGGAAAGCATTGAGTCAGCCATGCATGAGTCTAAATCCAGATGCTTCTATAATTAAAGAAGTGGAAAAACAAGGAGTCTGTCTTAGGTGAGCTAAAGTGAGGGGACGACTCATTTGGGCAAATTGAAAGGCTGCAGAATAAAACCTGGGAGTCGATTTTGGGAAAGTTTAAGTGACTGGTGACTGGCAAACTGAAAGGCTAGAGTCCAATCGAAGACGAGCTGATCAGCCAGGAAGTCCATCAAAGATGTCCTAATCAGAAAAAAGGATATGATGACTAATTTAGGATAATATGGGGGGTTGACAGACAAAAGGATCTTTCGAGGTCTCATTTGGAAAGAAAATCTTCCAAAGGACTATACGTACAAAGGATTTACGATGTTCTGGAATAATTTTGCAAACAATCTTCGAAAGGTATCAAAAATAAAAGGACTTGAAGCCCTTCTATAAATGGAGACCCATATAGAAGTCTCGGCATAGAAGCCGATCCAAGTGCTCAGAAATTTTATTTTTTCCCATTAAAGCTACAACATGGGGAGTTGAGAAACAAAGGATCTTCCAAGGCTTCATTCGGAAAGAAATTCTTCTAAAGGACTATAAGGATTTACGGACAAGGGATTTACGATCTTCTGCAGTTATTTTGGAAACAATCTTCTAAAGGTATCCAAAATAAGACGACTTGAAAACCCCTTCTATAAATGGAGGCCATATAGAATTTTTGACATAGAAGCCGACCCAAGTACTAAGCTACTTTATTTTTCCCCATTAAAGCTACAACATGGGTAGTTTGGGGACAAAAGGATCTTCCGAGGTTTAACTTGGAAAGAAAATCTTCCAAAGGTCTATAAGAATTTTCAGACAAAGGATTTCCGATCTTCTGGATTTATTTTGGAAACAATCTTCTAAAGGTATCTAAAAAGAAAACGATTTGAAAAATCTTTCTATAAATGGAGACTCATATAGAATTCTCGGCATAGAAGCCGACCCAAGTACTCAGCTATTTTATTTTTCCCCATTAAAGCTACAATTTTCCCAACGCAATTGCAAATATTACCTCAAAAAATATTACATTTCCAGCGAGTTTTGCGGATTGTGTAAGATTTTCACAATGTCTAAATGTATATTTCCAATGGAAACCCCCCTCTCCTCGAAAAAAATCCACCCCGCACCATTGATGATTGTGGTATTGTTGCACAGAAACAAAGTAGTTTAATGCCTTTTTCTTTTTTTATTTTTCTCCTCTCTCCTCCATTTTCTGCCATTCATTCCAGCGAGGTTTTCATTATGGATTTCATTGAGAAAAAATAACGACACCAAAAAAAACAAAAAAACATTCGCACAAACGAAAAGAAAAACTACCACATTAGTCGCAGAGGAAAAAAAAAACAAATCGTAAAAACGTTGCCCACAAAAATTGGAAACGATTTTCCATGGAAAACAAAAGCTTCCAAAAATGGTCGGCATGAAAACTTACAATTTTGTAGGATTTTGTGTGGCAGTTTCGGTGATTTTTTTCGTAATAATGGTACTCCCCCTCCCCCTTTGTGTACACAAACCCCTATCCACCTTGCCATGGCCGGAGGCATACTTCATGGAAACCTCTAAAAGCGGCAACAGCAACAAAATAGTCATACATTTATGAATTGTTGCTCATTGCTCGTAACACACAAGTGAGGAGTACATGTGTGTGTGTGTGTTTTGTTGTTGTTGTTGTTTTTTTTAAATAATGAATGTGTGTTTTTTGTTGTTGTTGTTGTTTTTTAATATTTCAAAATGTGAAAATCATTATTTTTTTAAGCTTCGCTTACGTTTTAGGTCATGTACAAGAAATAAAATTGAGTTAGTTTTGTATAACCTCCAGGCCCCCCTCACCGCCATACGATAAACGCACCTCAAAAAAAAATCTGGCCGAGTAAATTATGTTTTACCGGCCTCGGTACCCTATGCCCCGCTGCTGCTGCCAGCAAAGAGCCACACTTTATGTGAACCGCAGCTATGACCACATGCAGGCAAATTTTCATTAGATTTCTGCGTTCTCTAATGTTTTTGTATTGAAAAAAAGAGGCTGATGTTCAGTGGCATGATGGAATTTAAAAAAATTGGATTCAATTCTAAAAAGCCTGGCAACCATTAATGGTTTTCTAGGTTGGACGAGCAGAAAGACCAGGAAATCTGATAAAGCCGGATTGAATATAATGTGACTTGTTGGAAAGTGAGATTTGACTCCTAGGAGCCTATGAGGGACAAAAGGCAATTATAGACGGTTTAAAGAACAGGGAGGTTATTGTAGTCAATCTGAAAGACCTGTGGAGTCTATATTATTAAGGACCAGGGAGTCTGCATAAGAGCTAGATTTAATTTTGGACAAGTTAAAGGGCCTAGAAGTCTATTTGAAGGGTCAGAAAGTTCAGTATAGAAGCGCTGAATGGCGGAGTTTTATTTTACACTTAATGTAATAACCCGCAGCTATGACCGCATGGAGGTAAATTTTCATTGGATTTCAGAGTTCTCTAATGTTTTCGTATTGAAAAAATAAGGGTGATGGTGAATGGCATGATAGAGTTTAAAAAAAATTGTATTCAATTCTAAAAAGCCTGGCAACCAATAATGGTTTTCTAGGTTAGATGAGCGGAAAGACCAGGAAATCTGGTAAAGCCCGATTGAACATAATGTGACTTGTTGGAAGGTGAGATTTGACGTCTAGGAGCCTATGAGGGACAAAAGGCAATTATGGGCGGTCTGAAGGACAGGGGGGTTATTGTAGTCGACCTGAAAGACCTGTGGAGTCTATATTGTCGAGTTAAGGGCCAGGGAGTCTGTCGTAAGTGCTAGATTTTATTTTGGACAAGTTAAAAGGCCCAGAAGTCTATTTGAAGGATCAGGAAGTTCAGTATAGAAGCGCTGAATGACAGAGTTTTATTTTACACTTAATGTAATAACCCGCAGCTATGACCACATGCAGGCAAATTTTCATTGGATTTCAGAGTTCTCTAATGTTTTCGTATTGAAAAAAAAAAAAAATTAAAAAAGCCTGGCAACCAATAATGGTTTTATAGGTTGGACCTACCAGAAAATCTGGTAAAGCCCGATTGCATAATGTGACTTCTTGGAAGGTAATCAATGCCTTTTTAGGTGAGCTGGGACGTCTAGGAGATTCAGAAAGACGAAAGGCAATTATAGGCGGTCTGAAGGACAGGGGGTTATCATAGTCGACCTGAAAAGACCTGTGGAGTCTATATTGTCGAGTTAAGGGCCAGGGAGGAGTCTGTCATAAGAGCTAGACTTAATTTTGGACAAGTTAAAAGGCCCAGAAGTCTATTTGAAGGGTCAGGAAGTTGAGTATAAAAGCGCTGAGGGGCTGAGTTTTATTTTACACCAGCTAAACGGCCAATGAGCCTTTTTTCTACGAAAGGAAAGGCCAGCGTCTGACAACCAACTATAATTTTTTAAATTAAAAAAATCTGGCAATAATATAACGGTTTTACATCCTAGGTCCTTTGGACCAAATTCGTTTCAGAACATTTGGAGTCGATCGATGTCTGACCGTCAGTCTGTCTGCCTGCTGGTTGGTACTCCCGATAACTCTCGAAGGGAGTATCCGATTTGCTCCAAACTTGGTACATCGTAATATTAATGTTAAACTTAGATCAAGTTCGGAGATGGTCAACATCGGTCCACTACTTCTGGTACCTCCCCCACAAACTGTCGAAATTTTCAAAAAAAAATATTATCTGCACAGAAAGCGAAACGATAATCCGATTTTGCTCCAACTTTGCAAATACAAATATTTGCGTCAGTTCTACGTCGGTGCAAAAGTGGACAATATCGGTTCACTCCAGCAAGTACTTCTCTCACAAAGGGTCAAAATTTTGAATAATTATAAAATTATAAAATATGATAAAAAAAAGTCCGATTGTCTTCAAATTACACACATCACGATATTTTTATTAATTCAAGATCTGTTCTACCCACAAGTTGGTCAGGGTATTATGTCTTTGTGCAATTGTTTGTAAGAGGCAAAAGGAAACGAGATAGACCCATAGTTCATTTTGATGATCTGCATAGAATCATATTCTGAGTCGATTTATGCATGTCCGTCCACCCGTCTGTCCATGTATTTTTGTAAGCAAAGTACAGTTCGCATTTATTGCCCTATCCAGATGAAATTTTGCACAAATCATTTGTTTGGCCCAAGGACGAACCCTATTGAAATTGGAGATAATCGGTCAAAATTTAGATATAGCTCCCATATATATTTTTCATCCGATTTGTTATTTTTGTCCTCCGCGGCCGTAATAAGCACTCTGTAACAACAATATTTGGGAAAATATATCAAATACAGCTCAGAAATACATTTGCTAAATTTTTTCGAGATCGGTTCAGATTTGGATATAGCTCCGATATATAACTTCGTCCGATTTACCGTATATTGTGCACCAAATGTCTAATATTGGCCCAAAAGCTAATATGTCAAATTTGGTGAAGATCGGTTCAGATATAGCTATAGCTCCCATATATACGGTTCATCCGATTTGTCATATTTGTTACCCTCAGCCGTAATATGCACTCAGTAACAACGATATTCAGGGAAATATATCAAATACAGCTCAGAAATATCTTTGCCAAATTTTATCGAGATCGGTTCCGATTTGGATATAGCTCCCATATATATTTTTATCCGATTTCAAATTAATTTTGCACCAAATGGGCAATACAAGTCCGAATTTAAAAGATACAAATGCTTCGGCATATGTTATAAAGATGGTAGGGATCGGACTATTCCTTCTGGTACCTCTCCCACGAATGGTCAACATTTTGAATAACCAAAACGATTATAAAATCTGAAAAAGGCATCCGGTTCTCTTTAAATTTCACACATCACAATATTTGTATTAACCCAAGGTCTGGTGTGAAGATGGAACATATCGGACCACTCCTTTTGGTACCTCCCCCACAAAGGGTCAACATTTTAAGTAGCCAAAGTCTGGCAACGATTTCTTATTTGAAAAGTGTGGCCACAAATCGTACGTTTCGTAGGAAAAGATTCTTACAGCCAATCGTGATTTAAAAAAATAGGAATGTGTGGGTGAACCATTGTGGTCTACAAACTAAGTAAGTCCGGAAACAAACCGTGATTTAAGAAGTAGAAATCGTGTTCCTAGAAATAGAAAAGTACGGAAACAAATCGTCCGGAAACAAATCGTACTATGAGAAATAAGACAGTCTGGTGACCAATTCGACATCAAAATCTGAACTGAAAACATACTTTTTTTCCGAAATCGGAAGAAAATCCGAAAAAAAATTAGATGGAAACTTACAAATTTTTGCGCCCAACTGTGGGTGGCTAATATACACGAGCGCCATCTGAGTCGCTTTAATCTACATGAGTGCCCTATGATGAGGCAAGCTACCCGTAAGCCAAGGCCTCGTAGGCCAGCTACTCCACAGTCGAGATCTCTGAATCAGGCTACAGGCGACAGCTGTGGGCTCTGAAAACAGGTACTCCACAGCAGAGGCCTTTGACGCCAGCTACTCACAGCGGAGGCCTCTGAGGCCCGTTACGCTTCAGCAGACAAGCTATTAAAGGTAGAGGCCTCTGAGGTCAGATTTTCCCCCATCAACGCCATCTGAGCACAGCTACTCTTCAGCAGAGGTCTCTGAGGCTTGCTACTCTAGAGCAGAGGTGTATGAGACAAACTACCCTACAGCAGAGGCCTCTGAGGCGGCCAATTTAAACTTTCTTAAACAAAATACTGGCGTGTAAGAGAGAGTATGGCGGCCTATTATGAATCAAGGATCCTTTTAGAAAAAAACATTCGGGTCCAACTCATTATTGACCCAAGGGCCATTCAGATTTACATTTAAATCTCCTATCCCTTCAACTTTAGAATTGACACCTTCCTGGTTCTTCAGCTCCTTAATTGTAGACTACGACACAATTTGGCTTGTACCTAATAGACTGACTTCCTGCCACTTTAGTTTAGAATACGACCCCCGATGATTGGGGTCATTAGTAGCAAAACTACCGACCAATAAGGAATCCCCTTTTGGTTCCTACTTATTCTCTCCATTGACTCCAAATTACGGATCCAATCATGGGTCTCCCTTGGCAAAATATTGCAGCCCAATATAGATTCAATAATTTCAATCAACTATAATTGGATCTCTGACTCTACAGCCCCTTCAGAGACTCTTGCTTCTCAGCTTCACACGAGACTCCCTCACATATTGGCTCGTCTATAGCAGACCCTTGAAATACTGAAGCTCTGACGTAGTTGTATTGATAAAAAAAAAGTTCTGGAGCATTCTTGTTTGTCTTCTAAAATAAAAATAACGGTTCCCAAGCGTGAGGGTTCCCAATCGCCAAATTTTAAGTTATTTAATAGAGTCCGATATGTAAGACTTCCGATACACAAATTGCACAAAGGCTTGTCTTGTACTATTCAAATCCTAGTGGCCACTAATCGTTGACTTTTAAGCGGAAAATTGAGTCATTTAATAACAATTTTTTGTTTTCTTTTAAGAATCAACCATGCGTTCTTGAAAAGGTCTTTTAATAGAGAATTCTGGCGCCCAATCGTGGAAATTTTAGCAGATGAATTTGACGTTGAATCATTGGTTATCGTAAAATTTTGGCGCGGTATCTGGGGTATTTTAAAGATTCAAACACCGAATTGTGGCTTCTTGGCGCCCAATTGTGCACCTTTTAACAGACAAAATTGGTTGCGGATCTTTTAAATAAGTTTTTTATCCAAATTGAAAATTTCTATGTGGGCACTTTTCGGACTCAATCTCTCCATACCACAACTGCACTTCCCGTTTTTTAACCGATTTTGTTGAAGCTGAAACACAAACAAAAAAAACTGACCTTTAGCCTCCGCCCAGACGACAATGGTTACTCCAAAGGGAAATGGACAATTATTGAAATTGCAAATCCATTATTGTATGGAAAAACAAAAAAAAACAACAACAAAATAACAACAATACTGGAAAATCACAATTATTTTACATGACTTTGTTATTCAATTCAGTGGCCAGGGTAAACTTGTTCAGACATTACCAGCAAAATTTCCATAATAAAAAAGTCATCAGATATGGGGGGGGGCAAAGCGGCGGACAATGGGAAACCAGATAATTTTGAAATAAAAGAATTAGCTTATTCATATTATACAGGAAAAAACACACACACAAACTCATACATATATTTCCATATGTGTTTGTGGTAACATGTGGTCAATGGGTTGTCGAACTGACTGATGGTCTGCTTGACCAGCTTGGTGACTCTATCAAAATTCCAAAGAATGAAGTATAAAACATTGAATCTCAATTATTAATTTCATTCTGCTTCTCTTCCCTCCCTCTCTTCTCCTACTCCCTCCATTTTTCAAATTTCAAATCCCCCGTTTTCCGATAATTACCTTAATAGTGTTGTTGCTCTTTTTTCGGTTTCGGTTGTAGAATCCAACATTACCCTAGCACACATAAATGAGGGAGTGACCCAACTAAAATACGTGTTTGCTTGCATGCCTAACTATTTTGAGTTCAAGGTCAAGGTTCATTGTCTGCTGTTTGAAGGAATGTCGTCCCTCCCTGTTTTTTTCTTCTTCGGAGAATTATAGTTGAAATGTGTGTGAGTGTGTTTAAACATTTTTCAGAAATAGGGGTTGTTTGTAGTTTTTGTGGCATGTCAAGCGTTTTCAGTTGTTTTTTTAAGCAAAGGGACAGCCTATAGGGAGATAAAATACCAAGAAATTCCACCATATGGATATGTCTTGTGTTGAGACCATGCTGATTGTTGAAATGCACAACGGGAAAGCAAAAGAGGAGGTTCATTCTAAAAGAATTCTGGCACCTTATCGTGCCTCTCCTGACATAAAATACCTGAGCTCAATCTAGTGCCCAATAATGGATCGTTTAGAAGATATACCATGGAAATGAAATCTGGAACGAATGGGGGATATTTTTATTGACATATTCTGGCGCCCAATCATCGGTCTTTTAAGTGGAAAATTCCGAAGCCCAGTTGCGAATCTTTTAATAGAAAAACTTTGAAAGCCAATTGTGGGTAACTCGATAGCCAAGACCTAATACCCACTGTGGGTCTTTAAAATGAAAAGTCTGGCACTCAATCGTGAGGTTTCAAATGGCAAATCCTGTCTACAAATCGTAAATATAGAGGACCTTGAATTACGAAAAATTTTGGTGCCCAATCGTAGGTATTTTAATAGCAAATTATAGTGCCCAAATAGGGCCTTTCAAATAAATATTTGAGACCAATCGTGGAGGTTTTATAAAAAAAATCTGGCGCCCAATTATGAGTATCTAAATGTACAAAGTCCAGATATTCTATAGCAGAGGCCTCTGTGGACGCGTTCTCTACAACAGGGCGCTCCGAGGTTCATTACTCTTTAGCAGAGAACTCTGAGGCCAGCTACTCTACATCTGATGTCTCTGAGGACAACTCATCTTCAGCAGAGGCATCTGAGGCCTGCTAATATTCAGCAGTGGCCACTAAGACTATATATATTATAGCAGAGAACTGTGGGGATAGGTTCTCCACATTAGCGCAATCTAAGGCCAGCTATTCTTCATCAGAGGACTCTGTGGCCAGCTACTCTTCAGCGGAACCCGGTTACTCTACAGAAGTGACCACTGAGACAAGCTGTTCAATGGCAGAGACCTCTGGAGTTAAGTTCTCCACAGCAGCGCCATATGTGGCCTGCAACAGTGCTCCCAGTGGCCAGCTACTCTACACCAGAGGTCTCCGAGGCTAACTACTCCAGACCAAAGGCCTTTAAGGCCAGCTACTCCAGAGCACCGCCCTCTAAGGTCAGCTGCTCCACTAGAGCACCCTCTTAAGTCAACCATTCTAAAGCAGAGTTCGCTGAGGGCAACTACCTTACAGCAGTGACATCTGACGCCAGGTATTCTACGCAGTGCCCTCTAAGGCCACCTACTTCACAGCAGATGTATCTGTGGCCAGCTAGTCTACAGCAGCGCCATCTAAGGCCACTTACCTTAAATCAGAGTTTTCTGAGGGCAGCTACTCTTCAGCAGAGGCCTCTGTGGCTAGCTAATCTTCAGCATTGATCACTTAGATCAGTTATTCTATGGCAGAGGCCTCTTAGGCCATGTTCTCTACATCAGCGCCTTCTGAGTCCAGCTACTTTTGTGCAGAGGTCTCTGTCTGCTGTCTGCTCTTACTCTACAGCAGAAGCCAACTAATCAACAGCAGAGGCATCATAGGTCAAGTTCTTTACATCATCTCCCTCTGAGGACAGCTAATCTTCCGCAGAGGCCTTTAAAGACAGGTTCTCCACATCAACGTCTTCTGAAGCTATCTATTCTAAAACAGAGACGTCTGAGGTCAGCTATTCTATGACAGAGGCCTCTAAAGACAGGTTCTCCACATTAGCGTCCTATGAGGACAGCAACTCCACAGCAGAAGCCTCTTAGAAAAGTTATTCTATGGCTGATGCGTCTGAGGCCATGTTCTCCACATCAGTGCCTTCTGAGTCTTTAAGACTAGCTATTCTTTGACAAAGGTCTCTGAGACCAGGTTCTGTATACCAGCGCCCTATGCGGCCAGCCACACTTCAGCAGGGGACTCTGAGGCCAGTTACTCTAGAGGCTACTACTATTTAGCAGTGGCCTTCAGGGCAGAGGCCTCTGAGACCAACTACATTGCAGCATAGGCCTCGGAGGACATTTAAGGCCAACAACTCTACAGCAGTTATCTATGCGACCGCCTACTCTACAGCAGAAGCCTCTGAGGCCAGCTACTCTATAACAGAGGACTCTGATGTCAGCTATTGCACAGCAGCGCCCATGTTCTCCACATCAGCGCCCTCTTACACCAGCTACGTTACAGCAGATGCCTCTGAGGCCAGCTATTCAACGGCTGATTCCTCTGAGGCCATGTTCTCCACATCAGCACCCTCTGAGGCTATCTAGTCTACAACAGAGGCCTCTAAATCCAGGTTCTCCTCATCAGCGTCCTCATCAGCGTATGAGGACAGCTACTCTACAGCAGCGATATCTGTGGCCACCTACTCTACATTAGTTACTATTCAGTAGTTGTCTTTAAGGCCAGCTATTCTTTGACAAAGGCCTTTGAGACCAGCTACTCTACAGCAGAGGTCTCTCAGGCCACCTAATCTTAAGCAAAGGTCTCTGTGCCCTAGCTACTTTACAGCATGGGCTACTATTTAGCAGTGGCCTTTAAGTCGAGCTATTCTTTGGCAAAGCGCTCTGAGACCAGGTTCTTTATACCAGCGCCATCGGCGGACCAGTTACTATGTAGGAGCGCCATTTGTGGCATGCAATACTGCAGCAGTGCTCTCTGAGGCCAGCTACTCTAGAGGCTATTACTATTTAGCAGTGGCCAATAAGGTATTATTTAGCCAGCCACTCAACAGCTGAGGCCCCCGAGACCAGTTACTGTACCGACGAGGCATCTGAGACCATCTACTCTACCTCAGAAGCCTCGAAGGCTAACTACTCTACAGTAGAGGCTTCGGAGGCCAGCTACTATACAATAGAGGCCTCTGAGGCCAGCTACTCTACAGTAGAGGCCTTTGGTGGCCAACTACTTTATAGCAGGGGTCTCTGAGGTCAGGTTATCCACATCAGCTCCCTCTGAGGCCAGATAGGCTTCAGCTGAGGCTTCTGAGATCAGCTACTCTACAACAGCCTACTCTGAGGTCAGCAGCTATCTCCGATGCCAGCCCTCTAAGGTCAACTACTTAACGGCAGCACGTCCTGAGGCCATATAGATAACCGCAGGGACCTTTGGCCTCTGAGGCCAGCTACTCTACAGTAGAGGTCTTTGGAGACCAACTACTCTTTGGCCGAGGCCACTGTGGCAAACTACTACTCTACAGCAGAAGACTCTGAGGCAAACTACTAATCTACAGCAGAAGCCTCTGAGGCTAACTACTCTACAGTAGAGACTTCGGAGGCCAGCTACTATACAATACTGGCCTCTGAGGCCAGCTACTCTTCAGTAGGGGCCTTTGGAGTCCAACTACTTTATAGCAGGGGTCTCTGAGGTCAGGTTATCCACATCACCACACCCTCTGAGGCCAGATACGCTTCAGCAGAAGCTTCTGAGATCAGCTACTCTACAACAGCCTAATCTGAGGTCAGCAGCTATCTCCGATGCCAGCCCTCTAAGGTGAACTACTTAACGGCAGCACGTCCTGAGGCCATATAGATAACCGCAGGGACCTTTGGCCTCTGAGGCCAGCTACTCTACAGTAGAGGCCTTTGGAGGCCAACTACTTTATAGCAGGGGTCTCTGAGATCAGGTTATCCACATCAGCCTACTCTGAGGTCAGCAGCTATCTCCGATGCCAGCCCTCTAAGGTCAACTACTTAACAGCAGCGCGTCTTAATGCCACATAGACTACAGCAGGGACCTTTGTGGCCAGCTGCTCTACAGCAGCGCACTGCGATGTCAGGTACGCCATAGCAGAGGCTTTTGAGGCCACCAACTCTTCAACAAACTAAAAATCCTGGCGTCCAAGGGTAGTTCTTTCAATATAGAGTTAGTGGCTTCAAATCGTGCCTATAACAACTAAAAATATTGGCTCCCAATCATAGGTCTTTAAATCAAAAGGAGGTGCCCAATTGTCGGACATTAAATAGACAAACTAACAGCAGCTTGTTCGACAAGTGATTGAAAAATCCTGGAGCAAAATTGTAAGTTTCCTCATAAAAAAAATTATGGCGCCCAATAGTAGAACTTTTTATACAACAATTATGGCGCCCAAGCGTTGATCTCTTCTTAGGCAATTTATGCGAGATTTAATATATCTCCAGGAGTTTTAATATATCTTCAGACAAATTGAAGATTTTTCTCTCTTAAAATTCTGGCGCCCAATGTTTGTCATGGAAAACAGTATTTTTAGCCAAGAGGCCTCAAACAAACTCTTTATGGTAATGATGTTGGTTTTCAATTAACAACGAAAGCTTTCATGTTCACACAATGCGCAAATAAAAATGCAAATTCTCGCAATGCCTGAATCAATGCCCCCTCCTAGTTTTAGAGAAAATTTTACAAAATTTGTTTAATAGTTTAGCTGAAAGATATAAATCTCGAAAATACGAAACAAAACTAATTTGTTGCCAACAAGCAAAGCATGATAAACAAATCTGCTGAAAACAAGCTTTGAAGAGCACAAACACAAAACATAACGCTGTGGGTTTGAATGGCATGTAAATCTGCAAGACATTGACCCCGACAACGGCGTCATCAGCCACTGGCTGGAGGGAGCCGCGTTCACTATCACCAAAAAGAACAAACAGACGTGTAGATATAAGCAAAGGCCGGGAAACGTCACTCAAACAAAAAAAAACTGAAAGAAACGAGAAAACCAGACAGTCAGACAGGCCAAATAAAAACAGCAGCGACAGCAGACACACAGAGAGGTCTGTGTGTCGCTGGCGGATTCAAGCCAAGAAAACCAGCCAGTCAGCCAGCCAAGCCAATCAGAAGAAAAAAATCCAATCCCTACATCTCAAAGATGTACAAATTTGTTCTTTTGGATAGTTGAGGAACTTTGCATGTTTATTCGACGATACTTGCATCAACAGTCACCCATTCATCCATCCATCCGTTCGTCTATCCATTTGCAGTCCATCCATCTTCCAGTGATCCAAGAGACGACGACTCCTCCATTCAGGCAACCACGGGTTGCTCGAAACCACATTTTGTTCTTTTGAAACTGCTTAACATTTTTTTTTTAATTTAATTCGAATGTTGTGTTTCCAATGTCTGACTTATCGAAGGTTGCCGCTGAAAAGAGAGGGGATGGAAGGGGAGGGGTGAGATTCATAGCCAGCCACGCTGTGAGTCAGAAACTTGTTTAAAATGGGCCACAAATATTTGTGTTTTTCTTGACGTTCTGTTCATTCATTTAGTTCGTCATCAATTTGTTCTCTTTCCGAACCAGGGGAAAGGGAGGGCCAACAGCTCCCTTCCGCCCTCCCTCCCTCCTCCTTCCCGTTTCCCCTCCACACACAATCAGCCATCCAGCCATCCATGCATTTAGCCAATTATGTTCTCTTCTTCTGCTGCCTGTGGAGGCGAATGCAAAGTAAGCAAATTACACAAATTAGCGAAATTTTGTCGTTTATTTTCGGAGTTCTTTGTTAACAGCATTACCGAAAAAGTAATCGCTTTATTCGTTTTAGAGTTGTTTAAAATTCTGCACAAGTTTTGTAAGCTATTACATAAGCAAATTTGTTGGATAAAGCCGAAGAGAAGAAAATGGAGAAGACGTGACGAAAAAATTAAGACTCTCTGTTTAGGCTAATTACAAGAAAAGAAGTTTTTTTTTCCCGGCAATTTTTATTTGATTCAGTTTTTTTCGGAGATTATTTTCATTCAAAGGAAGCTATATAGAATTTACTAAAAAAAACGATTCAGCCTTGGGGAAATAAATAAATTTCGAACCAAGTTCTGCATTCATGATGAACAAAATACAAATTTCAACACAACAAATTCCATGCAGCCTTAGCTTTTTTGCTGGACTATTAATAGAACCGCGTTTGGCCGGTAGAATTTTCGTTCTTTCTCGAAAAAAATCTAAATTACAAGACCCCTAATTGGGCGCCAAATTTTCTCTAGTCTAACAATTGCTCGCATGAATCTATTGATTCAATGATAATTGACTTATTGGTTGAATAATGAAATGGCGCGACAATTCATCTCTTAAAAGACCCACAATTGGGCGCCAGGGGCAGAATTTTCAATGTAAAACCCCGAAGTGAAGATGGGCTCAGAGGGCACTGCTAAAGAGTAGATGCCCGGTGGAGGTTACTTCTATGAAGTAGCTGCCCGCTGATGACACTGTTGTACATTCAGATGGCGCTGCTGTAATTTAACTGTTCTCAAATGGCGCTTCAGCCTGAGAAGCTTTTCTGTTGAGTAGTTGGTCGCAGATGGCGCCGTAGTAGCGTAGCTGGACTCAGAAGCCTCCTGTGTTGAGTAACTGACCTTAGACGCTGCTGTAAAATAGGTGACCGGTAGAGACCACTACTGTATAGTAGCTATCTCAGAAACATGTACTGTAGAGTGGCTGGACCCAGATATCTCTGTTGTAGAGTAGCTGGCCTCAGAAACCTCTGCTGTAGAGTTTTTGGATTCAGAGGCCTGCTCTCTAGAGTAGCTGGCCTCATAGCCTTCTACTATTGAGAAGCTGGATTCAGAAGCCTTTGCTGTGGAGTTGTTGGCCATAGAGGCCTCTGCTGTAGTGTAACTGGCCACAGAAGCCTCCGTTGTAGAGTAGCTGGCCTCAGAGGCCACTGCTGTACACTACCTAGCCACAGAGGACGCTTTTGTAGAGTAGCTGGTCGCAGAGGCCTATGTTGTACAGTAGTTGGCTTCAGAGGGTGCTGCTATCGAGTAGCTGATCAGAGGCCAGTCGGAGACATCAGTTGCGTCCCTTGCCTCAGAGACATATGCTGTAGAATAGCTCGCCTCATAGTCCTCTACTTTATAGTAGCTGGCCTCAGGGGCCACTGGTATAGAAAACCTGGCCTCTGCCACAGAATAACTGGTCTCAAAGGCAATTGCTGAAGAATAACTGGCGCCAGATGTCACTGCTGGCCTCAGAGATTTGTGCTGAAGAGTAGCTGGCCTCAGAGGGCGCTGATGTGTAGATCCTGGTCACAGAAGACTCTGCTAGCAGTGGCCACGCTGAAGGGTAACTGACTTTTAAGGTTTCTGTTGCAGAGAAGCTGACCTCAGAGGCATTTGCTGAAGCGTAGCGCTGCTGTAGCGTAGCTGAACTCAGAAGCCTCCGATGTAGAGTAGCTGGCCTTAGTGGAGGCTGCTGTAGAATAGGTGACCGGTAGAGGCCACTGATGTAGAGTAGCCGGCCCCAGAGACCTCTTCTGTGGAGTATCTGGCCTCAGCTGTGGAGTTCCTGGCCTCAGAGACCTCTGCTGTAGGGTACTGCTCACAGATGATGCTGCTGTAAATTAATAGTCCTCAGAAGCCAGAATTTTGAATTTGCTACAGATTTGCGGGCCCTCAGAGGCATCTGCTGTAGAGCACAAATGACTCTGCTGTAAAATAACCGTCCTCAGAAGCCAGAATTTTTAATTTTCTATGGAGTTGCTGGCCTCAAAGACCCCTGACGTACACAGTCTGGCCTCATGGTCAGCTGTTGTAGATTAGCTGGTCTAAAAGATCCCTGTTGTAGTCTATCTGGCCTCGAAGTGTAGAGTCCCTGCTCGCAGATGGCGCAGCTGTAAAGTTACTGTCCTCAGAGGCATCTGCCGCCGAGTAGCTGGCCTCAGAGCACTCTACTGTAGAATACCTGTCCTCAGAGGAATCTGCTGTGGAGTAGCTGCCCACTAATGGCATTGCTGTAAAGTAACGGCCTCAGAAGCCTTTGCTGTCGAAAAGCTGATCTCAGAGGTTTCTGCTGTAGACTTTCTGGCTTCAGAGAGCGATTCTGTAGAGTAGCTGTCTTCAGAGGCCTCCGCCGTAGCTAGCTACTCTTCGAGAGTCTTTTGCTGCAGAGTAGCTGCCCACAAATGGCGTTGCTGTAAAGTAACTGCCCTCAAAAGCCACTGCTGTGGGTTAGCCGGCCTCATAAGCCTTTGGTGTCGTGTAGCTGATCTCAGTGGTCTCTGCTGTAGAATTTATAGCTTCAGAGGGCGATTCTGTAGAGAAGCTGGCCTCAGAGGCCCCTGTTGTGGACTAGCTTCTCTCGGAGTCCTCTTCTGTCGAATAGCCAGAATTTCTCAATTAAAATTCTCACGTTTTGGCACCAGCATTTGTCTGTAAAATGACTCACGATTGGGCGCCATAACTTCGAATTGAAAAATCCTCAATGTGTACCAGAATTTTCAATCAAAATAATCTCGATTGGGCGCCATAATTAGTCAATCAAAATTTTCACGCTTGAATGGCAGATTTTCTCTCCAATAAAGGTCCACGTCAGGTTTAGTTAATTGAAAGACCTACGATTGGTCACATAAATTGTTCGACCATTTTCGTTTGGGGAAATTGTCATTCAGCCTACCTGATTGAAAATGGTATTGCTTCCTACAATCTCCTCTAATTCATTGTCATCATCTCCAATGACCTCTGACCCTGAATGGCAACCGGATTTTTGTGGCTTGGTCAGACCTTGTTTTCTTTTCTTCTTCTCATTTTTTCTATTCAAAGTCTATGAATACCATGATCTAAATCATTATAGAATACTAGTTTATTTGCATCCGGCCATTTGCTCCCCTCAAAAAAAAAAAAAAAAAAAAAACTCCGCCCACAACATCCGCCGTTGCTTTGTCCTACACTTCGATGAGATGTGCAAAAATTTCATGGTAATCAGTTTAGAGTTTTCACAACTACGTCTACCTCTTTGCGTGCAAGAACTATGAATATGGATAAACTAAAGGAGGAAATGCTAACGAACCGAAAAAATAGAAAGGAAAAAATGTTGGAAAACCCCGAACACATAGAAAAATTCCCTTCAAAAAAAAGAAAGGTTAATTAAAATGGAATGCCAATCATAATGGCCAAAGGTTAGCCATAATTTTTTGTCTATTCTTCTCCTTTTTTTCTTCTTCGGCCATTCTTTAGACGTTCTCGTTTGGGGGCGTTTTGAGTGTGGCTGTGTGTGTCTGTGTTTTGGAAGAAAAGTTGTAAAACTAAACTTGGCGCAGACGTCCAGACACATTTAATAAAGCAAAGTAATGGCAAAAGATTAGACAAAAATAATGATATTTGAAGGTAAGCACCATGGACATACTCATACACACACAAGAACACATGTGAGCATGGGTTGGCTGGTTTTTATGGCCTTGGAGACAAGGACAAGTGCCAAAAGAAAAACTGTTATGGGGAAAAATAAAAAGAAATGCAAGTTTAAGAAAAAATATTTAAAATATGGACGAACTTCTTTAAAGATGTCTGGAAAGAGAAGGGGGCAATTTTTTGTTGGATTTAAGGGAAAAACTCTAAAATAGAATTTTAAAAAAAAGGTTCTTTGATGATATTCCATAAATCGATGGTCTAGTATAGAAAATTCAGACATGAGCCCTCTATAGAATATGAGGTGATCGTCACATTGGTATTTTTTAGTGTCAACCTTGCTTTCCAAAATACTCCAGACACAATATTCCAACGGATTGGTATCCGGAGATTTTGGTTTCCAGTGTGCTCTGGAAATGAAGCGAGGAACCTCATTTTGTAACCATTCTTGGGTGGCGCGTGCTGAGTGCTATGGGGGTGAGTCCTGTTGCAATGTCCGGCCAAAATGTCTGAGTACCAAGGCATTAATACACCCTCCAGAATATTTTCGCGATAATATTCGGCATTTATTCCGATGCCAGGTCGATTAATACGAGCGGAGAGCGACCATCGACTGTTATCGCGGCCCACACCATCACCATTGCCGGCGCTTGAGTTCTGGTGGCAAGTAAACACGATCATATTCTTTGTTCACAAACTGCTGGACAACGAATGTTGTCTCATCGGAGAAAACCAAATTCGGCAGTTCACCCCTTTCGGCCAAGCGAAGCAACTCTTTAGCTCTTTTGAGTCTATTTTCTTTCTGTTGAGGTGTAAGTTCTTGCACTTTTTTGGAATTTCAATGGCTTTATCCCGAGCTCATTTTTCAATATTTGCGGAATTGAATATTGCGATATGTTAAGCTCAAGAGCCATTTTTTGGCCACTGCGACTCATTACCAATGATTTTGATACCAATCACTTTCACCCATGACAGATCATGGGTTGAATAATGAGTGCGAATCATGTTCCTGTCTACACTGCCGATTCTTTGTCATGACATCTTCAATATCTCAAGGATCCAAGAAACGTAGATTTTTTAAAAAATATTTTTTTTCAAGAATCCAAGAAACGTGGATATTTTTTTTTTTTTTCAAGGATCCACGAAACGTGGAAATTTTAAAGAATATTTTTTCAAGGATCCAAGAAACAGGGATTTTTTAAAGATTATTTTTTTGAGGATCCAAGAAAAGTGGATTTTTTAAGGAATATTTTTTTCAAGGATCCAAGAAACGTGTTTTTTTAATATTTTTTCAAGGATCCAAGAAACATGGATTTTTAAAGAATGTTTTTTTCAGGGATCCAAGGAAAGAATATTTTTTTCAAGGATCCAAGAAACGTGGGTTTTTTAAAGAATGATTTTTCTAGAATACAATAAACGTGGATTTTTTAAAGAATATTTTTTTCAAGGATCCAAGAAACTTGGATTTTTTAAAAAATATTTTTTTCAAGGATCCAAGAAACGTGGATTTTTTTAAAAATATTTTTTTCAAAAATTCAAGAAACGTGAACTTTTTAAAAAAATATTTTTTTCAAAAATTCAAGAAACGTGGATTTTTTAAAAAATATTTTTTTCAAGGATCCAAGATACGTGGATTTTTTAAAAAAATATTTTTTTCAAGGATCAAAGATACGTGGATATTTTAAAAAATATTTTTTTCAAGGATCCAAGAAACGTGGATTTTTTAAAAAATATTTTTTTCAAGGATCCAAGAAACGTGGATTTTTAAAAAAAAAATATTTTTTTCAAGGATCCAAGAAACGTGGATTTTTTAAAAAATATTTTTTTCAAGGATCCAAGAAATGTGGATTTTTTAAAAAATATTTTTTTTCAAGGATCCAAGAAACGTGGATTTTTTAAAAAATATTTTTTTCAAGGATCCAAGAAACGTGGATTTTTTAAAAAATATTTTTTTCAAGGATCTAAGAAACGTGAATTTTTTAAAAAATATTTTTTTCAAGGATCCAAGAAACGTGGATTTTTTAAAAAATATTTTTTTCAAGGATCCAAGAAGCGTGGATTTTTTAAAAAATATTTTTTTCAAGGATCCAAGAAACGTGGATTTTTTAAAAAATATTTTTTTCAAGGATCCAAGAAACGTGATTTTTAAAAAATATTTTTTTCAAGGATCCAAGAAACGTGATTTTTTTTAAAAAATATTTTTTTCAAGGATCCAAGAAACGTCGATTTTTTAAAAAATATTTTTTCAAGGATCCATGAAACGTGGATTTTTTAAGGAATATTTTTTCAAGGATTCAAGAAATGTGGATTTTAAGAAAGAATTGGATTTTTTGGATATCTTTTTAAAGAATATTTTTTCAAGGATTTAAAAAACGTGTATTTTTTAAAGAATATTTTTTCAAGGATCTAAAAAACGTGTTTTTTTTAAAGAATATTTTTTCAAGGATTTAAAAAACGTGATTTTTTTTTAAGAATATTTTTCTCAAGGATCCAAGAAACGTGGATTTTTTAAAGAATATTTCTTTCAAAGACCGTGGATTTTTTAAAGAATATTTTTTCAATGATCCAAGAAACGTGGATTTTTTTAAGAATATTTTTTTCAAGGATCCAAGAAACGTGGATTCTTTCCAAGAATTGCTGAAAATATCATGAGAGTGGGTGGTGTAAAAATAATTGGTAATATGTGTTTAATCCCCAACACCCCTTACCTAACCCCCGATTTGGCAGCACCTATTATGCTAAGATAATAAAATTACATTTCTACTTACCATTTACGATGATGACAAGACTGATCGCTGTGAAAATCATTCTTAGACCACATTTTGTCGATGACATTCTTTGTGGTGGGGGTGGTGGTGGTGATGCTGAATAAATCCGAAAATGTTGAACGCGATAATGGTGGCGATGTTTGGTTTATTTTTCTGCGAGGGAGGAGATGCTACAATTATTTCGAGACGATAATGGGACGCGTTAAGGGGCGGCGGCAGCGACGACTGCGGCGCAGCAGCAACATTAACGACGTAACGTGATAACGAAAATGACGCGCAACGCGAATTCCGTTGTTGATATGATTTAACCGGTTTTGCGTATTTTCAATTTAATTTTGTTTTTTTTTTTTTTTTTTAATGGTTCCTGTGCTGTGGTTTTAGGGTGGTGATGGGTATTGCATGGATTTTTTAATTGTGGTTTTTGCAATGAAAACCAAAATAACTTGGAATTGAAAGCTATAATAGCAACAAGGGGCTTGCAGGTTTGGCTCCTGCCTTCCTTTTACGACTTTATTTTGTGTTGGATTCTGGAAAAATAACCCTTTATTGTTATATGGCTCTTGTATGCGTAATATAACCACCAGAAACGGAAGAGAAATTCCTTTGTTTCCAAAATCATCAAAAAAAAAGGAGAGGAAGAAAACAAAACGAAGCGAAAAAAATTGAAATTGTTTCGGTCTGGCGAAGGGGTTGAGGTGGCTGCTGCTGATGGGAATGTTTCTGGTATATGAACTTCAGCGATTTTTGTGCAATTATTGCGAGAGATGAGCCTTCGCCGTGGAATTCTACAATTTATTTGGAGTATTTAATGGCAGTTGTTGTTTCACCCCCTTTGGAAAGTTTTGATAACCAAAACAAAAAAATCGGAAATGAAATGTATTAAAACTGCTTTGCGAAACAGCCAAACATTTTTGAGGAAAAGAGAAGACTCCTTCTTATTGTCCTTGATAACTTATCCCCGAGTATCGATAATATTGGGGATAGAGTTATGTGGATAAATTCCCTTGGTGCTAATCCATAATTTTCAGCCAAAGGTCTTCAATGAAATCGAGGAATATCTGAAAAGAAGGAGAAAAAAATAAATTAATTTTGGATTTTTTAAGGAATATTTTTTCAAAGACTTTCAAGGACCAAAAGACCAAGAAACGTGGATTTTTTAAAGAATATTTTTTCAAGGATCCAAGAAACGTGGATTTTTTAAAGAATATTTTTCAAGAATCCAAGAAACGTGGATTTTTTAAAGAATATTTTTCAAGAATCCAAGAAACGTGGATTTTTTAAAGAATATGTTTTTAAGGATCTAAGAAACGTGGATTTTTTAAAGAATATTTTTTTTAAGGATCTAAGAAACGTGGATTTTTTAAAGAATATTTTTTCAAGGACTATCAGACCAAGAAACGTGGATTTTTTAAAGAATATTTTTCAAGGATACAAGAAACGTGGATTTTTTAAAGAATATTTTTCAAGGATACAAGAAACGTGGATTTTTTAAAGAATATTTTTCAAGGATACAAGAAACGTGGATTTTTTAAAGAATATTTTTCAAGGATACAAGAAACGTGGATTTTTTAAAGAATATTTTTCAAGGATACAAGAAACGTGGATTTTTTAAAGAATATTTTTCAAGGATACAAGAAACGTGGATTTTTTAAAGAATATTTTTCAAGGATACAAGAAACGTGGATTTTTTAAAGAATATTTTTCAAGGATACAAGAAACGTGGATTTTTTAAAGAATATTTTCAAGGATACAAGAAACGTGGATTTTTTAAAGAATATTTTTTCAAGGATACAGGAAACGTGGATTTTTTAAAGAATATTTTTTCAAGGATACAAGAAACGTGGATTTTTTAAAGATTATTTTTTCAAGGATACAAGAACCGTGGATTTTTTAAAGAATATTTTTTCAAGGATACAAGAAACGTGGATTTTTTAAAGAATATTTTTTCAAGGACCATCAGTTGATGAAACGTGGATTTTTTAAAGAATATTTTTTCAAGGACCATCAGTTGATGAAACGTGGATTTTTTAAAGAATATTTTTTCAAGGACCATCAGTTGATGAAACGTGGATTTTTTAAAGAATATTTTTTCAAGGACCATCAGTTGATGAAACGTGGATTTTTTAAAGAATATTTTTTCAAGGACCATCAGTTGATGAAACGTGGATTTTTTAAAGAATATTTTTTCAAGGACCATCAGTTGATGAAACGTGGATTTTTTAAAGAATATTTTTTCAAGGACCATCAGTTGATGAAACGTGGATTTTTTAAAGAATATTTTTTCAAGGACCATCAGTTGATGAAACGTGGATTTTTTAAAGAATATTTTTTCAAGGACCATCAGTTGATGAAACGTGGATTTTTTAAAGAATATTTTTTCAAGGACCATCAGTTGATGAAACGTGGATTTTTTAAAGAATATTTTTTCAAGGACCATCAGTTGATGAAACGTGGATTTTTTAAAGAATATTTTTTCAAGGACCATCAGTTGATGAAACGTGGATTTTTTAAAGAATATTTTTTCAAGGACCATCAGTTGATGAAACGTGGATTTTTTAAAGAATATTTTTTCAAGGACCATCAGTTGATGAAACGTGGATTTTTTAAAGAATATTTTTTCAAGGACCATCAGTTGATGAAACGTGGATTTTTTAAAGAAAATTTTTTCAAGGACCATCAGTTGATGAAACGTGGATTTTTTAAAGAATATTTTTTCAAGGACCATCATTTGATGAAACGTGGATTTTTTAAAGAATATTTTTCAAGGATACAAGAAACGTGGATTTTTTAAAGAATTTGATGAAACGTGGATTTTTTAAAGAATATTTTTCCAAAAGCCCATCATTTGATGAAACGTGGATTTTTTAAAGAATATTTTTTCAAGGACCATCATTTGATGAAACGTGGATTTTTTAAAGAATATTTTTCAAGGATACAAGAAACGTGGATTTTTTAAAGAATTTGATGAAACGTGGATTTTTTAAAGAATATTTTTCCAAAAGCCCATCATTTGATGAAACGTGGATTTTTTAAAGAATATTTTTTCAAGGACCATCATTTGATGAAACGTGGATTTTTTAAAGAATATTATTTCAAGGACCATCATTTGATGAAACGTGGATTTTTTAAAGAATATTTTTCAAGGATACAAGAAACGTGGATTTTTTAAAAGAATTTGATGAAACGTGGATTTTTTAAAGAATATTTTTCCAAAAGCCCATCATTTGATGAAACGTGGATTTTTTAAAGAATATTTTTCCAAAAACCCATCATTTGATGAAACGTGGATTTTTTAAAGAATATTTTTCCAAAAGCCCATCATTTGATGAAACGTGGATTTTTTAAAGAATATTTTTCCAAAGAACCATCAGCTGATGAAACGTGGATTTTTTAAAGAATATTTTTTCAAGGACCATCAGTTGATGAAACGTGGATTTTTTAAAGAATATTTTTTCAAGGACCATCAGTTGATGAAACGTGGATTTTTTAAAGAATATTTTTTCAAGGACCATCAGTTGATGAAACGTGGATTTTTTAAAGAATATTTTTTCAAGGACCATCAGTTGATGAAACGTGGATTTTTTAAAGAATATTTTTTCAAGGACCATCAGTTGATGAAACGTGGATTTTTTAAAGAATATTTTTTCAAGGACCATCATTTGATGAAACGTGGATTTTTTAAAGAATATTTTTCAAGGATACAAGAAACGTGGATTTTTTAAAGAATTTGATGAAACGTGGATTTTTTAAAGAATATTTTTCCAAAAGCCCATCATTTGATGAAACGTGGATTTTTTAAAGAATATTTTTCCAAAAACCCATCATTTGATGAAACGTGGATTTTTTAAAGAATATTTTTCCAAAAGCCCATCATTTGATGAAACGTGGATTTTTTAAAGAATATTTTTCCAAAGAACCATCAGCTGATGAAACGTGGATTTTTTAAAGAATATTTTTCCAAAGGACCATCAGTTGATGAAACGTGGATTTTTTAAAGAATATTTTTCAAAGGCCCATCAGTTAATGTAAGGTGGATTTTTTAAAGAATATTTTTCCAAAGGCCCATCATTTGATGAAACTTGGATTTTTTAAAGAATATTTTTCCAAAGGCCCATCATTTGATGAAACTTGGATTTTTTTAAAGAATATTTTTCCAAAGGCCCATCATTTGATGAAACTTGGATTTTTTAAAGAATATTTTTCCAAAAGCACATCAGTTGATGAAAAGTGGATTTTTTAAAGAATATTTTTCAAAAGGACCATCAGTTGATGAAACGTGGATTTTTTAAAGAATATTTTTCCAAAGGCCCATCATTTGATGAAACTTGGATTTTTTAAAGAATATTTTTCCAAAGGCCCATCAGCTGATGAAACGTGGATTTTTTAAAGAATATTTTTCCAAATGACCATCAGTTGATGAAACTTGGATTTTTTAAATAATTTTTTTTTATAATTTTTTAATATTACTTCCTATTCCGAATCTCTTTCTCCCCCAAATAAATAATTTTAAAAGTGCAATTGAATTGGTGCACTTCACCCCTTTTGGAAATAAAATACAATGATGGAAAAATAAACAAAACCGATTGTGAGTTGAAAACCACAAGTAAAAATGTTTTTCAATGGATAGTTTTACAAAAGAAGAAGAAGAAAAAAAAACAGCGCACACATTTTTTTTACAATTTATGTATTCCATATAAATAATGCAATCAACTCTTGAGAATGGGTCAGGGAGGGGGAAGACAATCAGATGGCCAGTGAGACTGAGTCATTCAATGGAGGGACGTCCACCACTCAAAAGATAACAAGAATGGGGCCAAAACATAATTTTCTTGAAGTACTCCAAGAAAAAAATCATTAAAATCAATTGAGAAGAAATGTTAATGGAAATTCTATTGAAATGTTGCCCAACTTCCCCCAACCCACTTCTCGCCATGCCTTATAAAAAAGAACATAACAAAAACATGGAAAAAGAAAAACATTAAGAATATAAGAAAATTGTGTGCGTGTGTGTGTTTGTAACCCCAAAATGATAAGAAAGTGTGGAGAATTACTTTGCTGATAGAGGAAGGGTTGGCAGTTTTTTTCCGCTGGCAGGGGTTGCCTGCATCGAACGGATGTAATGTCAATGAATGGTGTGAATAAATACTAAAGTAAAAGGCCATGTCTTTAGGGGGACTAAGGGGGAGGGGTATTACGCTCTTGAGTGTTTTTCCTAAGAACATGTGCATAACAAATGCATAATTTGAATAAATCAGCGAAAAATAGGCAAAGGGAAAAAATCGAAAAATGCTCAATGCTGAAAGACAAAAGTAAAATACTTTTAAATCTTGGATTTAAACAAAATATTAAAATTTACAGACCTATGGATTAAAAGAAACAGCAAAATTAAAAAGCATCAGTGGGTTTTGGCGACCAGTGGGTTTTGTATCGGAGCTGTGCGAAGACCTGGACTAGCATAGACAATTTTCTGTCACAGGCTATAGCATCCATTACGAACATCAAATACGACATCTCAAAGAGTTTCAGTGTGCATTGTACCTAAAGTCGTCAAAATACCGAATATCGGAAGGTACCGTTATATAGGGGCTATACGAAGACGTGGACCTGCATAGACAATTTTTTGTCATAGGCTGTAGTATCCATTACGAATCTCAAATACCAAATTTGAAACAATTCCGGTGAATAATGTCGCTAAAATCATCAAAATACCGAATATAGGGAGGTACTGATATATGGGGTCTATACGAAAACCTGGACCTGCATAGACAATTTTCTGTCACAGACTGTAGTTCCCATTACGAACTCTAAATACGTAATTTGAAACAATTCCGGTGAAAATGACGCTAAAATCATCAAAATACCGAATTTTGGGAGGTACCGTTATGTGGGGGCTATACGAAGACGTGGACCTGCACAGATAATTTTCTATCATAGGCTGTAGCATTGATTTCGAATTTCAAATATCAAATTTGAAACAATTCCGGTTAATAATTTCGCAAAAATCATCAAAATGCCGAATATCGGGAGGTACCGTTATAAGGGTGCTATATGAAAACGTAGACCGGCATGGTCCATTTACGATTACAACCGACAGACGGACACTGCTAAATCGACTTAGAATTTTACACTGATCAAGAATATATATACTTTGTTGGGTCTGACATGAGTATTTCGAGGAGTTACAAATGGAATGACAAAGTTAGTATAACCTCCATAGTATGGTGGAGGGTATAAAAATGTCGGAAATATCATCAAATTTTAGAATAAGTTTAGATTTGTTCAAATTGGTCACCTTTGACACGAATTATGGCCAATGAAACCCTCACACGCTGCCCAATTGTTGCTTTGCGGTATTTTGGCCCATTGATGGCGCGTGCTGAGGTGCTGAGTCCTCCGTTGGAATGTCGAAGGTCTGCGGCCAAGATATTTGCTTGACCAAGGCTTTAATACACCCTCCAGAATATTTTCGCTATAATATTCGGCATTTAATCTGATGTCACGATCGATTAATACAAGCGGAGAACGACCAACGGCTGTTATGGCGGCCCACACCATCACCATGGCCGGCGCTTGAGTTCTGCTAGCCAACCGAAGGTACACATTTTCAGCTGACCTCTTTGGCAAGTAAATACTACCATTTTGTTTGTTTACAAACTGCTGGAGAACGAATGTTTTCTATTCGGAGAAACCCAAATTCGGCAGTTTACCACTTTCGGCCAAGAGAATCAACTCTTTAGCTTTATTTTCTTTCCGTTGCGTTGTAAGTTCTTGCACTTTTTTGGAATTTCAATGGCTTTACCTCGAGCTCATTTTTCAATGTTTGCCAAATGGAATATTGCGATATGTTCAGCTCATGAGCCATTTTTCGGCCACTGCGATGCGGGTTTCGATCCAGTCGCTTCTTTACTTTTCGAACCATTTCTTCTGATGATGCTGTTTTCTTCCGTCTACTTCCTTGACGTCGGGCTACGCTACCAGCTACCAGTATCACGGTAACGAGCGATGGTACGAGACACAAAAGATTTATTCACATTTAAATGCTGGAGTGCTCTAAAGATAGCCATTTGTGGTTTTTCCAGCCAAATATAAAGAAATCACACTATCCCGCTTGAATTCCATCCATTCCACGAATAACCAGTTTTCTGGAAAATTCTCACCAAAATGCTTTTGTACGCTTGTAAACAATATAATGAGCTGTTACTGGAATAATTTTAACAGCTGTCGGACGAGTGGCTTAGAAATGACAGCAGTCTGAAGTTGGCTGCAGTTTTTTTATCTCATCCTGTAAGGGGGAAATCGTTCTAAGATGAAATAATACACATTATTACCAAGTCTGCAAGTCTTCCATAATTTACAGATTTTCGGGTCTTCTGTGGTTTTTTTTTTTGGTCCTTCTTTGGAAATATGGTTAAAAACCCGCCCTTTAAACTGGATCGTAGTAAGTCAAAATATTCTACAAAATTTTTTTGTCAGAAAATTCTACTATAGGTCCCAAAAGACACCAGAAGCCCTAATCTTACCCTAACGCCAAGAATGCATAAATACTGAAAGCCTTTTACTTACGGGTCTTTCGAGCCAGTAGTCCCTCCAAAGAAGTTAGGAAAGGTATTTTTGTTTCTGCCATGAAACCCTTAATTCGATTTCATAACTTATTTGCTTTATAGAATCTGTTCCAATTTCAATTCTCAAAGCAATGCTTTTTCTCCTACCCCTACCCGGTTAAAAACGTCAGAACCCATTAAAAATTCAAATGGAAAAAAATTTAAAAAAAAATCAAATGAACAAAAAATTTAAAAAAAGCAAAAAAAACGCCGTCAAATCCAATTAAAACAAATTGGAGCAAAATGTATCCAGTTAATTGTTAAATGAATAACAACGACAACAACTACAACACAACACAACAAAAAAACAATAGAAATGTTAATAACAATTTATGGCGAACAAAAAACAAAAAAAAATTGATTCATCAACACTCACTTTGCATTGTTTGAAGGCGAAAACAAGTTTTCGATAACAGCCAGCCAGTCAGCCGGCCAGCTAGCTAACTACACGCTATATCACCAGCAGCGTACAAAGTTGTGGTTACGACGCGCTGATGCTGATGAGTTCATATGATAAAATCTCAGCTTTAATAGCTAGCCAAACATGTGGGAAACATGTGTTGAGATTTTGAAAATGATTTTGGAAAAAATTTATATTCCAGAGAATGAGGGGGAAGACAGAGATGTGTGTAAAAATCGATTTATTTAACAGAATTATTCGCCACTTCTCATTTTTCGTTACTTGGTCCAACAATGTGCACGATATCGAAGCCCTCCAAACCATTCTGGGTTAGTCGACCCAAAACAATTACACTTTTGGGCAGTTGAACAGGGGTTATAGTGAAATTCAAATCGAAATACTTTGTAGAATCGAGAAACATCATTGAAACTTCTAGGAGTGTTCTGGGACGAACAGGTTTACCATTTCTATTAATCTTTGATCTACCTTTTCCACTTCGAGCATCCGCAGATTCAAAATTTCCTTTCTCACCTGAAGAATTAAATCCACAAAAAATCTGCAGTTTCTTGAAAATTTAACTTGGCTATCCCTTATCGATTTCTTTCTTCTCAACAACTGGAAATTTCTTTCTTCTCATAACCTTTTTTATGTTTCTAACATCCTGAATGATTTTTTTCCATAATCACGGGGAAACCCAGCAAATTATGAAATTAGAGGTAAATAAGAAGACACGTGCCTCGTTTTTTTTTTAAGTTTACATTGAAGTGACCAAAATAGAGGAGGCGAGGTGCAAGTTCCCCCTATTGCACAATTTTGGATTTGTTCGGATATAGATTCACTGTATCCATTCATCCGCTTATATTTCAGATAAGAAAACGAGAAAAATTTATATCGAAACAAAATCATCCAACAAAGGGTTTTGTATGGTCCTTTTTTGGAAATATTGTTAAAAAGTCCCTTTAAACGGGATCGTAACAAGTCAAAATATTCAAAAAATTATTTGTTACAAAATTCTACTATAGGTCGTAGAAGACCTCAAGTTTCTAAATCGCATCTAAACGCCAATAAATCCTATGCATTAAAAAATCATTTTAGGCTTAAAGCTGAACTTTATGCGAATTTATGCAAAAATCTTCAACAAAGCATCATTTTAGAAGGATGTTGTCAAAGACAAAAATATTGACAAAACATTCTTCCCAAAATATTGCCAATTTTTTTGATTCGAATCGCCGATTCGAAGAAACATAAAATTTCGTTTTAGGCGAAAGGTGTCAAAAGAAGAAATATTCCATACAAAATTTCATTATAAATCTTAGAATAAACCATTTCTCTAGGTACAATAGTTTTAAAGAAAATTACATTCGAAAACATTACATTCATAAGTGAAAAGTATGTGTTTGCTTTTTATACCCTCAGCCATATGGCTGGAGAGGGTATATATTGAAGTGGGCCAAAACATGCCTCAAATAAAAGTTTTAGACCCTAGGTCTCTTTTGACCAAATCCATTTCAGGACATTTGGAGTCGATCTTGCGATGTCCATCCGTCCGACTGGCTGGGGTGTGCGCTGGTGATTATCCGATTTGGTCCAAACTTGGTACATAGCAAAATTTTTGTCAAACATAGATCGAGTTCGGAGATGGGCCAAAGCGGCCAACTCCTTCTGGTACATCCCCCACAAAAGGTAAAAATTATTAAAGAAAATAATTTTCTGCACAGAAGGAGAAAGAATAATCCGATTTTACTCTACCTTTGCAAATCCTAATATTTTCATCATTGCTAAGGCATGTGCAAAAATGGACAGCATCGGTCCACTTCATCAAACACTTTCCCAAAGGATCAAAATATAACTCCTATTAAATGTGGTGTAAGAGTCCGATTGTCCTCACAATATTTTTATTAACCTAAAATCGGGTGTGAAGATGGAATATATCGGCGCACTCCTTCTGGTACATCCCCCACATAGGGCTCAGGATTTTGAATTGAAAAACAAAACGACTAAAAAAACGTAATAAACATTCAACTCTCTTCAAATTTCATCCATACAAACATTTTTGCTAACGCAAGATCTGTTGTGAAGATGATATATATCTGCCAACACATTCTGGTACCTCATCCACAAATGACACAAATTTCAATACTTACAGGGTTGCCCATATTCGACGGACCCATGACCCATTCCAATCGACGAGGCTTGTCCGCAGGCGCCATTCTTTGCGTCAATTGAATTTTGTACGGGAACAAATGCAAATCAATGCGAATAATCCGTTGTAAAGTGGACCGAGCCATGCCCAACTGCTGAGAACGGCGTTTTTGGGATGTTCTTGGGGACCTCTCAACACTGGCTCGTACGGCAGCGATATTCTCGGCCGATCGCCTTGGTCGACTTTTATATGGCCTCTTCGGATTAGAAAGAGCCCTACCAGTCGAAAATTTTTCGTATAAACGCTTAATGGTGTTTTTAGAAAGCGCACTTCTCACATTTTTTAATGTTTTAAAAGCACGTTGAGTTTTCACAATTGACTTGTTCTGTTGAATGTAAATTTCAACTATTTCAGAGCACTCGCTTGGCGTGTATTGGTTCATGGTAAAAATCTGCTTAGCCTGACGCTTCAAACGCGGTATGTCATTAAGCGATGTGACATCTCTGTCAAAAGTTATGGCGTTGCCAGATGGGTCCGTCGAATATGGGCAACCCTGTATTTATATCTGTCATAACTTGCGAAACAAGTCAGCGATTCTTTACGCCATGCTATCACTGTCTTTACACGGTGCAATTTTTAGCTGGCATTTTTATCAATTCTCTTTTAAAATTTCTGCGTAAATCTTCGCGCCTTTACACGGTGGCATTTTACGATAATAGTGCTTGCCATTTTTTCTGACATTTTATTTTATTCAGTATTTCGTATAGAGCTAATTGTTTGTAACAGATATTTATAAAGAAGTGATTTAAAATTAAATGTGTGAAACTAAAGAAGAAATGATGGAAAAAGTTATTGAGGTGTTAAATATAGCATTATTAACTTTTATTTTAACTTTCTTTTTTTACTTTTTAATACTTCCGATTAATTTTCATATAATTCACTATACAATTCAATCACTAAAAACATCACATCACAATAAAAGAGAGGCATCAAAAATATGAAATGTCAAAATCATAAAAAATTCAGAAGAAGCAAAAAGAGAAATGCAAAGAAAATGGCATGTAACCCTGTGCGGTGGCTTATCGTGCCATTTTTTCTTCTATCCTTGTCTCTCTACACCTTTTACCAACAAAAAAAAATGGCATGGTTAAAAAATGTCACCGTGTAAAGGCAGTGTATATCTAAATATTTTTCTCAAACAGAAACCTGAGATGAATATGAAATTTATGATTTCGCAAAAAAATTGGTATAAATATTCGATTTTCTCGTAATTTTTCCCATATCAATATTTGTATCTGTATTAGATGAAGTATGATAATGGAATACTTCGGTTGACTATATCTGGTACCTCACGCACATTTTAAGATTTTCTAAAAATTATCACATATCTCATATAAAGTGAAGGAAGTTATCAATATAGTCCAAACCTGGCATGTCGCAATATTTAAATCATATTTATATAGGTCCGATACGAAATGACCTATATTGACCCATTCCTTCGAAACTTACTCCATAAGGGGTTAAACATTTGAATAATCATAACAGATATAGATAACAGATCATAGATAGACAGATTTCAAACATTTTTAATAGTGTCCGACAATTCTTCCCCCGAATCATTGGCACAGAAACTAGATTTCGAAATTTTTTATTGGTGTCTGACAATCCTTTCCCTCCACATTCTTTCATTGTTGTTTTTGTATTAAAAACTCTTTTTATTATTTTTTTATTTATTTTTTTTTAATATTTTTTATTACATATTTTGTTCGTGTTAAATATCAATTATTTATTAATATATTTCGGAATATATTATAACTATAATAATATAATAATAATAATAATATTATTAATAATAATAATAACTAGGTAGATATAAAGATAAAATTAGGCTGGTTTATATAGTTTAAAGCAGAGAGGTTGGGTTTTTGGTAAAAAGGCGTGACACGTTGCGGAACAATATTTTTAAAAAATACTTTACTTTTCAAATAATAAAGTAAAAAAATACTAACAATATTTATATTCTTTTGTTTTATGAAAATTTAATGTTTATAGAGCGTTTGGTTATAATTCGAGAGATTTGAAAATCTTGAGCATTTCGGGAGAGTTTTTTAAATTAATAATACCTTCAAATGGATTTTGGGAAGATTTTTCTTTTTGAAAGGTGATAAAGAAAAAAAATTGAAATGCAAATCGAAAATATTTCGAATTTTTGAGATTCGATAATGGCTAGGTATTTGGGGTGAGCTTCGATTTGTACGAAAACTTGTGGCAAAAATACTTCGAAAATATACAAAAAAAAAATAAAAAATTAAAAACATATATTAGATTTGTTTGCTTCAACATTTCAAATTTTTAAAATAAATTCATTTTATTAATCGCACAGGGTCGCGTTTCCATTTTTTCGTTAATTTTTTGTTAAGTATTTTTACGGCAAATTTTAAGTACGAAGCTCCAAAAAAAATATTAAATTTATTTCGTGAGGCCCACTGTCTTGATTTCTATTTTCCGTTTTCATTTTTCCAAATTAACAACATAGAAATAATTTTATCGAATTAACAAAAAAAATTACAAAATTGGTAAAATTCGTTTCCCAAAATGGTTTATGCTTTAATTTTAAAAACACTGTGATTTTCCATTTTTTCTTTAATTTTTTGTTAAGTATTTTTACGGCAAATTTTAAGTACGAAGGTCTAAAAAAATAAATTTATTTCGTTAGACCCACTGTCTTAATTTCTATTTTCCGTTTTTTTTTTTTTTTTCAAATTAACAAAATAGAAACAATTTAATCGAATTGACAAAAACAGAACTTCAAAATTGGTAAAATTCGTTTCCCAAAATGGTTTGTGGTGAGAGGGCAAAAAGTGATAGTGAAAGGTGAGGACAGGATAGCGGAGAAAAGCCAAAGGGGCTGGCTTTGGCTAAATGTTAGCTTAGGTTAATTCGCTTAGTTATATTTTTTATATGAATAATTTCCAATTATGCGTCTAGCATTTTAAATATGTAAATGTTGTTGTTGTTGTTTTTGTTCGTTCTATAAAATACAAATACTAATAAAAAAACCTATGTATTTTTATGTGTTGTTGTGCTGCAATCATTGGCTGGCTGGCTGCTTTGCTTTGTTAATGGAATTTCTTCATTTGTTTGTTTGTTTTGGTGTTGGCGTTGTTGTAGTTATTCTTTTTCTTTTGCTTAAATTTCCGTGAATTCCATGAATTTCACTTCTTACTTCTTTTTGCTTTTACCCAATGTCAGGGTGTGGTGTGATGTGGCCAACTGGGCCTTGCGCCTGGTAAACTCAAGGAAATCCTCCTCCAATTTCTTACGTGACTCTTCCAACTTTCGCTTCTCTTCGGCATGATCACGCTTGAGTTTCTCAAACTTGGCATGCAATTCCTTTTCGGATTCCTTTAGCTCTGCCTCCTTTTCCTTCACACGCTGCACAAACATTTGACGTACCTCCTCCTCTTTGGCCTGCAATTCAGCCAAATGATTTGAACGTTTCGCCTCAAAGGTTTGTTGAAACGAAATCGGTTTGTTATCCGAATCGACATCGGAGAAACCCATTTCTTCGAGCCGCTTCTGGCGATACAGCTCATAGTGTTTGGTATGGGTCTTTTCGCGCATATCTTCCATGTTGGTGCGTATCAACATTTCCCGCAACTTGACAAAGTCACAGTGCGTTTCATTCTCCACCTGCACCGTGCCCCAGGGATATTGGCGGGCCCGAATCAATTTGTTGCCCACCTTAATGAATTCCGTAGAGCCAACCACGGCAAAAGGGACATGATCATTCATGGCCTGATTCGTCTCGGCCACAGTCTCATCATCGGTGGGGAATTGATAGATGTGCACCCCATTATTGGCCAATTCTTGCATTATTTTCGACTTGAATCTTTGCAACTCTGCCTTGGAAATGGTATCGGCCTTGGCAATGATGGGAATTATGTTCACCTTACTGTCCAGCTTTTTCATGCACACCAAATCCAAACTCTTCAGACCATGCCCAGTGGGGCATATGAAATACAAACACACATGGATACGTGAATCATGGCAACCTACCAGAGAACGTTTGATTTTCAGCTCTTCCTGTAGATAAGCCTCAAATTGAGCATCGATATAGTCCACAACTGCCTTGAATGAGTCATCCTTGTTGATTTGATCGCCATAGCCCACGGTGTCGCAAATTGTCAACTTCAAGCGTACATTGCTTTCCTGCAGCTCGTACGTGTGCGCTTTCAATTTCACATTGGGCAGGGTATGGGAACTGGGTGTGGACTCGAAGCTGGTGTTGAACAGGGTATCCATCATTGTGGATTTGCCCAAACCCGTTTCACCAATACACATAACATTGAAGACGAAGCCGTTTTGCACTGACTTATTTACCAATTGATCCGGCAAGCTGTCGAAACCCACATGTCCTGACTGTTTCAGCGAACGGAGATGGGGTTCTTTTTTGGCATAGATTTCCACTTCAGCTGTCATAATTTCAATCACTCACTCACTCGCTCACTTCAAGTCTAGTCGTTTACAATTGAATTTCTTTGGATTTCTAATAAAATTTAGTTTCCCGTCGTATTGGAATCGTTCTTTTTCACTTTTAAACCTCGCTGTGTAGACTACAAACTGAAAATATTTAATTTTTTTCTTTCCACAAAACACTGCTGCTTCTGCTGCTGCTGCTGAATGTGCATCGACAATGGACACAGAAAAAATTACATTTCGTAGTTTTTGCTTTATGTCGCTTTCTTTGCTCCACTTTTCAATTAAACCCGAGCCACCAGTTGTCTCTTTCGCTCTCAGGGAGAGCTTATGATATGGTGGATTTTGTATACATTTTTAAGAGAGAGACAGACAAATGGTTAGCTTCATTTGTGTTGTGTATTTTTTGACAGTTACTTCATTCTTATTGAGAAACAGCAAAGGAGAAGAGTGAGAGAGAGCGTGTGTATGAAGTCAGAGAACAAAATTAAATTCTCCATAAAATTTTAATGTGCTCTCTCTCTCTTACCTCCTCTATGAAAACGAAAATTGTCTGTGTCTCAATGAGAAACACACAAGCAAGCCGCCGTCGTGTTCATGGGGGTTTGTTTGTTGTTTATGTCTGCTGTTTCATTGTTGTTGCTCTTGTGTTTTGAGGGGGTTTCTGGTTTAATGTTTGGATTGTCTGATTGTGTGATTGTGCATAATTTAACTTAATAAAACAATACCAACAACAACAAAGCGTATGAGTTAATTTAATGTTGTAATAAATGTCAAAATTGTTTTGTAGTTTTAATACATAATTCAACGAATTGTTTTGCGGGGGGATAGACAAGAAATTCGCAACTCCGTTTACTTTTGTCTCTAAATTTTCACAGAGCGCACAATGTTGCCATACCGCAGGGCATTGCTTATAAGCCCAGAAAAGTGGTAGGACATGCAAATTGCACAAATAAATAGGTATTTCCGATTATAAAGAACTCTAACGCAACGGGCGTGATAAGAGGTTGTAAGGTCAAGGTGGATATGCATAATTTTTTTCTGGCATAAGTAACCGACTGACTTTTTCATCAAGAAAAAACAAGAAAAAAAGGCTTAGGTTGTCATAGATCGATTTCGGCCCATAAAGTTTTGTATTCTTTTATGAAAAAGCCAGCCGAAAACTAAGTTTAAAAAAAACGGAATTTCATTCGAAATTTGTACGACAGGCCAAAAATTTACGGAAAATAAAGGAAATTGCCTCTCTGAATTTGCTTTGGCGTATGCGTTTACTTTTAAGTTCCTGAGATATAGAACAAAAAATATCTTATCAGTGGATAATGGGATTCTCGAAATCTTGGGATTTGACAAAATTTTTTGGATTTTTTGGAATATAGGGCGATTTCCCTATTTTATCTGAGACATAAGCCAAAACATACCTTTTCCTTGGAAACCTATGAAATAATGGATTCCTAATTTCTAAATTAAAAAAAGATAAGTTGTGGCTGGTAATGACCCCTCTCTGCTCGACCTCATCGGAAATTTAGCTGTACCGAATATTCCCTTCAATCAGCAGTCAATAATTGATCAATTACTGCTTAGGTTTTGTCTTCTTCGATACGTCATTTGCAGTTGAACAGGAGTTTTCCGCCGCAATCTTCGACCTATTTGGAGCTTCGACAGGCTTTACCTTCTTAGAAGACGCCTTAGGTCATATCTTCTTTGGGAACAACTCTCCAATTTTTTCACCACTTTTTAATAAATGGAGATCCTGGGAGCTTCTGGGTAACGAAATTTCCATATCTCCTATTTTTAGAATTTTTTCCTAGATATGTGGATCCAGATTTCACAAAAACATTGGACATGGATTAAAAAGGGAAAAAATCGAAAAAGGGTCCATTGTAGGTCTACAAAGAAAATACCAAATTATAGCTCGCTCTCTAACCTGGATATCCGACTCACTGCTGAAAAGAAATTCCCCAAAATGTCGTTTTAAAAGTAATACATATGATGTTGTCTAACTTAATTAATAAAAATTTGTTTTCTAGAAATGGATATATTTTTTTCTGATTTCCGGGATATCGGTCCCCAAAATGTCGTTTGAAAAACTAATATAAATTAAGGGCTAACAACTTAATTTAGTAGAAACTCTTAGATATTTAATTTTTCTTTTCTAGAAATGGAGGTATTTTTCCTGATTTCGGGAACAAAATTTTAGACATGGATTATTTTTATAAAACCCCTCAAAATCCATAAACATCCCTATATGGTTGACCACAAAATAAGAGCCAAATTATAGCTGACACTCAAACCTTTCCAAAATGCTATAATATCCTTTATCTTTCCTGGAGATACTAGTCATTTAACAATTGTTTTCCAATTAAAAACATTTTTTAAATCTTTCATGTTGCAAAATGGATTGCTCCAAATAATACCTTTTGGTGAAATTTTACCCATGATTTCGATTTTAAATAACCTTATCAATAATGAAATGAATTATTATAAATTATGTTATATAAGATTAATATTTTAACAAATAAAACTACCTTTATTTACTTTTATCACAAAAGACAAATTGTTGCATTCCTATGGCACAGGTGGCAACGATGTAAACAATGAGCAAAGCATAACAAATTAGGCTCTCATTGAATTGGCAACAAGGAGCAAAACATAAACTCTGAGAGAGAGTGTGTGAGGGGAACAGAGAGAGAGCACCAGCAGCCAAGAAAAGGTATGTTTGGTGTTTTAAGACAGAAATAAAACACAAACAAACAAAGAAAAGGGAGTTTTATGAAGAGAAATTATAAAAAAATATTTATTATTATTTGTAAATTATTTATTAATAAAACATCTACGTTTATATTTTAATAATGAATTAATGAAGAAGTAGAAGAGAAGATTTATTTTCTACCCACCACTCATGAGAGCCAAATTTACCACACAGAGAATTAAATAAAAATTATGCAAATATCCAGCAACAAAAAAAAAAAATAAGTAAACAATTTGGCCAAAGGAAACGAAACGAAAAACAATAACAACAAACAAAAAACCTTTATACCGAGTGGAGCGGCCAGACGCAAACGCAAAAACAATGGGTTCCTTTGTTGTTTTTGTTTTTATTGTGAATTTGGAAGATGGATGCTGTTCTTTTTCTTTTTTGTTTGTTTTTTTTTTGTTTTGTACTGCTGGAAAGACGATGTAAAGAAAAATAATAGTAAAACACATAACAACGAGAAAAAATCTTTTGAAGAATACAAAAAAATGAGAAGATGAAGAAGAAAAAAGTCAATACACGGCCAGCCAGTCCGTCTGCTCGTCAGCAACAATAACAAGCAAAGGTGGGGGATAATTAGTTAATAAACCTAGAATATTAGTAATAATATTATGTAGGTACCTGATTTTTTTTTGTGCGGAGCAGCAGATAAGATGGGAGATTTGAAGAAGGCGAAAAAACAAAAGTAATCCAAAAACAATTTTAGGAATTGTGGGGGAACACACGATTTTAATTTGCACAAATTTCCTTGATTTTCAATACTTTTTATATTTAGATTTTCCAAAACTTCACTTTTTATTTACTCCATGTTTAACTTGCTTTTTTTGTTGTTTAAGATTTACACCAGGCCAGCCAGCCAGTTTAGCCGGAGTAACCGTGTGGTGTTACTCGTTCGCCACCAAATTAAATTCAACTTCAATTTGTTACACGACAGACACTCACTTCAATTGGACACTTTCCTTTCAAAGGAATCACTTTTTTTCCTGATTTCTTGGAAATTTTTTTCTTTATTTTTCCAATTTGCTTTTCACAAACTACTTGGTCGAAAACACAGGAAAAAACACTTTATCACTAAACCTGCTTTTTTTTTCAAAAAATACCGAAAATCATCATCACATTCTTAATTTTCTTCTCATTGGCTTTGATTTAGAATTAGCATTGATTCTCTCTTTTCTATTATGATTTTTATTATAGCTATGCAATTTATTTCTATTTCATCACTTTTCCATAGAATTATTCCCGATTTAATTAAATAATGACACAGAATCACAATTTATTCCCACCGAAAGGTAGTCGATTATATTTCACCCGTCGTTGATTGTTGTTTATTATGGGGATTTGTTGTATTTTATTCGTTTTTTTTTATTTTCTTGTTAATTGTTTCGGCCGTCACACGTTTTGTTCTCATTTATAAACAACAACGACGATGACGAACAACGCACCCGCTTTAACATCGACAACACAAACGTACGCTTACAAACTTCAATTCGGACTGCTGTGGTCAGTAAGGGATCACTAGGTCGACTATCGACTTTTGGTGTTGAAAAGTCAAGAAAAATCGATGGCAAGTTTTGTCAGTGGTGAACATCGTAAAGATGACTTTTGGTAATCGATTGTGGATTTTGATGCTATTGGTTTTTGGTCGCCTTTTCATATTTTTCTTAAAGACTAGAATATTTTAATAAATCTTTTAAACAAAACAACAAATAAACAAAATAAAAATATTAAAAAATATTCTTTAAAAAATCCACGTTTCATCAACTGATGGGGCTAAAAAAAACAATCTTTAAAAAATCCACGTTTCGTCAACTGATGGGCCTTGAAAAAATAATCTTTAAAAAATCCACGTTTCGTCAACTGATGGGCCTTGAAAAATAATCTTTAAAAAATCCACGTTTCGTCAACTGATGGGCCTTGAAAAATAATCTTTAAAAAATCCACGTTTCGTCAACTGTTGGGCCTTGAAAAATAATCTTTAAAAAATCCACGTTTCGTCAACAAAAAATATTCTTTAAAAAATCCACGTTTCATCAACTGATTGGCCTTGAAAAAAATGTTATTTAAAAAATCCACGTTTAATCAGCTGATGGGCCTTGAAAAAAATATTCTTAAAAAATCCAAGCTTCATCAACTGATGGGCCTTGAAAAAACTATTCCTTAAAAAATCCACGTTTCATGAAATGATGGGCCTTGAAAAAATATTCTATAAAAAATCCACGTTTCATCAACTGATGGGCCTGAAAAAATATTCTTTTAAAAAATCCACGTTTCATCAACTGATGGGCCTTGAAAGAATATTCTTTAAAAGTCTTATAAGAAAACATGTAAAAATCTACTTAGTTTTATCAAAATATTTTAAATTTTTTTACATATCAATGTTCCAAAGTGTTGATGCAGCTACCTTTATTCTTCTACCACAGTTTTATTCCTACACCGCTCAAAATTGTTTGTCAAAACATGTTTTGACGATAAATTCTAGCAACAAACAAACATGAGCGAGAGAATGCAAAAATAATAAACGAGCGGCAGAATGCATGCATGCTCAAATTCCTGTTCTCTCTCTCTCTCTCTCTCTCACACAATGAACTGTATTCTCTGTGTCAGTTAGTTCATCAATAAACAATGTTGAAAACAACATCAACAACATCGGACAAGGAAGTGGTGAATTAAAAGGAAAGTCATAAAACAATCCACACAAAAAGGAAGCCACGGTAACAGATTTTGACGGCGTTCATTTGAGAAATAATTTCCTTGAAAAAATATTCTTTAAAAAATCCACGTTTCTTGTTCGGATGGTCCTTGAAAAAATATTCTTTAAAAAATCCACGTTTCTTGTTCGGATGGTCCTTGAAAAAATATTCTTTAAAAAATCCACGTTTCTTGTTCGGATGGTCCTTGAAAAAATATTCTTTAAAAAATCCACGTTTCTTGTTCGGATGGTCCTTGAAAAAATATTCTTTAAAAAATCCACGTTTCTTGTTCGGATGGTCCTTGAAAAAATATTCTTTAAAAAATCCACGTTTCTTGTTCGGATGGTCCTTGAAAAAATATTCTTTAAAAAATCCACGTTTCTTTTTCGGATGGTCCTTGAAAAAATATTCTTTAAAAAATCCACGTTTCTTGTTCGGATGGTCCTTGAAAAAATATTCTTTAAAAAATCCACGTTTCTTTTTCGGATGGTCCTTGAAAAAATATTCTTTAAAAAATCCACGTTTCTTGTTCGGATGGTCCTTGAAAAAATATTCTTTAAAAAATCCACGTTTCTTGTTCGGATGGTCCTTGAAAAAATATTCTTTAAAAAATCCACGTTTCTTGTTCGGATGGTCCTTGAAAAAATATTCTTTAAAAAATCCACGTTTCTTGTTCGGATGGTCCTTGAAAAAATATTCTTTAAAAAATCCACGTTTCTTGTTCGGATGGTCCTTGAAAAAATATTCTTTAAAAAATCCACGTTTCTTGTTCGGATGGTCCTTGAAAAAATATTCTTTAAAAAATCCACGTTTCTTGTTCGGATGGTCCTTGAAAAAATATTCTTTAAAAAATCCACGTTTCTTGTTCGGATGGTCCTTGAAAAAATATTCTTTAAAAAATCCACGTTTCTTGTTCGGATGGTCCTTGAAAAAAATCCACGTTTCTTGTTCGGATGGTCCTTGAAAAAATATTCTTTAAAAAATCCACGTTTCTTAGTCTTTTGGTCCTTGAAAAAATATTCTTTAAAAAATCCACGTTTCTTAGTCTTGTGGTCCTTGAAAAAATATTCTTTAAAAAATCCACGTTTCTTAGTCTTTTGGTCCTTGAAAAAATATTCTTTAAAAAATCCACGTTTCTTAGTCTTGTGGTCCTTGAAAAAATATTCTTTAAAAAATCCACGTTTCTTAGTCTTTTGGTCCTTGAAAAAAAATTCTTTAAAAAATCCACGTTTCTTAGTCTTGTGGTCCTTGAAAAAATATTCTTTAAAAAATCCACGTTTCTTGCTCTAGTGGTCCTTGAAAAAATATTCTTTAAAAAATCCACGTTTCTTAGTCTTTTGGTCCTTGAAAAAATATTCTTTAAAAAATCCACGTTTCTTAGTATTGTGGTCCTTGAAAAAATATTCTTTAAAAAATCCACGTTTCTTAGTCTTTTGGTCCTTGAAAAAATATTCTTTAAAAAATCCACGTTTCTTAGTCTTTTGGTCCTTGAAAAAATATTTTTTAAAAAATCCACGTTTCTTAGTCTTTTGGTCCTTGAACAAATATTCTTTAAAAAATCCACGTTTCTTAGTCTTTTGGTCCTTGAAAAAATATTCTTTAAAAAATCCACGTTTCTTGTTCGGATGGTCCTTGAAAAAATATTCTTTAAAAAATCCACGTTTCTTAGTCTTTTGGTCCTTGAAAAAATATTCTTTAAAAAATCCACGTTTCTTGTTCGGATGGTCCTTGAAAAAATATTCTTTAAAAAATCCACGTTTCTTGTTCGGATGGTCCTTGAAAAAATATTCTTTAAAAAATCCACGTTTCATCATCTGATGGGCCTTGAAAAAATATTCTTTAAAAAATCAGGTTTTTTGTTTACAATAAAATAAAAAGTAATCAAAATCTATTGAATTGCCGTACGAACTGCGTTCAAAAGGCGTTGCAATTTATTCTTTTCTTTTACAACTCCCCAAGCGATGTTTTATTAAAATCCTAGACCATTCTTAACCCATCCTCCTAAAAAAAACTAAAAAACAACGAAGGAAAAAATATGACTTTACTTCATAGAGACTCCAAAGAGGAAGCTCAAAAACAGATAGTCAAACAATTTGTCTCAAACAAATCCTTTTAGACGAACATTTTCGGTCTTATAGCCCAGCTTCCAGAGAAATTCGAATAAAAAACAAAAACGAAGCTCTCCGAAAACAAAAAAATCACAGTAATCTTACAAAAGAAAGTAATCCGAACACATCGTACTACCAGAAATCACATCCTTTGGCAAATACAACAACAACAAGTCAAGATAAGCGTACACCATTTCCAGGAGTCATGGACGCACGCACACACACGTATCTGCCGAAAAAAGCACAACTCAAATACAAAAGAGAAAACAAAAAAAAAGAACGAATCGTAAGGAAAACAATGAAAAAATAGTCAAAGAAACGACGAAATGAATCTGGACTTGGTCAACAACAACAAAAATAACAGAAAAAAAGCAAACAACACAATGCCAGGGATATGGCAAAAGAAAACCGTAAAACGTGACATAGCTGCATACAAAATTGCAAGCTGACTCCTGGCCAAAGGAAAAAGAAATCGTTGAATGGCGGTGGATTTCTTGAGGAGCGGACGTAGGACCCGGCAGAGCATATAAAACTTTAAATGCATAGCCAGAGCAGTGCCAGTGCCATTACTGAAGAAATGGTGTTATAAATGAAAGCGTAAAAACAAATAACAAACAGCTGCATTTAAAGCGCCTAAAAGTAGACTTTAATATTGCTTACGTGAATGTGTAGGGAAAAGTAACAATATCGCATTGATGGTTGTTGGCTGGTTGGTTGGTTAGTTGGCGGTGTGGTATTAAACAGATTGAGTCTAATAAAGAAATGGCATGTGTACAATAGGAAAATTGCAGAACGAGGGTCGAGAATGAAGTATTGGTACATGAGCCCAATGGCCGCAAAATGAGGACAATAAACGTGGAATTTGTAGAGATTTTTTAGAGGACTCACCATCGACAATAAACGTTTATTTTTTACGGATTTTTTAAAGGACCCATTATCGACAATAATCTTGGATTGTTTAAAAATTTTTAAAGGGACCAAATATCGACAATAAACTTGGTTTTTTTTAAAAAAATTTAAAAGGACCAAATATCGACAGTAAACGTTTAAAAGAACCCAAAAAGACCTCTAAACGTGGATTTTTTAAAGATTTTTAAAAGGACCCATTATCGACAGTAAACTTGGATTTTCAGAGATTTTTAAAAGGACCCATTATCGACAATAAACGTGGATTTTTTGAAGATTTTTTAAGGACCCTATTTCGACAATAAATCTGGATTTTTTAAAGATTTTTTAAGGACTTATATCGACAATAAATCTAGATTTTTTAAAGATTTTCAAAAGGGCCCAATATCGAAAATAGGCGTGGATTTTTAAAGATTTTTAGAAGGACCCAGAGAAGACAATAAACGTGGATTTTTTTAACGAGTTTCCAATCCAATATCGACAATAAATGTGGATTTTTTAAAGGACCAAAATAGACATCTAAACGTTCATCTTTTAAAGATTCTCGAAATGACCCAACATCAACAATAAACGTAGATTTTTTAAAGATTTTTCAAAGGACTCAATATCGAAAATAAACGTGGATTTTTTTAAGATTTTTAAAAGGACCCAACAGTAGTGTGCTTATGGGGATGTTGGGAATTCACCACGATTTATCACGGCAAATTCTATTGGGGATGTTGATTTGGGTAAATTCACCACGGTGAATTTTAATGGGGATGTTGTCTTGGGAATTGTACCACGGCAAATTCTATTGGGGATGTTGATTAGGGTAAATTGTCCACGGTGAAATATATTGGGGATGTTGTCTTTTGCATTGTACCACGTCAAATTTTATTGGGGCTGTTGGCGTTGGTGTTGCTAGTTTTAATATGAACTACTAGATGGCGCTAAGTTTAGCGCAGACACAATCCAAAACTGTGTATGGGATGGTGAAATTTCAAGTTTTAATATTCACCACTAGCAGAGACACCCTCCGAAAAAAAAAAAAAAAAAATGTATTATGATCATATCGAGTGGGGCTAAAGAGATTCACCATGTGAGAAGTGAATATAGCAGAAACACATCTGAAAGAGGTAAGTATCGAAGAAAATCATTTTATGTAGATGGCTCTCAGAATGCTTTTATATAGTCAACATGCTGATTACTGCAGTCAAATGTGCTTATTAATTTATTTGAAAACATATATTTCAAGAAATCGACTTCAATAAATGTGATATATTATAGAAGAGTTTCAATTGATAAATATGCTGCAATTATTGATATTTCAGGGGTTTTAATTTCAGCATAGATGAAAGTATAAATGAAAATATAGACAAAGAAATGACATCGAAAAATTCCGGAATAATCAAGTGAAATTCTTGAAAAAAGATAACGAAGTCGAAAGACAAAACTAACTTTTCGTTGTACTTGTTTTAATTTGTCTATAATTTTAGCGACTCAAAAATGTTCAGTTATTCCCATCGAAACGATATAGGCGACATCTAACGGTGAGTTCCATCCATACTATCCATAAATTATGTTGTAGCATAGACACACTCCAAAACTATTGAAATATGATCATATCGAATGGGGCTAGAGAGATCCACCATATGAGAAGTGAATATAGCAGAGACAAATTTGGTTAGTATCATATTCAACAAGAAGATGTGTGTTCTATTATTTTGTCCAGATGGCTCTCCACTCATTTCCCTCGAAACGATATAGGCGACATCTAACCACCAATTAATGTTGTAGCATATACACACTAAAAAAATGCTGCTGTAGCCAATCAAAGCAAATTCTTCTTGTGTGGACAGGCATTTTGATACATTATATCGATCGCTTTTTGATAGTTTTGTCGATGAAGAATTTGTTTACATTATGTAGCAATTTGAGAGAATTGAAACTGAAAGAGTTTCATGACAAACCCTGCATCAATTCGGTATTGAAGATTGAAGGGATTTGAAGAAGGAAACACCATTGTTTACATTAACTAACAATTGGATTTCTGTGAAATGGATATGAGAATTTGGGGGGAAGCGTTGTTGCAGAGTTTCATGACAAATTCTGCTTCAATCACAGAATTTCTATTTGTTTACAAAATGTAGTCAATAATGTATTGATTGGATTGGAAGAAATTTCAGTACTCAACAAGTCACAGATTAATAAGCATCGTTTCTTAATATTTTTAAAAAAGTTTTTATAATGTCTCAAAAAATTTGTTGGTCATGCAGCCTTTATTACAAGGAAAAAAGTGAATTTGTGAAACATATGAAAAAGCATTGTATGTTTTGTGATGTTTTATGTGAAAGTGTAAACGATTTAGAATTGCACTTAGAGAACCATCATGGAGATGAGCATGTAATGAAACAAAATCGTGATCAACAACAAGAAAAACTAAAGCAGCAGCATGAAAATAAATCAGCTGTGAAGGTGGAAAAGTTTTGTGGTGATTGTGATAAAATAGTGAATAATATACGATCACACGTTCGTAGCGAAGAACATCGATCCACCGTGAGAAAAAATCTGGATTCTGACATAAAAACTGTTAAAAGTGCATTTAACAAAAATATACTCAGCTATGAGATACAAAACAATAAAGACATTTTGTACCCGATCGATTTTCTTAATGCTTCAAAAGAATTAATAATTAAAACCTTGAAAAATGAGTTAAACGGTAAAACGCTCATAAAATTTAATATGGAACTCCAAGGACTGTATGTGAAACCAAACAATGAAAAAGATGGACCTTCAACTTCCAAAGAGTTAACTATTGAAAATATATTTAATCATATTTCAAAAACAACGCTATTAACCCTGGGAGATGATTTGGAAGAGGTCGTTTTCAACCACTGTGTGGAAATTATAGCTAAATCAGAAGAGTTCCAAGAAAGAGGCTCTAATTGGGCCCTGGAGAAACTTTTAAAACTTGACATAAATGTGTTGAGAGCCAACTTAACACGTGGCTCACATTATATTCCAACTCCGAAATCATTAAGCAACAAGAAGGGTGCGTGCCTTAACATCAAAAACTATGATGACTTTTGTTTTAAGTGGTGTATGGTTGTTGCATTGGGGGAAACTGCATATGGAGATCCGAGTATAACCTCTTCATATAACGTAGACATACACCAAGATGTCATTATTCTGCAGTCTGGAATATCGCTAAATTTCGAACAATTAAATTTCCCATTGGGTCTTAAATATATAAAAAAATTTGAAATGAACAACCCAGAGATTAGCGTAAATGTTTTCGGTTATGAAAACAAGTCGGTCGTTGGTCCATATTACTTAACAAAGGAGACGAAAAGCAATCACATTAATTTAATATTGCTGCACAACGAAGAAAATTTCCATTACATTTTGGTTGTGGATATGTCTTGGTAATTATAAACAAAACTTATCAATCAAAACCATATCATAATAATCATGTATTTGTTCTTTTTTTTTTTCAGTCTTATGCGGTCTCAATTCACAAGTCATAAGGAGAAAGGTTACTTTTGTTTTGGATGCCTGCAATGTTTCCACGATGAAAATAAATGTATGACTCACAAAAAGCAGTGTGGAAAAGTAGTCTGTGCCCTGCCGAACAAAAAAGAAGCCGTACTAAAGTTCGTCAATCACAAGAAAAAGGATAAGGTGCCTTTCGTTATTTATGCTGACTCCGAAAGTGTACTGGAAGACGTGCAGGAAGATGAGAACAATGGGGCGAGTAAAAAAACGGAAAAGGTAAAGAAGCATAGTCCATGTGCTTTTAGTTATTTTATTAAATGTAGTTTTAATGAAAATTTAAATAAGTTATTTATATATAGTGGACCCGACGCAGCAAATGTTTTTCTGAAAGAACTAATTCAGGATTGTAAATTTTTGTATGATAGTTACCTAACCAAAACGAAACCTATGAATACTCTAACCCCCGAAGAAGAGACAGCCTTTCTTAGGGATATCAATTGTCGTATATGTGGCGATATTTTAGGTAACGATAGGGTGAAAGATCATTGTCACTTAACGGGGCAATATCGAGGTGCGGTACATAACCATTGCAATCTGCAATATCATCTACCTAAATTTATTCCAATATATTTCCACAATTTTTCTTCGTACGACTGTCACCTCTTCTTTAAAGAATTAGTTGAATTTGGAGGTGAAATAAGAGTCATACCTCAAAACAAAGAAAAATATATTTCAATGTCTTATTTCATTAATATGGATAACGAGTCAACCGACTCTAGTTCTTTAAAAAGTACAGTTGTTGTAGGAGAAGAAGAAGATTCGAGTGAGGAAGATGATGAGGAATTCCAGCAAGAAGAGGAAAGTGAGGGCAAAAAAGAGAAGAAAAAGAAAATGAATAGATTAGAGCATCGTTTCTTAGATAGTTTTCGATTTATGCCTACTAGTTTGGATAAATTAGCAAGGAATTTATCTCGAGATTCTTTTGTTGCTGTCAGATCTCATTTTCCTGATGATGAAGCATTCGAACTTATGACTAGGAAAGGAGTATTTCCCTACGAATATATTTCATCATTTGAAAAATTGAAGGAGAAACAACTTCCCCCTATAGACCAATTTTATAATAAGTTGACAGATACTGAATGCTCGTCAGACGATTATAGGCATGCAACAAATGTTTGGTCACATTTTCGATGTCAAACTATGCAAGACTACATGGATTTGTATTTAAAAGCTGATGTCTTGCTTTTAGCAGACGTATTTGAAAATTTCAGGAGCTTATGTATGCGAATTCACGAACTGGACCCTTGTCAATATCTCACAGCACCATCTCTATCTTGGGATGCAATGCTACTATGTACTAAAGTCGAACTTGAGCTACTCAGAGATATAGACATGTACAATTTCTGCAAAAATGGTATTCGGGGAGGGCTTACCCAGTGCTCAAACAGACACTCGGTAGCAAATAATGAAGATGCTCCCAATTATAATAGTGCCAAACCAGAGGTAAATATCTATTATTTGGATGTAAATAATTTATATGGTACAGTTATGACTGAGTGTCTCCCTGAAAAAGATTTTAGATGGGTGGAGGGTTATGAAATGGAGAAATTCAATGATCCAACTGTAATATTATCTATTCCTGACAACGCTCCTACTGGTTTTATTTTAGAGGTTGATATTGAATATCCACCGCACCTTCACGACAAACATAACGATTTACCTTTTTTGGCGGAGAAAAAGTGTGTTGAGGGCTCAAAAACTGAAAAACTGATTGCAGATTTTACTGACAAAACATCATACACCATACACTACAAATTACTTAAGCAATCTCTGAAACATGGACTAATTCTTAAGAAAGTCCATAGAGTTTTGGCTTTCACACAAAGCGCTTGGTTAGCTCCTTACATACTGAAGAATAATGAACATAGGGAAAAGGCTGAAAATGCCTTTGAAAAAGATTTTTTTAAATTATTGAATAACTCTTCATTCGGTAAGACAATGGAGAATATCGACAAAAGAAAAACTGTGAAAATTGTGACAATGTGGGTAGATGAGGCAAACCAAAGAAGAAGGAATGTTGCTAGTAAATTAATCTCGAAGCCAAATTTTCACAGCCTTTCGATATTCTCCGAAAATATGGTTGCTATCCAAATTAGGAATGTCAGAGTAAAATATGATAGACCATTGTACTTAGGGTTCTGCATATTAGATTTATCAAAGTGGGTGATGTATGATTTTCTGTATGATTTTCTAAAAGTGAAATTTGGTGAGGATTTTATTCTAAATTATATGGATACAGATTCGTTCATATTAACATTTTACGGACGGAATTTGTATTCCGAATTATCTTTAGATGAAATATTGGCTAGATTTGACACCTCAGGGTTTTCAAAAGAAAATAAATATAAACTTCCTCTAATTAATAAGAAAAAACTTGGCATGATGAAAGATGAGAATGACGGAAAAACAATGGTTGAATTTGTAGGCCTTCGTCCTAAAATGTATGCCATCAATGTAGTTGATAGCGAAGAAGTAAAAAAATCTAAGGGAGTTAAAAAGTCGGTCCTAAAAAAGTATACTATAGATAAATATCGAGAATGTCTTTATAACAAAAAGGTTTTTTACGGTACCATGTTTTCGTTTAGGTCAAGACAGCATACAATATATACAGACAAAATTACTAAAATATCGCTAAGCCATCAAGATGATAAACGATTTATTCTAGAGGATGGTATTCACACCTATGCTTGGGGCCACTATAGATTAAATAACCTTCATGAAACAAATGTAAATAACTCAAATGAATCTGTCTCAATGGACTTGGATTAAAATATAAATTTAATTATGATTTAAGTTTCAATATATAGATAAAAGAGCATAGTAATAATATTAATTTAATTGTCTTTACTCACTATAAATGTCATCATATTAATATTTTCTCGCAACACAAAATGTTTAATTTTTAAGTAAATATAAGTGTATTATATTTTAACTAGTCTTTAACTATTCTTATTATAAAATAAAACAAAATATTTTTGTTTATAAATTTATGTAAATTGCGTTTTATTGAAATATTCTTGCAAAGGTGAGTATAAAATAGATTATACTACTTTTCGTACAATTCCTGTTAATGGAACGTACTCGACCAGACGATCATGTATAATTAAACAGTACGTAGAAGTGTTTTGTGGAATTGGTTTATTGGTTTCAAATTGGATTTTTAAATCGATTGGTCCATTCTTAACAGCTTCGTTTTGATTGCTAATGTCAATAACGGCGATGGGCTTGTCTTTAAAACTTGCATATGTAAGAAGTGGTTGTGGCTCCCTCATGTAATATGATTGTTGAAACTTTGTATACATGTCATATAGTACTGCATAGCCATTTTCTTCGAACTTTACATTCAAATCATCGTAAGGATAGGTTTCAGAGTTCAAGTGAACTTTGATGTTTTTAAGTTCGCAATGTTCCAGCTTGTTGTCTTTTTCAAATATCAAAGCAACATATCGTGGTCTTTCATGATTGACAGACAATTTAACACTCCAACTGTGTTGTCTTCCACCAGCAAAAGTTGGATTAAAGTAGCAGTCCCAGCTGCGGAATGCTAAAGGCAACGCTTTTCCATCCTTAATAGTTTTCAAGAAGCTGATTTTTCTATAGTCTGATAATTGAATGTGTTGTACTTTCCATACAACATTTGTTATGGTGAGTTTAATTTCCTCCGTATCCATGGTTGAATAACACACATTTTTATCGTTGGCACTACGCAAAAGAATCAAGTCATGCTTGCTGTTGCAAATTACTTTATCAAAGTCCTCTGCGAACCCTAGTAGACGGTTTAAGGGTACACAAAAATTAAAGTATCCTACTGATAAATCATTATCAGCTTTCCATCCCGCTTTGCTCATAACCTTACTTTCGGATTCGCTTAGAGAAATCCAATTTTTAATTTCTGTAGTTATTCCTAGATAACGAGTACGATCAATTTCAACACCATTTAGTTCATAGCGAATTTCATCAAACATGTATCCCACACAATTATTTCTCAGTCTTGCATTTTGCGATACTTCTCCCTTGCTATTTTTCAAATTTCCTTCAATGAATAGATAACTCTCCGATGGAAGTATGTAAAGATCCTGATTTTGTATACTTATCCGAATTTCATCATTATTTTTAAATGATTGAATATATGGAACATAGCTGTGGTAGTCTCTCTTTACAATATTCTCATCCGAGAATGGACGCTCATTAATGTTAAGTATTTCAGACATTTGGTTTGACTTTAAGCTTAATAAGTTTTAAAAACTCTTTATTTTCCTTTGAAATTGTAGGTCTTGTCGGTTTGACAACTTTGTGTTGAATGTGTCTTGGTATTTGTTTATGATTGTATTTATTGTAGATAATCATGATTGCATTGGTCTTATATGAATACGTAGCGTGATTTCTTCCTCTCTAAAATTTATAAAGCGACCTTCTTGATCTACTATCTTTATCTCCAGACGACCGATTTCTTTGACGTTCACTGGTAAATAAATGAGATTCATTGGTCTCTCTACCAATTTATATCCCGGAGGAACATTAAGAGCAAATTCATGTAGAATATGCGTTGGCGACCCATTCATGAATGATCCAGTTACAATATTGCAGTGTATTTGTATGGCATTAACCTTTAAAATGTCGACTTGAAGGTTTGAAGTATGTTTTTTCCCAGATTCTAAGATTTTTTCGGTAAAACCAAAAAGCTTGCCTATAGATTTTTCTTTATCAAAGTAAATAGGATCATGAGAAGACATGATTTCTACTTTTAGCGTATTATTATTCGCCTTAATTTCAATGGATCTATTCTCGTGGATAGTTTTATATTCCGTTTCCAAGTAATTCGCAATATCTTGCAATTCATAGGATCCTATAGGTATTTTTATAATATTGTCTCCAATGTGAAAGAGATTGTTATCATTATCCACATTGGGTATTGAATTGTATGATTGGAAATCTATTAGGCAACACTCATAACTACTATTTCCCAATTCAATTGGGGGTAAATATGTTGAATGTAGAATTGGAGATTTACCGGACACAGTAAACGTTCTTGACATTGCAAAATTCTTTGTCGTAATAATTGAAACACAAAATATGCATACGTATATATGGGTTTTTATTTATTTAAATATATGCTTGTATATTGTATATCTACATATTAAGATTATATGATATGATTCTTATCTATCCATGAATTATGTTTGTCTGAGAATCCCAGCCACTTAACCAAGACTTTATTACCTTTTGTTTTTAAAATTTTCTCAACTAAATACGTGTTGGGATATTTTGTGGGTAAAAGTTCTTCTTTGTAGAAACATCCTTGGATGGGATTTCCTTCATAGTCTTCTAATAAATAAGTAGCGGGGTTTGTTATTCTTATTGTTCTTATCTTGAATATTTCCGTAGTCCAATTTGGCGTGTATCCCTTTTCAAATTGATGTTTATATTTGCTAATGCGTACATGATCACCCACACGAAAGTTTTGTCTCCTAAAAATTTTTAAGTGGTTATAAGCAGATTGCAACAATGCCTTCTCATTCGATGAATTTACTTGAATAGGGGCCATTTTTATTGTTCGATGAGGTGTTTTATTGTATTGTTTAACCAATTCTCTATAAACGTCAATCCATAGATAATTCCCATTATAACTGAACTCCTTCCACATTAGCGACTTCAAAGTTCTATTAAAACGCTCAACAATTGAGGCCTTCAATACACTATATGTGGAGTAGTGGTTTATGGAATATTTCTGCATTAGTTTTTTAAAATCTGTGTTGAAAAATTCTTTTCCATCATCGGTTTGCAAATTTTTTGGAATTCTTCCTCTTTGTAAGATTTTTTCAAAAGCCATAGAAACATCCGTTGCCGTTTTTGTTTTAAGGGCTTCACACCATGCGAATTTCGAAAATGTATCGATGACAGTTAACAAAAATCGGAACCCCTTGTTTGCTTTTGAGTAACTGCCCATTTCAACTAAATCTGCTTGCCAGAGATCATCAATACCCTTTGTAATAACCCTTCGTCTTGGAAAGTTTTTTCGTGCTTGATGATGAAGTTCATTTACCAAACCCCGCTTTTCCATTGTTTTATTCGGTATGATATATTAAAGCTGGTGAGTTGAATGGAGCTTGCGATAAGGCTTTAAATATTTCGTTTTGTGAACGTTTGAGTTGTGATATTTCTTCTCTTAGGAAGGTGCACTCTTGAATGAAATTTTTCTTTAAAATTTCTTGAATGTGCTTGATTTGCGTATGTACGTATGCTTGGTTGACCGCATCCGCTCCTTCTGCTGGAGATGCAACATTCCTAATCTTTTTATTTTGCACGTTAAGGTTGTTATCTTCATCAATATTGACTCCCAATAATCTCGAAACATTTTCTCTCACTGCTATTGATTGATTTTTTTGATTGTAATGATGTCCAAACTTGTCAACAGTCATATGTTGTATGCTCCTTGAGAGTATTATTTAATATATTATATTTCCTTCTCGCAGTTCCTCGATAATAGAAACAATTTCATTAGTATGGTTATTGTTTCCGGCTTGTTGTGATGCCAACAACAGCTTTAATCGTTCTATCAATTCGTTGGGATCGTCCCAGTATATATAGTTGGGTTTACCAGGATTTATTGTCAGTAAGCCTTTGCCGCTGTGAGTATCCTCTATTATATTTTTTATTATTTTCTTATATTTTTGTCCCCTGTTGGACTTTGTTCGTCCATTAGATTCATAGTTTATTTTATGCGCATTTGTGTCTAATAATATTGTTTTGTAAATATCGAGTTCTGTATGATCATAGTTCTTGGGGTCTTGATAAAACAACAGTTCAAACAAACCGGGTGTTAATGCCCAATTTTTATTTCCAATCATAATCTTTTCATTGCTTATTTTGAGTGGTTGGTCCCCAAATCTCCATTCTCCATTGTTATCTTTGTGTGGACCATAGACTACATCTAGTTTTTTAATTTTCTTCAAGAATGATAGATTCATAGGTTCCTCATTGTTGGAATAAAATTTGTCGTCGTCTTGTGATGTATTAAAGGAATCGAAATTTTGTGTGTAATCTACTTTATGCTTTAACCCCTCCAATGCATTGGAATCTAACTTAACATCTGGTTTATAATTCTTAAGGGGTGTACTTGTAATAATAGAATCTCTGTACATTTCCATTTTCTCTTTCTTAGGCATAATCATTTTGGAAGTATTTTCAGTTGAAAGCTTTAGTAGTTTGTTTATTGGCTCCGTTATTGGTTTGAAAGTATTTTTCAATTCTGTAGTTTTAGCTTCTTCACCCATTTTAATGCTTTGAAATTTCTTTTTCAAGACATTTCTGGACTTAACAAGCCGTTTCAGCATTTCCTCCTCCATGGCTGTAGGTGCACTAATATAAATTAACATTTGCAAATACATTAAATAATATTAAGGTTGAATAAATATATGAAAGCCTTTTCTGTATCTTCCAGAGTGAATTTCGTCATCCTTGGAAATCGTTAGAAATCCATACTTTTCCTTCCAGCATTCATGACAAATTTTTTTGAAATCTTCAAAACTAATGTCACATCCGACGTGATCATTAAATATATGTCTTAAATTCAGATCATCTTGTTTAAACACGATTATAAAATTCGCATTATCACGCAATAAATGTTTTGGTATACGTGTGTATGTTTGACACAAATAAAACGAATCAACATTCTTATGTCGCCCCATACTGAAGTAATTTTTAATGTTGTTTTGTTTATCGCATGCAACATCATCAAAAATCATGATTGAGTTTGGCTTTATTTCGTCCGTTTGTATAACATCGTCATTGTTATTAAATGTATACAATCTCATCCCCTTTGTAGTGGATATCAGTTTCTTTAGGTACTCATATTTTGTCTGATACAGCGATTTTGAGTAAATGTAAACATTTTCAAATTTTAATCCATTGGGGCTTTCTATCAAACTAAGCATCACATTAGTCTTTCCACAATTTGATGGTCCTACTATTAAGGCTCGTATAGAATCAGGCAGCAAAGTACTATGTCGGGGGGTCTTTCTTTGCATAAAATCCACATTTTGAACAATTATTTTAGCTTGTTGTTCCAGTAATCTCATGATTTAAACTAATGAGTAGTTTTAAGAAAACATTCATATTTATAATATAATCAAATATCGATATTTCTTTCGTTCAGCGTCCCGCTAAAAAGTATAAAATGATTGTTTACAACACGAAGCGATTTATTAGAAAGAAACACGTTCAAGGAGGAGGACTGGTAAATAAGTTGATTAACTCTTTACCCGTTGAACTTCATTTACCAGGATATCAATTTTGTGGACCTGGAACAAAGCTAGAAAAACGTATTCAAAGAGGAGATCAAGGTATTAATCCATTAGATGCAGCGTGTAGAGCACACGATATTGCCTATTCACAAAATAAAGATATTGAACAACGTCACATTGCTGATCGTGAACTAACTGAACGGGCTTGGGAGCGAGTAAAATCGAAAAATAGTAACATTGGAGAAAAAATTAGCGCATATCTTGTAACTAACATAATGAAGGCTAAGACAAAGCTAGGCATGGGTAATAAAAACCCCAAACAAATATTGGGTCAACAACTTTTTAAAAACGCTTTAAAAAAAGCTACAAGTTCCCTTAAAAGCAAAAAACCAACTGATATTGATGAAGCCATAAAAATAGCCAGACATGAAATACAAAAGACGTTTCGAGGAAAAAAATCAAAGGTCGCTATACCGCGAGTAATAAGCGTGCCCAAAAGAGGTGGATTTCTTCCTCTCATTCCCATTCTAACTGGATTAGGAGCATTGGGAGCCTTAGCATCGGGTAGTTCAGCAATTACCAATGCCGTTTTAAATGCAAAAAAAGCCAAACAAGAGTTGGATGAACAAACCAGACATAACAAAACAATAGAAGCTATAGCTATGGGTAAAGGTCTCTATCTCAAACCATATAAAAAGGGCTATGGAATTTATGTTGATGAAAATAAAACTCCAAAAAACTAATTAAGCAGCTACCCAAAGGTCCTCTAACCGATGTAAATATTAGTTTTTTTGGGAAAAAATATATACCTCACTTTAGAGGTGTTTATATGCGTGATAATCTACCTAAGAAACCACATCGAATTGAATGTGGTATCATAAATTTGGATGTTAGCAGTGGACCTGGCACGCATTGGGTGGCATATAATAAAATCAATAATAATATCGACTATTACGACAGTTTCGGTAATCTTCAACCCCCGATAGAAGTTTTACGCTATTTGGGACCAGCTATTACATACAATTATAAAAGAGATCAACGATTTCATACATACAATTGTGGACATCTTTGTTTAAAGTTTTTATTGGACATGAACAAAATTTTATAAATACTCCAACATCGATGATATCCTCTCCATTCAAATTCAACTTTCCAAAGAAGATGATTGAAATCAATAGATCGGATATTGCACTGGTTGATTTTCAATATTGCCATGGAAACCACAAGAGTATTTTCGTGAAGGAACTATCATTTATGTGTGGTGCTTCTGTTGTTCCAGATTATTTTTTGTTTCGCCCACCTTTTAATATAAAAGAACTTACTGGGGAAGCATGCAGAACAAATGCCTACACCAAGACACATGTGAATGGCTTAGATTGGACGGATGGAGAAAAAAATTATAATGATGTCGAGAAAGCTCTTACACCATTGAACAATTATCAATATATTTTTGTCGTTGGACAAGAAAAGAAAATCTTTTTACAGAAATATATTCATTCTACCATTATAAATTTAGAAAATAATATGAAACTTCGAGCTTGCCAAAATTATTTTACAAACTGTCCTATACATTTGGACACTAGATTTAAATGTGCCATAAATAATATATTTAAGATATTTGTATTCATTGAACAAAACTGGAAAGAACTTGGCTACATACTAGACGATGAAATTAATAAAGTTAATAAATAAAAACAAGCAACTGTATTATTTGCATAAAACTTTATTTAAAGCATTAAAGGTAATGAAAGTGAACAATAATAAGAAAATGGTTGAACATTTACTCGCTCCACGACCACAAACATCTACACCAATTTCAGAAGGCGTACAATTCCAATTTTTTGAAATAGTTGGGACATTAGTTGTTTCACGCCCTTCCAGCAATGGGCAACGATATGTCAACCTTGAATGCTCAGTAACAGGACAATCAGTTTGATCCCAACTATGAATGTTTACTTTACAAAAATAACATCTGGTAATATCTCCTACTCCAGTATAATAAAGTCCTACTGCAGCCATTGTCTTGGGATCTGGATAATTTAAAGGCCAGCGAGCAAAGGTTTTTAAGCGTTCGTCTTCCTTATTAAGAAGAGACATCTTCCTTTCTAAAGCTTCACTAATAAACTGAAATATTTCTCTGTACACATTAAAATGAAAACAGCTTGCAATTTTTAGTTTCAAACAAAATATTTATTTACTTTTCAGTTTATGTTAAATATGGTTGATAAAAATAATCTGGCTGATCCAAATGTTTTAATTCTAGTTTGTAAAGACTCTTTCCGCTTCCATCTTTCAACACAGTTTTCGTCACAGAATAACCCCCACCAGCTATTTCTTTTATGTATTCATCCGCCAGCGAGAGGAATCTTGACGGCAAATAGAGGATAGCATCATTAATTTTCAGCACAATTCTTTCCCCATATTTTGTATTTGTTCTAAAGGCGCCATGGATGTTGTATTCTTTGTTATCCTCCATTTCTTTCAAAGTTATTATTTTTTTATAACTGAAAGAATTGAATAAGTTTATTAAATCTGCGTTCGCCATAATATCACTTTCAATGTTTAATTTTATACTGTGAGCCTTACTTGAAATTGTCTTCTATATATACGAATATTTAACGCGAATTTCACAATATTACAGAGTTACTAGAGTTTTTAATTTTGAGCATAATTAAGCATGTTCTCATTCATGCTCCAATCTATCGTTGAAGCAGAATTTGTCATGAAACTCTGCAACAACGCTTCCCCCCAAATTCTCATATCCATTTCACAGAAATCCAATTGTTAGTTAATGTAAACAATGGTGTTTCCTTCTTCAAATCCCTTCAATCTTCAATACCGAATTGATGCAGGGTTTGTCATGAAACTCTTTCAGTTTCAATTCTCTCAAATTGCTACATAATGTAAACAAATTCTTCATCGACAAAACTATCAAAAAGCGATCGATATAATGTATCAAAATGCCTGTCCACACAAGAAGAATTTGCTTTGATTGGCTACAGCAGCATTTTTTTAGTGTGTATATGCTACAACATTAATTGGTGGTTAGATGTCGCCTATATCGTTTCGAGGGAAATGACTGGAGAGCCATCTGGACAAAATAATAGAACACACATCTTCTTGTTGACTATGATACTAACCAAATTTGTCTCTGCTATATTCACTTCTCATATGGTGGATCTCTCTAGCCCCATTCGATATGATCATATTTCAATAGTTTTGGAGTGTGTCTATGCTACAACATAATTTATGGATAGTATGGATGGAACTCACCGTTAGATGTCGCCTATATCGTTTCGATGGGAATAACTGAACATTTTTGAGTCGCTAAAATTATAGACAAATTAAAACAAGTACAACGAAAAGTTAGTTTTGTCTTTCGACTTCGTTATCTTTTTTCAAGAATTTCACTTGATTATTCCGGAATTTTTCGATGTCATTTCTTTGTCTATATTTTCATTTATACTTTCATCTATGCTGAAATTAAAACCCCTGAAATATCAATAATTGCAGCATATTTATCAATTGAAACTCTTCTATAATATATCACATTTATTGAAGTCGATTTCTTGAAATATATGTTTTCAAATAAATTAATAAGCACATTTGACTGCAGTAATCAGCATGTTGACTATATAAAAGCATTCTGAGAGCCATCTACATAAAATGATTTTCTTCGATACTTACCTCTTTCAGATGTGTTTCTGCTATATTCACTTCTCACATGGTGAATCTCTTTAGCCCCACTCGATATGATCATAATACATTTTTTTTTTTTTTTTTTCGGAGGGTGTCTCTGCTAGTGGTGAATATTAAAACTTGAAATTTCACCATCCCATACACAGTTTTGGATTGTGTCTGCGCTAAACTTAGCGCCATCTAGTAGTTCATATTAAAACTAGCAACACCAACGCCAACAGCCCCAATAAAATTTGACGTGGTACAATGCAAAAGACAACATCCCCAATATATTTCACCGTGGACAATTTACCCTAATCAACATCCCCAATAGAATTTGCCGTGGTACAATTCCCAAGACAACATCCCCATTAAAATTCACCGTGGTGAATTTACCCAAATCAACATCCCCAATAGAATTTGCCGTGATAAATCGTGGTGAATTCCCAACATCCCCATAAGCACACTACTCCCAACATCGACAATTGACGTGGATGTTTTAAAATTTTTTTAAAGGACCAAAATAGACCTCTTAACGTGGATTTTTTAATGGTTTTTAAAGGACTCAATATCGAAAATAAACGTGGATTTTTTAAGATTCTCAAGAGGACCCAACATCGACAAAAACGTGGATTTTTGTAAGATTCTCAAGAGGACCCAACATTGACAAAAACGTGGATCTTCAAAAAAATTTTAAAAGGACTCAACATCGGCAAAATACTTGGATCTTTTAAAGATTCTCAAAAGCATTCAACATCGGCAAAACGTGGATTTTTTAGAGGTCCCAAATAGACTTATAAACGTGGATATTTCAAAGAATTTTTAAAGGACCCAATATTAACAATAAACTTGGATTTTCTAAATGACACAAATATACCTCTAAACGTGGATTTTTTAAAGATATTTAAAAGGAGACAAAGAAGACAATATAGGTGGATTTTAAATAATTTTCAAAAGGACCCAATATCGAAAATTAATGTTGATTTTTTTAATATTTTAAAAGGGACCCAAAATATCAGTGATTTTGAATTTTTTTAAAGATCTTCGAAAGGATCCAAATAAGACAATATGGGTAGATCTTTAAAGATTTTTTAAAGGGACCCAACGTGGATTTTTTAGAAGGACCTAAGTGGATTTGTTATAAGGACCCAGAGAAGACAATAAACGTGATTTCTTAAGGTGTTTTAGAAGGACCCAGAGGAGACAATGGATTTTTTTAAAAATATTTTTCAAGTACTAAACTTGGATTTTTTAGTTGGACCCAACGTAGATTTTTTAGGATTTTTTAAAGGACCTAAAGAGGATAATATAGTTGAATTTTTAAAGATTTTTTAGAAAAACATATCGTGATTTTTTTAAGATTTTTAGAAGTTCCACGTTGGTATTTTTTTTAGGATTTTTCTTAGAAGGACCCAGAGAAGACAATAAACATGGATTTTTTAGAAGGGCCAAATAAGTTTTTAAGATATTTTTTAAGGACCTAATGTGATTTTTCTTAAGATTTTTTAGAAGGACCCAATCTGGATGTTTTTTAAATTTTTTTAAGGACGTGAATTTTTTTGAGTTTTGCCTTATTAAGGCGAAGATCATATGTTTTATGATTTATGTGTTTGATTTCTCTTTCGAGACGAGCTTAATAATCTGAAATTTGCAGTGAAAAGGAAAGCCAGATAGACACTATCACACACTCATCACTATGCGACGCGTTTCGCCGTTGGTTAAGCGGCTCATCAGGCATATTTGGTGTGGATGATGGCTTACAAGGGCCGTTCTCTGGAAAGTAGTATATATTTCGAACTTATTGCAAATTAGCATATGCGAATTATACACTAGAAACTCTTCAGGTTCGATTCAAGTTCTAGTTTTTTGATTTTTTAAGTTTTTTAAAATTTTTTTGAAAGGATCCAACGTGGACTTTTTAGATTTTTTAAGAAGGACCCGGAGAAGATAATAAATGTGGATTTTTAAAGATTTTTTAGAAAAGTCCAAAGTGGGCTCAATGAAGACAGAACTTAATTCAAAAGTATTCATAGGAGACAATAAACGCCGATTTTTTTAAGATTTCAAAATGACCCAAAATCGCAAGATTTTTTACAAATGTTTTTTAAAAAACCTTATATCGATAATAGATGTGGGTTTTTTAAGGACTTTTGAATGGACCCTATACCGACAATAAACGTGGATTTTTAAAGGTTTTTAGAGGGACAAAATACGGATAATAGGTAATAAGGACAAAATATTCTGTTTGACTCCTTTTAAAAAATCCAGGCTTATTGGTGGGTGTAAGTAATTTTGGTCGATTTTGAGCCTCTAAAAAATCCACAATTATTGGTCGTTTCGGGTCCTTTAAAAATCCAAGATTATTGTCCGGTTTGGGCCCTTTTGAAAATCTTTAAAAAATCCAAGCTTTTTGGTCGGTTTGAGTCCTTTCAAAAAATCGTTCGGTCGGTTTGGGCATATTTAAAAATTTTTAAAAAATCACAGATAGGTTAAAAATCTATAAAAAATTCAAGATTATCAGTGGGTTTGGGTCCATTTAAAATTTCAAAGTATATTGGTCGGTTTGAGTCTTTTTAAACATTTTTAAAAAATCCAAGATTATCGGTCGTTTTGGGTCGTTTTAAAAATCTTTAAATAATCAAAGATTATTCGTCGGTTTGAGTTCCTCCGACCTTTAAAAAATACAATTTTTTGTCCTTTTAAAAATCATTAAGAAACAAAGATTATTAGTCAGTTTGAGTCCCTCTGAAATTCTTTAAAAAAAATCCACAATTGGGTCTTTTTAAAACCTTCAAAAAATCCACGTTTAGAGGTATATTTGGGTCCTTTAAAAAATCCACGTTTAGAGGTCTATTAGAGTCCTTTTATAAACCTTTAAAAAATCCACGTTTAGAGGTCTATTAGAGTCCTTTTATAAACCTTTAAAAAATCCACGTTTATTGTCGATAATGGGTCCTTTAAAAAATCTTTAAAAAATCCAGGATTATTGTCGATATTGGGTCCTTTAAAAAATCTTTAAAAAATCCACGTTTAGAGGTATATTTGGGTCCTTTAAAAAATCTATAAAAAATCCACGTTTAGAGGTCTATTTCGGCCCTTTTAAAAATCTTTAAAAAATCAACGTTTAGAGGTCTATTTGGGTCCTTTTAAAAATCTTTAAAAAATCCACGTTTACAAGTCTATTTGGGTCCCTTTAAAACCTTTTAAAAAACCCAGGATTATTGGTCGGTTTAAGTCCTTTTAAAAATCTTTAAAAAATCCATGTTTAGAGGTCTATCTGTGTCCTTTTAAAAATATTTAAAAATCCACTTTTAGAGGTCTATTTGGTTCCTTTAAAAAATCTCTAAAAAATCCATGTTTGGAGGTCTGTCTGTGTCCTTTTAAAAATATTTAAAAAATTAAGGTTTAGAGGTCTATTTGGTTCCTTTTAAAAATCTTTAAAAAATTAAGGTTTAGAGGTCTATTTGGGTCTTATTAAAATTCTTTAAAAAAATCAAGTTTAGTGGTCTATTTGGGTCCTTTTAAAAATCTTTAAAAAAATCCACGTTTAGAGGTCTATTTGGGTCCTATTAAAATTCTTTAAAAAAATCCACATTTAGAGGTCTATTTGGGTCTTTTTTAATATCTTTAAAAAAATCCACGTTTAGAGGTCTGTTTGGGTGCTTTTAAAAATCTTTAAAAAAAATCCACGTTTAGAGGTTTGTTTGGGTTCTTTTAAAAATCTTTAAAAAAATCCACGTTTAGAAGTCTATTTGGGTCCTTTTAAAAATCTTTAAAAAATCCAATATTAGAGGCCTATGCGGGTCCTTTAAAAATCTCTAAAAGCACCACGTCTATTTGGGTCGTTTAAAAATCCACGTTTATTTTCAATACTGGGTCCTTTTAAAAATCTTTAAAAAGTCACCGATTGATGGTCGGTTTGGGTTCTTTTAAAATCCTTTAAAAAATCAAGGCTTAATGGTAGGTTTTGGTCCTTTTAAAAATCTTTAGAAATTTTTCACTTATTGTTCGGTTTGGTTTCAAAATATTTAAAAAATCCAAAAATATTAGTATGTTTGGGTGTTTCTTTTAAAAATCCAAAAATATTGGTCGGTTTGGGCCTTTCTAAAAATCTTTGGAAAATTTTCAGTTATTGTTCGGTTTGGGTCTTTTTCAAAATCTTTAAAAAATCCACGGTATTGGCCGGTTTGGGCCAATTTAAAAATCTTTAAAAAATCCAGGTCTATTATCCGCTTTGGTTCCCCTTTAAAGTCCCAAATAAAATTATTTGGCAGCACCTCGTTGTATTTTGTATTTTAAGCGAATGCCTAAGTGCTTCAACTTAAACCAATAAATGAATGCGTGTGGAATACTTAAAACAATGCAAAGATGTGAAAATAACCCACTTACATTAGGGTGGACCACATTCAGAAAAATTTCCCCAAATTCCTACAAGTTATGTTGTAGATTCTCGTACCACCCTAATATACCTATTTATACATTCTAACACTTTCCCATTATCTTCTTCAGTCGCTCTTTCCAAACATCCTCCACTGGAGCATAACTAACGTTCGACTTGCGTAAAAGACTTAAGGTATTAATGCGAATACGTGAATATATTGGCGCCCAACGAATTATGGTTCATTGGAGAAGAAGAAGAAGAAGAAACAATCCTGGCAAAGCCAATACACGTGCGTTGATTCTCATATATGTGTGTGTGTGTGCGCGTCTGTTTGGCTTCGAGAATTGGGAGGACGCCTTTTATTTCGACAATGTCTTTCTTAGTTCAAAGCAGCTAGGCAAACGCTTGCCAGTTCACACACACAGGCACATACGAATACGGAGCTAAATTAAGCATCATGGAAAGCAGCCTAGCAGGCACTCAGACCGTCATGGAGGCTGGAAAGACACATTTTTGTTGGTTGGTCTTGTCTTTGAAATTGTTATTCCTAACTGCCAAATATAACAAAGGATTGCAGGATATCCATGTAACTACACACATATATGTATCGGAAAAGGATACCTTAATTGAAAGCACTTCAGCCAAAAGAGAAAAAGTAGAAGAAAGGATTCTTCTCACTTTTACGCCAGAATGAGTTTGTAATGGCGCCTTTGAAAGGAGCAGTCGCCAGGCACCACAACAACTTTCTCTGCCTGAGGAAAATTTTAATTTGGAAGAATTTAAGGAAAAGGATAATCAGGGGGAATTTTTAAATTAAATTAAAATTCAGGAGAAAAAAGGATTTTTTTAAAGATTTTTTAAAGGACCCAAATAAACTTCTAAACGAGGATTTTTTAAAGATTTTAAAAGGACCCAATATCGACGAATTAACCTAGATTTTTTAAAAATTATTAAAAGGACTCAAATAGACCTATAAAAGTGAATTTTTTAAAGATTTTTAAAGGACCCAATATCGGCAATAAACGTGGATTTTTTAAAGATTTTTTAAAGGACCCAATATCGACAATAAACGTGGACTTTTTAAAGGACCCAATATCGACAATAAACGTGGATTTTTTATAGATTTTTTAAAGGACCCAATATCGACAATAAACGTGGATTTTTTAAAGATTATTAAAAAGAACCCATTATCGACAATAGACGTGGATTTTTTAAAGATTTTTAAAAGGACCCATTATCCACAATAAACGTGGATTTTTTAAAGATTTTTAAAAGGACCCATTATCGACAATAAACGTGGATTTTGTAAAGATTTTTTAAAGGACCCAATATCGGCAATAAACGTGGATTTTTTAAAGATTTTTCAAAGGACCCAATATCGACAATAAACGTGGATTTTTTAAAGATTTTTTAAAGGACCCAATATCGACAATAAACGTGGATTTTTTAAAGGACCCATTATCGACAATAAACGTGGATTTTTTAAAGATTTTTAAAAGGACCCATTATCGACAATAAACGTGGATTTTTTAAAGATTTTTAAAAGGACCCAATATCGACAATTAACTTGGATTTTTTAAAGGACCCAATATCGACAATAAACGTGGATTTTTTAAAGATTATTAAAAAGAACCCATTATCGACAATAGACGTGGATTTTTTAAAGATTTTTAAAAGGACCCATTATCCACAATAAACGTGGATTTTTTAAAGATTTTTAAAAGGACCCAATATCGACAATTAACGTGGATTTTTTAAAGATTTTTTAAAGGACCCAATATCGGCAATAAACGTGGATTTTTTAAAGATTTTTCAAAGGACCCAATATCGACAATAAACGTGGATTTTTTAAAGATTTTTTAAAGGACCCAATATCGACAATAAACGTGGATTTTTTAAATGACCCATTATCGACAATAAACGAGGATTTTTTAAAGGACCCATTATCGACAATAAACGTGGATTTTTTAAAGGACCCATTATCGACAATAAACGTGGATTTTTTAAAGATTTTTTAAAGGACCCAATATCGACAATAAACGTGGATTTTTTAAAGGACCCATTATCGACAATAAACGAGGATTTTTTAAAGGACCCATTATCGACAATAAACGTGGATTTTTTAAAGGACCCATTATCGACAATAAACGAGGATTTTTTAAAGGACCCATTATCGACAATAAACGTGGATTTTTTAAAGATTTTTTAAAGGACCCAATATCGACAATAAACGTGCATTTTTTAAAGATTTTGTAAAGGACCCAATATCGACAATTAACTTGGATTTTTTAAAGGACCCAATATCGACAATAAACGTGGATTTTTTAAAGATTTTTTAAAGGACCCATTATCGACAATAAACGTGGATTTTTTAAAGATTTTTAAAAGGACCCAATATCGACAATTAACTTGGATTTTTAAAAGGACCCAATATCGACAATTAACTTGGATTTTTTAAAGGACCCAATATCGACAATAAACGTGCATTTTTTAAAGATTTTGTAAAGGACCCAATATCGACAATAAACGTGGATTTTTTAAAGGACCCAATATCGACAATAAACGTGGATTTTTTAAAGATTTTTTAAAGGACCCAATATCGACAATAAACGTGGATTTTTTAAAGATTTTTTAAAGGACCCAATATCGACAATAAACGTGGATTTTTTAAAGGACCCAATATCGACAATTAACTTGGATTTTTTAAAGGACCCAATATCGACAATAAACGTGGATTTTTTAAAGATTTTTTAAAGGACCCAATATCGACAATAAACGTGGATTTTTTAAAGATTTTTTAAAGGACCCAATATCGACAATAAACGTGGACTTTTTAAAGGACCCAATATCGACAATAAACGTGGATTTTTTAAAGATTTTTTAAAGGACCCAATATCGACAATAAACGTGGATTTTTTAAAGATTTTTAAAAGGACCCATTATCGACAATAAACGTGGATTTTTTAAAGATTTTTTAAAGGACCCAATATCGGCAATAAACGTGGATTTTTTAAAGATTTTTCAAAGGACCCAATATCGACAATAAACGTGGATTTTTTAAAGATTTTTTAAAGGACCCAATATCGACAATAAACGTGGATTTTTTAAAGGACCCATTATCGACAATAAACGTGGATTTTTTAAAGATTTTTAAAAGGACCCATTATCGACAATAAACGTGGATTTTTTAAAGATTTTTTAAAGGACCCAATATCGACAATTAACTTGGATTTTTTAAAGGACCCAATATCGACAATAAACGTGGATTTTTTAAAGATTTTTAAAAGGACCCATTATCGACAATAAACGTGGATTTTTTAAAGATTTTTTAAAGGACCCAATATCGGCAATAAACGTGGATTTTTTAAAGATTTTTAAAAGGACCCATTATCGACAATAAACGTGGATTTTTTAAAGATTTTTTAAAGGACCCAATATCGGCAATAAACGTGGATTTTTTAAAGATTTTTCAAAGGACCCAATATCGAGAATAAACGTGGATTTTTTAAAGATTTTTTAAAGGACCCAATATCGACAATAAACGTGGATTTTTTAAAGGACCCATTATCGACAATAAACGTGGATTTTTTAAAGATTTTTAAAAGGACCCATTATCGACAATAAACGTGGATTTTTTAAAGATTTTTTAAAGGACCCAATATCGACAATTAACTTGGATTTTTTAAAGGACCCAATATCGACAATAAACGTGGATTTTTTAAAGATTATTAAAAAGAACCCATTATCGACAATAGACGTGGATTTTTTAAAGATTTTTAAAAGGACCCATTATCCACAATAAACGTGGATTTTTTAAAGATTTTTAAAAGGACCCATTATCGACAATAAACGTGGATTTTTTAAAGATTTTTAAAAGGACCCATTATCCACAATAAACGTGGATTTTTTAAAGATTTTTCAAAGGACCCAATATCGACAATAAACGTGGATTTTTTAAAGATTTTTTAAAGGACCCAATATCGACAATAAACGTGGATTTTTTAAAGGACCCATTATCGACAATAAACGTGGATTTTTTAAAGATTTTTAAAAGGACCCATTATCGACAATAAACGTGGATTTTTTAAGGATTTTTTAAAGGACCCAATATCGACAATTAACTTGGATTTTTTAAAGGACCCAATATCGACAATAAACGTGGATTTTTTAAAGATTATTAAAAAGAACCCATTATCGACAATAGACGTGGATTTTTTAAAGATTTTTAAAAGGACCCATTATCCACAATAAACGTGGATTTTTTAAAGATTTTTAAAAGGACCCATTATCGACAATAAACGTGGATTTTTTAAAGATTTTTTAAAGGACCCAATATCGGCAATAAACGTGGATTTTTTAAAGATTTTTAAAAGGACCCATTATCGACAATAAACGTGGATTTTTTAAAGATTTTTTAAAGGACCCAATATCGGCAATAAACGTGGATTTTTTAAAGATTTTTCAAAGGACCCAATATCGAGAATAAACGTGGATTTTTTAAAGATTTTTTAAAGGACCCAATATCGACAATAAACGTGGATTTTTTAAAGGACCCATTATCGACAATAAACGTGGATTTTTTAAAGATTTTTAAAAGGACCCATTATCGACAATAAACGTGGATTTTTTAAAGATTTTTTAAAGGACCCAATATCGACAATTAACTTGGATTTTTTAAAGGACCCAATATCGACAATAAACGTGGATTTTTTAAAGATTATTAAAAAGAACCCATTATCGACAATAGACGTGGATTTTTTAAAGATTTTTAAAAGGACCCATTATCCACAATAAACGTGGATTTTTTAAAGATTTTTAAAAGGACCCATTATCGACAATAAACGTGGATTTTTTAAAGATTTTTTAAAGGACCCAATATCGGCAATAAACGTGGATTTTTTAAAGATTTTTCAAAGGACCCAATATCGACAATAAACGTGGATTTTTTAAAGATTTTTTAAAGGACCCAATATCGACAATAAACGTGGATTTTTTAAAGGACCCATTATCGACAATAAACGTGGATTTTTTAAAGATTTTTAAAAGGACCCATTATCGACAATAAACGTGGATTTTTTAAAGATTTTTTAAAGGACCCAATATCGACAATTAACTTGGATTTTTTAAAGGACCCAATATCGACAATAAACGTGGATTTTTTAAAGATTATTAAAAAGAACCCATTATCGACAATAGACGTGGATTTTTTAAAGATTTTTAAAAGGACCCATTATCCACAATAAACGTGGATTTTTTAAAGATTTTTAAAAGGACCCATTATCGACAATAAACGTGGATTTTTTAAAGATTTTTTAAAGGACCCAATATCGGCAATAAACGTGGATTTTTAAAGATTTTTCAAAGGACCCAATATCGACAATAAACGTGGATTTTTTAAAGATTTTTTAAAGGACCCAATATCGACAATAAACGTGGATTTTTTAAAGGACCCATTATCGACAATAAACGTGGATTTTTTAAAGATTTTTAAAAGGACCCATTATCGACAATAAACGTGGATTTTTTAAAGATTTTTTAAAGGACCCAATATCGACAATTAACTTGGATTTTTTAAAGGACCCAATATCGACAATAAACGTGGATTTTTTAAAGATTATTAAAAAGAACCCATTATCGACAATAGACGTGGATTTTTAAAGATTTTTAAAAGGACCCATTATCCACAATAAACGTGGATTTTTTAAAGATTTTTAAAAGGACCCATTATCGACAATAAACGTGGATTTTTTAAAGATTTTTTAAAGGACCCAATATCGGCAATAAACGTGGATTTTTTAAAGATTTTTCAAAGGACCCAATATCGACAATAAACGTGGATTTTTTAAAGATTTTTTAAAGGACCCAATATCGGCAATAAACGTGGATTTTTTAAAGATTTTTCAAAGGACCCAATATCGACAATAAACGTGGATTTTTTAAAGATTTTTTAAAGGACCCAATATCGACAATAAACGTGGATTTTTTAAAGGACCCATTATCGACAATAAACGTGGATTTTTTAAAGATTTTTAAAAGGACCCATTATCGACAATAAACGTGGATTTTTTAAAGATTTTTAAAAGGACCCAATATCGACAATTAACTTGGATTTTTTAAAGGACCCAATATCGACAATAAACGTGGATTTTTTAAAGATTATTAAAAAGAACCCATTATCGACAATAGACGTGGATTTTTTAAAGATTTTTAAAAGGACCCATTATCCACAATAAACGTGGATTTTTTAAAGATTTTTAAAAGGACCCAATATCGACAATTAACGTGGATTTTTTAAAGATTTTTTAAAGGACCCAATATCGGCAATAAACGTGGATTTTTTAAAGATTTTTCAAAGGACCCAATATCGACAATAAACGTGGATTTTTTAAAGATTTTTTAAAGGACCCAATATCGACAATAAACGTGGATTTTTTAAATGACCCATTATCGACAATAAACGAGGATTTTTTAAAGGACCCATTATCGACAATAAACGTGGATTTTTTAAAGGACCCATTATCGACAATAAACGTGGATTTTTTAAAGATTTTTTAAAGGACCCAATATCGACAATAAACGTGGATTTTTAAAGGACCCATTATCGACAATAAACGAGGATTTTTTAAAGGACCCATTATCGACAATAAACGTGGATTTTTTAAAGGACCCATTATCGACAATAAACGAGGATTTTTTAAAGGACCCATTATCGACAATAAACGTGGATTTTTTAAAGATTTTTTAAAGGACCCAATATCGACAATAAACGTGCATTTTTTAAAGATTTTGTAAAGGACCCAATATCGACAATTAACTTGGATTTTTTAAAGGACCCAATATCGACAATAAACGTGGATTTTTTAAAGATTTTTAAAGGACCCATTATCGACAATAAACGTGGATTTTTTAAAGATTTTTAAAAGGACCCAATATCGACAATTAACTTGGATTTTTAAAAGGACCCAATATCGACAATTAACTTGGATTTTTTAAAGGACCCAATATCGACAATAAACGTGCATTTTTTAAAGATTTTGTAAAGGACCCAATATCGACAATAAACGTGGATTTTTTAAAGGACCCAATATCGACAATAAACGTGGATTTTTTAAAGATTTTTTAAAGGACCCAATATCGACAATAAACGTGGATTTTTTAAAGATTTTTTAAAGGACCCAATATCGACAATAAACGTGGATTTTTTAAAGGACCCAATATCGACAATTAACTTGGATTTTTTAAAGGACCCAATATCGACAATAAACGTGGATTTTTTAAAGATTTTTTAAAGGACCCAATATCGACAATAAACGTGGATTTTTTAAAGATTTTTTAAAGGACCCAATATCGACAATAAACGTGGACTTTTTAAAGGACCCAATATCGACAATAAACGTGGATTTTTTAAAGATTTTTTAAAGGACCCAATATCGACAATAAACGTGGATTTTTTAAAGATTTTTAAAAGGACCCATTATCGACAATAAACGTGGATTTTTTAAAGATTTTTTAAAGGACCCAATATCGGCAATAAACGTGGATTTTTTAAAGATTTTTCAAAGGACCCAATATCGACAATAAACGTGGATTTTTTAAAGATTTTTTAAAGGACCCAATATCGACAATAAACGTGGATTTTTTAAAGGACCCATTATCGACAATAAACGTGGATTTTTTAAAGATTTTTAAAAGGACCCATTATCGACAATAAACGTGGATTTTTTAAAGATTTTTTAAAGGACCCAATATCGACAATTAACTTGGATTTTTTAAAGGACCCAATATCGACAATAAACGTGGATTTTTTAAAGATTATTAAAAAGAACCCATTATCGACAATAGACGTGGATTTTTTAAAGATTTTTAAAAGGACCCATTATCCACAATAAACGTGGATTTTTTAAAGATTTTTAAAAGGACCCAATATCGACAATTAACTTGGATTTTTTAAAGGACCCAATATCGACAATAAACGTGCATTTTTAAAGATTTTGTAAAGGACCCAATATCGACAATAAACGTGCATTTTTTAAAGATTTTGTAAAGGACCCAATATCGACAATTAACTTGGATTTTTAAAAGGACCCAATATCGACAATAAACGTGGATTTTTTAAAGATTTTTAAAAGGACCCATTATCGACAATAAACGTGGATTTTTTAAAGATTTTTAAAAGGACCCAATATCGACAATTAACTTGGATTTTTTAAAGGACCCAATATCGACAATAAACGTGCATTTTTTAAAGATTTTGTAAAGGACCCAATATCGACAATAAACGTGCATTTTTTAAAGATTTTGTAAAGGACCCAATATCGACAATTAACTTGGATTTTTAAAAGGACCCAATATCGACAATAAACGTGGATTTTTTAAAGATTTTTTAAAGGACCCAATATCGACAATAAACGTGGATTTTTTAAAGATTTTTAAAAGGACCCAATATCGACAATTAACTTGGATTTTTTAAAGGACCCAATATCGACAATAAACGTGGATTTTTTAAAGATTTTTTAAATGACCCATTATCGACAATAAACGTGGATTTTTTAAAGATTTTTAAAAGGACCCAATATCGACAATTAACTTGGATTTTTTAAAGGACCCAATATCGACAATAAACGTGGATTTTTTAAAGATTTTTTAAAGGACCCAATATCGACAATAAACGTGGATTTTTTAAAGGACCCAATATCGACAATTAACTTGGATTTTTTAAAGGACCCAATATCGACAATAAACGTGGATTTTTTAAAGATTTTTTAAAGGACCCATTATCGACAATATACGTGGATTTTTTAAAGATTTTTTAAAGGACCCAATATCGACAATTAACTTGGATTTTTTAAAGGACCCAATATCGACAATAAACGTGGATTTTTTAAAGATTTTTTAAAGGACCCATTATGGACAATAAACGTGGATTTTTTAAAGATTTTTTAAAGGACCCAATATCGACAATTAACTTGGATTTTTTAAAGGACCCAATATCGACAATAAACGTGGATTTTTTAAAGATTTTTTAAAGGACCCATTATCGACAATATACGTGGATTTTTTAAAGATTTTTTAAAGGACCCATTATCGACAATAAACGTGGATTTTTTAAAGGACCCAATATCGACAATAAACGTGGATTTTTTAAAGATTTTTAAAAGGACCCAATATCGACAATTAACTTGGATTTTTTAAAGGACCCAATATCGACAATAAACGTGCATTTTTTAAAGATTTTGTAAAGGACCCAATATCGACAATTAACTTGGATTTTTAAAAGGACCCAATATCGACAATAAACGTGGATTTTTTAAAGATTTTTAAAAGGACCCATTATCGACAATAAACGTGGATTTTTTAAAGATTTTTAAAAGGACCCAATATCGACAATTAACTTGGATTTTTTAAAGGACCCAATATCGACAATAAACGTGCATTTTTTAAAGATTTTGTAAAGGACCCAATATCGACAATAAACGTGCATTTTTTAAAGATTTTGTAAAGGACCCAATATCGACAATTAACTTGGATTTTTAAAAGGACCCAATATCGACAATAAACGTGGATTTTTTAAAGATTTTTTAAAGGACCCAATATCGACAATAAACGTGGATTTTTTAAAGATTTTTAAAAGGACCCAATATCGACAATTAACTTGGATTTTTTAAAGGACCCAATATCGACAATAAACGTGGATTTTTTAAAGATTTTTTAAATGACCCATTATCGACAATAAACGTGGATTTTTTAAAGATTTTTAAAAGGACCCAATATCGACAATTAACTTGGATTTTTTAAAGGACCCAATATCGACAATAAACGTGGATTTTTTAAAGATTTTTTAAAGGACCCAATATCGACAATAAACTTGGATTTTTTAAAGGACCCAATATCGACAATTAACTTGGATTTTTTAAAGGACCCAATATCGACAATAAACGTGGATTTTTTAAAGATTTTTTAAAGGACCCATTATCGACAATATACGTGGATTTTTTAAAGATTTTTTAAAGGACCCATTATCGACAATAAACGTGGATTTTTTAAAGGACCCAATATCGACAATAAACGTGGATTTTTTAAAGATTTTTTAAAGGACCCATTATGGACAATATACGTGGATTTTTTAAAGATTTTTTAAAGGACCCATTATCGACAATAAACGTGGATTTTTTAAAGGACCCAATATCGACAATAAACGTGGATTTTTTAAAGATTTTTTAAAGGACCCATTATCGACAATATACGTGGATTTTTTAAAGATTTTTTAAAGGACCCATTATCGACAATAAACGTGGATTTTTTAAAGGACCCAATATCGACAATAAACGTGGATTTTTTAAAGATTTTTTAAAGGACCCATTATCGACAATATACGTGGATTTTTTAAAGATTTTTTAAAGGACCCATTATCGACAATAAACGTGGATTTTTTAAAGGACCCAATATCGACAATAAACGTGGATTTTTTAAAGATTTTTTAAAGGACCCATTATCGACAATATACGTGGATTTTTTAAAGATTTTTTAAAGGACCCATTATCGACAATAAACGTGGATTTTTTAAAGATTTTTTTAAGGACCCAATATCGACAATAAACGTGGATTTTTTAAAGATTTTTTAAAGGACCCAATATCGACAATAAACGTGGATTTTTTAAAGATTTTTTAAAGGATCCAATATCGACAATAAACGTGGATTTTTTAAAGATTTTTAAAAGAACCCATTATCGACAATAAACGTGGATTTTGTAAAGATTTTTAAAAGACCCCATTATCGACAATAAACGTGGATTTTTTAAAGATTTTTTAAAGGACCCATTATCGACAATAAACGTGGATTTTTTAAAGATTTTTTAAAGGACCCATTATCGACAATAAACGTGGATTTTTTAAAGATTTTTTAAAGGACCCAATATCGACAATAAACGTGGATTTTTAAAGATTTTTTAAAGGACCCATTATCGACAATAAACGTGGATTTTTTAAAGATTTTTTAAAGGACCCAATATCGACAATAAACGTGGATTTTTTAAAGATTTTTAAAAGGACCCAATATCGACAATTAACTTGGATTTTTTAAAGGACCCAATATCGACAATAAACGTGCATTTTTTAAAGATTTTGTAAAGGACCCAATATCGACAATTAACTTGGATTTTTAAAAGGACCCAATATCGACAATAAACGTGGATTTTTTAAAGATTTTTAAAAGGACCCATTATCGACAATAAACGTGGATTTTTTAAAGATTTTTAAAAGGACCCAATATCGACAATTAACTTGGATTTTTTAAAGGACCCAATATCGACAATAAACGTGCATTTTTTAAAGATTTTGTAAAGGACCCAATATCGACAATAAACGTGCATTTTTTAAAGATTTTGTAAAGGACCCAATATCGACAATTAACTTGGATTTTTAAAAGGACCCAATATCGACAATAAACGTGGATTTTTTAAAGATTTTTTAAAGGACCCAATATCGACAATAAACGTGGATTTTTTAAAGATTTTTAAAAGGACCCAATATCGACAATTAACTTGGATTTTTTAAAGATTTTTAAAAGGACCCAATATCGACAATTAACTTGGATTTTTTAAAGGACCCAATATCGACAATAAACGTGGATTTTTTAAAGATTTTTTAAATGACCCATTATCGACAATAAACGTGGATTTTTTAAAGATTTTTAAAAGGACCCAATATCGACAATTAACTTGGATTTTTTAAAGGACCCAATATCGACAATAAACGTGGATTTTTTAAAGATTTTTTAAAGGACCCAATATCGACAATAAACTTGGATTTTTTAAAGGACCCAATATCGACAATTAACTTGGATTTTTTAAAGGACCCAATATCGACAATAAACGTGGATTTTTTAAAGATTTTTTAAAGGACCCATTATCGACAATATACGTGGATTTTTTAAAGATTTTTTAAAGGACCCATTATCGACAATAAACGTGGATTTTTTAAAGGACCCAATATCGACAATAAACGTGGATTTTTTAAAGATTTTTTAAAGGACCCATTATGGACAATATACGTGGTTTTTTAAAGATTTTTTAAAGGACCCATTATCGACAATAAACGTGGATTTTTTAAAGGACCCAATATCGACAATAAACGTGGATTTTTTAAAGATTTTTTAAAGGACCCATTATCGACAATATACGTGGATTTTTTAAAGATTTTTTAAAGGACCCATTATCGACAATAAACGTGGATTTTTTAAAGGACCCAATATCGACAATAAACGTGGATTTTTTAAAGATTTTTTAAAGGACCCATTATCGACAATATACGTGGATTTTTTAAAGATTTTTTAAAGGACCCATTATCGACAATAAACGTGGATTTTTTAAAGGACCCAATATCGACAATAAACGTGGATTTTTTAAAGATTTTTTAAAGGACCCATTATCGACAATATACGTGGATTTTTTAAAGATTTTTTAAAGGACCCATTATCGACAATAAACGTGGATTTTTTAAAGATTTTTTTAAGGACCCAATATCGACAATAAACGTGGATTTTTTAAAGATTTTTTAAAGGACCCAATATCGACAATAAACGTGGATTTTTTAAAGATTTTTTAAAGGATCCAATATCGACAATAAACGTGGATTTTTTAAAGATTTTTAAAAGAACCCATTATCGACAATAAACGTGGATTTTGTAAAGATTTTTAAAAGACCCCATTATCGACAATAAACGTGGATTTTTTAAAGATTTTTTAAAGGACCCATTATCGACAATAAACGTGGATTTTTTAAAGATTTTTTAAAGGACCCATTATCGACAATAAACGTGGATTTTTTAAAGATTTTTTAAAGGACCCAATATCGACAATAAACGTGGATTTTTTAAAGATTTTTTAAAGGACCCATTATCGACAATAAACGTGGATTTTTTAAAGATTTTTTAAAGGACCCAATATCGACAATAAACGTGGATTTTTTAAAGATTTTTTAAAGGACCCATTATCGACAATAAACGTGGATTTTTAAAGATTTTTAAAAGGACCCATTATCGACAATAAACGTGGATTTTTTAAAGATTTTTTAAAGGACCCATTATCGACAATAAACGTGGATTTTTTAAAGATTTTTAAAAGGACCCAATATCGACAATAAACGTGAATTTTTAAAGATTTTTAAAAGGACCCATTATCGACAATAAACGTGGATTTTTTAAAGATTTTTTAAAGGACCCATTATCGACAATAAACGTGGATTTTTTAAAGATTTTTTAAAGGACCCATTATCGACAATAAACGTGGATTTTTTAAAGATTTTTTAAAGGACCCATTATCGACAATAAACGTGGATTTTTTAAAGATTTTTTAAAGGACCCAATATCGACAATAAACGTGGATTTTTTAAAGATTTTTAAAAGGACGTATTATCGACAATAAACGTGGATTTTTTAAAGATTTTTAAAAGGACGTATTATCGACAATAAACGTGGATTTTTTAAAGATTTTTAAAAGGACGTATTATCGACAATAAACGTGGATTTTAAAGATTTTTAAAAGGACGTATTATCGACAATAAACGTGGATTTTTTAAAGATTTTTTAAAGGACCCAATATCGACAATAAACGTGGATTTTTTAAAGATTTTTAAAAGGACGTATTATCGACAATAAACGTGGATTTTTTAAAGATTTTTAAAAGGACGTATTATCGACAATAAACGTGGATTTTTTAAAGATTTTTAAAAGGACGTATTATCGACAATAAACGTGGATTTTTTAAAGATTTTTAAAAGGACGTATTATCGACAATAAACGTGGATTTTTTAAAGATTTTTAAAAGGACGTATTATCGACAATAAACGTGGATTTTTTAAAGATTTTTAAAAGGACGTATTATCGACAATAAACGTGGATTTTTTAAAGATTTTTAAAAGGACGTATTATCGACAATAAACGTGGATTTTTTAAAGATTTTTAAAAGGACGTATTATCGACAATAAACGTGGATTTTTTAAAGATTTTTAAAAGGACGTATTATCGACAATAAACGTGGATTTTTTAAAGATTTTTAAAAGGACGTATTATCGACAATAAACGTGGATTTTTTAAAGATTTTTAAAAGGACGTATTATCGACAATAAACGTGGATTTTTTAAAGATTTTTAAAAGGACGTATTATCGACAATAAACGTGGATTTTTTAAAGATTTTTAAAAGGACGTATTATCGACAATAAACGTGGATTTTTTAAAGATTTTTAAAAGGACGTATTATCGACAATAAACGTGGATTTTTTAAAGATTTTTAAAAGGACGTATTATCGACAATAAACGTGGATTTTTTAAAGATTTTTAAAAGGACGTATTATCGACAATAAACGTGGATTTTTTAAAGATTTTTAAAAGGACGTATTATCGACAATAAACGTGGATTTTTTAAAGATTTTTAAAAGGACGTATTATCGACAATAAACGTGGATTTTTTAAAGATTTTTAAAAGGACGTATTATCGACAATAAACGTGGATTTTTTAAAGATTTTTAAAAGGACGTATTATCGACAATAAACGTGGATTTTTTAAAGATTTTTAAAAGGACGTATTATCGACAATAAACGTGGATTTTTTAAAGATTTTTAAAAGGACGTATTATCGACAATAAACGTGGATTTTTTAAAGATTTTTAAAAGGACGTATTATCGACAATAAACGTGGATTTTTTAAAGATTTTTAAAAGGACGTATTATCGACAATAAACGTGGATTTTTTAAAGATTTTTAAAAGGACGTATTATCGACAATAAACGTGGATTTTTTAAAGATTTTTAAAAGGACGTATTATCGACAATAAACGTGGATTTTTTAAAGATTTTTAAAAGGACGTATTATCGACAATAAACGTGGATTTTTTAAAGATTTTTAAAAGGACGTATTATCGACAATAAACGTGGATTTTTTAAAGATTTTTAAAAGGACGTATTATCGACAATAAACGTGGATTTTTTAAAGATTTTTAAAAGGACGTATTATCGACAATAAACGTGGATTTTTTAAAGATTTTTAAAAGGACGTATTATCGACAATAAACGTGGATTTTTTAAAGATTTTTAAAAGGACGTATTATCGACAATAAACGTGGATTTTTTAAAGATTTTTAAAAGGACGTATTATCGACAATAAACGTGGATTTTTTAAAGATTTTTAAAAGGACGTATTATCGACAATAAACGTGGATTTTTTAAAGATTTTTAAAAGGACGTATTATCGACAATAAACGTGGATTTTTTAAAGATTTTTAAAAGGACGTATTATCGACAATAAACGTGGATTTTTTAAAGATTTTTAAAAGGACGTATTATCGACAATAACGTGGATTTTTTAAAGATTTTTAAAGATTTTTAAAAGGACGTATTATCGACAATAAACGTGGATTTTTTAAAGATTTTTAAAGATTTTTAAAAGGACGTATTATCGACAATAAACGTGGATTTTTTAAAGATTTTTAAAAGGACGTATTATCGACAATAAACGTGGATTTTTTAAAGATTTTTAAAAGGACGTATTATCGACAATAAACGTGGATTTTTTAAAGATTTTTAAAAGGACGTATTATCGACAATAAACGTGGATTTTTTAAAGATTTTTAAAAGGACGTATTATCGACAATAAACGTGGATTTTTAAAGATTTTTAAAAGGACGTATTATCGACAATAAACGTGGATTTTTTAAAGATTTTTTAAAGGACCCAATATCGACAATAAACGTGGATTTTTTAAAGATTTTTAAAAGGACGTATTATCGACAATAAACGTGGATTTTTTAAAGATTTTTAAAAGGACGTATTATCGACAATAAACGTGGATTTTTTAAAGATTTTTAAAAGGACGTATTATCGACAATAAACGTGGATTTTTTAAAGATTTTTAAAAGGACGTATTATCGACAATAAACGTGGATTTTTTAAAGATTTTTAAAAGGACGTATTATCGACAATAAACGTGGATTTTTTAAAGATTTTTAAAAGGACGTATTATCGACAATAAACGTGGATTTTTTAAAGATTTTTAAAAGGACGTATTATCGACAATAAACGTGGATTTTTTAAAGATTTTTAAAAGGACGTATTATCGACAATAAACGTGGATTTTTTAAAGATTTTTAAAAGGACGTATTATCGACAATAAACGTGGATTTTTTAAAGATTTTTAAAAGGACGTATTATCGACAATAAACGTGGATTTTTTAAAGATTTTTAAAAGGACGTATTATCGACAATAAACGTGGATTTTTTAAAGATTTTTAAAAGGACGTATTATCGACAATAAACGTGGATTTTTTAAAGATTTTTAAAAGGACGTATTATCGACAATAAACGTGGATTTTTTAAAGATTTTTAAAAGGACGTATTATCGACAATAAACGTGGATTTTTTAAAGATTTTTAAAGATTTTTAAAAGGACGTATTATCGACAATAAACGTGGATTTTTTAAAGATTTTTAAAGATTTTTAAAAGGACGTATTATCGACAATAAACGTGGATTTTTTAAAGATTTTTAAAAGGACGTATTATCGACAATAAACGTGGATTTTTAAAGATTTTTAAAAGGACGTATTATCGACAATAAACGTGGATTTTTTAAAGATTTTTAAAAGGACGTATTATCGACAATAAACGTGGATTTTTAAAGATTTTTAAAAGGACGTATTATCGACAATAAACGTGGATTTTTAAAGATTTTTAAAAGGACGTATTATCGACAATAAACGTGGATTTTTTAAAGATTTTTTAAAGGACCCAATATCGACAATAAACGTGGATTTTTTAAAGATTTTTAAAAGGACGTATTATCGACAATAAACGTGGATTTTTTAAAGATTTTTAAAAGGACGTATTATCGACAATAAACGTGGATTTTTTAAAGATTTTTAAAAGGACGTATTATCGACAATAAACGTGGATTTTTTAAAGATTTTTAAAAGGACGTATTATCGACAATAAACGTGGATTTTTTAAAGATTTTTAAAAGGACGTATTATCGACAATAAACGTGGATTTTTTAAAGATTTTTAAAAGGACGTATTATCGACAATAAACGTGGATTTTTTAAAGATTTTTAAAAGGACGTATTATCGACAATAAACGTGGATTTTTTAAAGATTTTTAAAAGGACGTATTATCGACAATAAACGTGGATTTTTTAAAGATTTTTAAAAGGACGTATTATCGACAATAAACGTGGATTTTTTAAAGATTTTTAAAAGGACGTATTATCGACAATAAACGTGGATTTTTTAAAGATTTTTAAAAGGACGTATTATCGACAATAAACGTGGATTTTTTAAAGATTTTTAAAAGGACGTATTATCGACAATAAACGTGGATTTTTTAAAGATTTTTAAAAGGACGTATTATCGACAATAAACGTGGATTTTTTAAAGATTTTTAAAAGGTTCCATTATCGACAGTAAACGTGGATTTTTTAAAGATTTTTTAAAGGACCCAATATCGACAATAAACGTGGATTTTTTAAAGATTTTTAAAAGGACCCATTATCGATAATAAACATGGATTTTTTAAAGATTTTTAAAAGAACCCATTAACGACAATAAACCTGGATTTTTTAAAGATTTTTTAAAGGACCCAATATCGACAATAAACGTGGATTTTTTAAAAATTTTTAAAAGGACCTCATTATTGACAATAAACGTGGATTTTTTAAAGATTTTTTAAAGGACCCATTATCTACAAGTAATGTGGATTTTTAAAGATTTTTTAAAGGACCCAATATCGACAATAAACGTGGATTTTTTAAAAATTTTTAAAAGGACCTCATTATTGACAATAAACGTGGATTTTTTAAAGATTTTTTAAAGGACCCATTATCTACAAGTAATGTGGATTTTTAAAAATTTTTTTAAAGGACGTATTATCGACAATAAACGTGGATTTTTTAAAGATTTTTAAAAGGACGTATTATCGACAATAAACGTGGATTTTTTAAAGATTTTTAAAAGGACGTATTATCGACAATAAACGTGGATTTTTTAAAGATTTTTAAAAGGACGTATTATCGACAATAAACGTGGATTTTTTAAAGATTTTTAAAAGGACGTATTATCGACAATAAACGTGGATTTTTTAAAGATTTTTTAAAGGACCCAATATCGACAGTAAACGTGGATTTTTTAAAGATTTTTTAAAGGACCCAATATCGACAATAAACGTGGATTTTTTAAAGATTTTTAAAAGGACGTATTATCGACAATAAACGTGGTTTTTTTAAAGATTTTTAAAAGGACGTATTATCGACAATAAACGTGGATTTTTTAAAGATTTTTAAAAGGACGTATTATCGACAATAAACGTGGATTTTTTAAAGATTTTTAAAAGGACGTATTATCGACAATAAACGTGGATTTTTAAAGATTTTTAAAAGGACGTATTATCGACAATAAACGTGGATTTTTTAAAGATTTTTAAAAGGACGTATTATCGACAATAAACGTGGATTTTTTAAAGATTTTTAAAAGGTTCCATTATCGACAGTAAACGTGGATTTTTTAAAGATTTTTTAAAGGACCCAATATCGACAATAAACGTGGATTTTTTAAAGAGTTTTAAAAGGACCCAGTATCGACAATAAACATGGATTTTTTAAAGATTTTTAAAAGAACCCATTATCGACAATAAACGTGGATTTTTTAAAGATTTTTAAAAGGACCCATTATCGACAATAAACATGGATTTTTTAAAGATTTTTAAAAGAACCCATTAACGACAATAAACCTGGATTTTTTAAAGGACCCAATATCGACAATAAACGAGGATTTTTTAAAAATTTTTAAAAGGACCTCATTATTGACAATAACGTGGATTTTTTAAAGATTTTTAAAAGGACGTATTATCGACAATAAACGTGGATTTTTTAAAGATTTTTTAAAGGACCCATTATCTACAAGTAATGTGGATTTTTAAAGATTTTTTTAAAGGACCCATCATCTACAATAAACGTGGATTTTTTAAAGATTTTTAAAAGGTCCCAAATAAATTCATATTTTCCCAAAACTATTTCATTTCAATTATTCCTTCATTTTCAATTCCCCATTAAATATCATAATAATGTCTATTAGGAAATTAACATTATTGTTTCTTAAAATTGCAGCAATTTTCTTTCCTTGTTCCCTGTGTATGAATACCTTCAAATGTGTGTGTGTGTGTGTGTGTGTATGTGTGCTCAATATCTCAATATAATCCCTTGACATGATTATTTGATTGATTGATAACTTTCGTCTGAATGCATCTATCCATCCATCCATTCAGGTGGCTGCCATTGCCATTTATTACTCTTCGATCGTTCCGAGTTCGTTTCGACCAAAAAGTGCCAGAGAAGAAGATAAAGTGAAATGAAGTAAAGAATGAATGAATCAATGAATTAATGCATGAATGTTGAAATTGATACTTTTGTTTCAAAATGATGAAGAAGATTCGTTTTCAAAGTAATCTTCTGTTATGTGAATGGCTGTGTGTGTGGTCATTGCAAATGTGTTGCAGCATTGAAATCTCAAATGTAGATATGTATGTGTGTGTGCGAATGTGCGAGTGATACAAATGTATCCCTGTTCGATGATAAAAATTAATATTTGAGGTAAACAGCCATGAAACACTCGAGGAAATTTAAAAAAATTTCTTAAAAATTAAATTTATTGTCGATAATGGGTCCTTTTAAAAATCTTTAAAAATCCACGTTCAATACCGATATAGGGCCCATTAAAAAATCTTTAAAAAATCCACGTTCAATACCGATATAGGGCCCATTAAAAAATCTTTAAAAAATCCGCGTTCAATAGCGATACAGGGCCCACTAAAAATCTTTAAAAAATCCACGTTCAATACCGATATAGGACCCATTAAAAAATATTTAAAAAATCCAAGTTTGTTGTCGATATTGGATCCTTTTAAAAATTCACGTTTGATTGCTTTTTGGGTCCTTTTAAAAATCTTTCAAAAATCCACGTTTGATGGTCTTTTTGGGTCCTTTAAAAAATCCATGTTTGATGGCCCTTTTAAAAATCTTAAAAAAAATCCACATTTATTGTCGATAATGGGTCCTTTAAAAAATCCACGTTTGCTGGCCTTTTTGGGTCCTTTTAAAAATCTTTAAAAAATCCACATCTGATGGCCTTTTTGGGTCTTTTTAAAAATCTTTAAAAAATCAACGTTTATTGTCGATAATGGGTCCTTTAAAAAATCTTTCAAAAATCCACGTTTGTTGTCGATATTGGATCCTTTTAAAAATTCACGTTTGATGACCTTTTTGGGTCCTTTAAAAAATCCATGTTTGATGGCCCTTTTAAAAATCTTAAAAAAATCCACATTTATTGTCGATAATGGGTCCTTTAAAAAATAATTAAAAATCCACGTTTGATGGCCTTTTTGGGTCCTTTTACAAATCTTTAAAAAGTCCACGTGTGATGGCCTTTTAAAAATCTTTAAAAAATCAACATTTATTGCCGATTGTGGGTCCTTTTAAAAATCTTTAAAAAATCCACGTTTGATAGCCTTTTTGGGTCCTTTTATAAATCTTTAAAAAGTCCACAGTAGTGTGCTTATGGGGATGTTGGGAATTCACCACGATTTATCACGGCAAATTCTATTGGGGATGTTGATTTGGGTAAATTCACCACGGTGAATTTTAATGGGGATGTTGTCTTGGGAATTGTACCACGGCAAATTCTATTGGGGATGTTGATTGGGGGAAATTCAGCACGGTGAAATATATTGGGGATGTTGTCTTTTGAAATGTACCACGGTGAAATATATTGGGGATGTTGTCTTTTGAAATGTACCACGGTGAATTATATTGGGGATGTTGTCGTTTGAATTGTACCACGGCAAATTATATTGGGGATGTTGTCTTTTGAATTGTACCACGTCAAATTTTATTGGGGCTGTTGGCGTTGGTGTTGCTAGTTTTAATATGAACTACTAGATGGCGCTAAGTTTAGCGCAGACACAATCCAAAACTGTGTATGGGATGGTGAAATTTCAAGTTTTAATATTCACCACTAGCAGAGACACCCTCCGAAAAAAAAAAATGTATTATGATCATATCGAGTGGGACTAAAGAGATTCACCATGTGAGAAGTGAATATAAGTAAGAGGTAAGTATCGAAGAAAATCATTTTATCTAGATGGCTCTCAGAATGCTTTTATATAGTCAACATGTTGATTACTGCAGTCAAATGTGCTTATTAATTTATTTGAAAACATATATTTCAAGAAATCGACTTCAATAAATGTGATATATTATAGAAGAGTTTCAATTGACAAATATGCTGCAATTATTGATATTTCAGGGGTTTTAAGAAAAACGATAACGAAGTCGAGTGGGTTGAACACGAAAATCAGCATGTTGGCTATGCAAAACATGATGAGATAAAAAGACAAAACTAACTTTTCGTTGTACTTGTTTTAATTTGTCTATAATTTTAGCGACTCAAAAATGTTCAGTTATTCCCATCGAAACGATATAGGCGACATCTAACGGTGAGTTCCATCCATACTATCCATAAATTATGTTGTAGCATAGACACACTCCAAAACTATTGAAATATGATCATATCGAATGGGGCTAGAGAGATCCACCATATGAGAAGTGAATATAGCAGAGACAAATTTGGTTAGTATCATAGTCAACAAGAAGATGTGTGTTCTATTATTTTGTCCAGATGGCTCTCCAGTCATTTCCCTCGAAACGATATAGGCGACATCTAACCACCAATTAATGTTGTAGCATATACACACTAAAAAAATGCTGCTGTAGCCAATCAAAGCAAATTCTTCTTGTGTGGACAGGCATTTTGATACATTATATCGATCGCTTTTTGATAGTTTTGTCGATGAAGAATTTGTTTACATTATGTAGCAATTTGAGAGAATTGAAACTGAAAGAGTTTCATGACAAACCCTGCATCAATTCGGTATTGAAGATTGAAGGGATTTGAAGAAGGAAACACCATTGTTTACATTAACTAACAATTGGATTTCTGTGAAATGGATATGAGAATTTGGGGGGAAGCGTTGTTGCAGAGTTTCATGACAAATTCTGCTTCAACGATAGATTGGAGCATGAATGAGAACATGCTTAACTATGCTCAAAATTAAAAACTCTAGTAACTCTGTAATATTGTGAAATTCGCGTTAAATATTCCTATATATAGAAGACAATTTCAAGTAAGGCTCACAGTATAAAATTAAACATTGAACGTGATATTATGGCGAACGCAGATTTAATAAACTTATTCAATTCTTTCAGTTATAAAAAAATAATAACTTTGAAAGAAATGGAGGATAACAAAGAATACAACATCCATGGCGCCTTTAGAACAAATACAAAATATGGGGAAAGAATTGTGCTGAAAATTAATGATGCTATCCTCTATTTGCCGTCAAGATTCCTCTCGCTGGCGGATGAATACATAAAAGAAATAGCTGGTGGGGGTTATTCTGTGACGAAAACTGTGTTGAAAGATGGAAGCGGAAAGAGTCTTTACAAACTAGAATTAAAACATTTGGATCAACCAGATTATTTTTATCAACCATATTTAACATAAACTGAAAAGTAAATAAATATTTTGTTTGAAACTAAAAATTGCAAGCTGTTTTCATTTTAATGTGTGCAGAGAAATATTTCAGTTTATTAGTGAAGCTTTAGAAAGGAAGATGTCTCTTCTTAATAAGGAAGACGAACGCTTAAAAACCTTTGCTCGCTGGCCTTTAAATTATCCAGATCCCAAGACAATGGCTGCAGTAGGACTTTATTATACTGGAGTAGGAGATATTACCAGATGTTATTTTTGTAAAGTAAACATTCATAGTTGGGATCAAACTGATTGTCCTGTTACTGAGCATTCAAGGTTGACATATCGTTGCCCATTACTGGAAGGGCGTGAAACAACTAATGTCCCAACTATTTCAAAAAATTGGAATTGTACACCTTCTGAAATTGGTGTAGATGTTTGTGGTCGTGGAGCGAGTAAATGTTCACCCATTTTCTTATTATTGTTCACTTTCATTACCTTTAATGCTTTAAATAAAGTTTTATGCAAATAATACAGTTGCTTGTTTTTATTTATTAACTTTATTAATTTCATCGTCTAGTATGTAGCCAAGTTCTTTCCAGTTTTGTTCAATGAATACAAATATCTTAAATATATTATTTACGGCACACTTAAATCTAGTGTCCAAATGTATAGGACAGTTTGTAAAATAATTTTGGCAAGCTCGAAGTTTCATATTATTTTCTAAATTTATAATGGTAGAATGAATATATTTCTGTAAAAAGATTTTCTTTTCTTGTCCAACAACAAAAATATATTGATAATTGTTCAATGGTGTAAGAGCTTTCTCGACATCATTATAATTTTTTTCTCCATCTGTCCAATCTAAGCCATTCACATGTGTCTTGGTGTAGGCATTTGTTCTGCATGCTTCCCCAGTAAGTTCTTTTATATTAAAAGGTGGACGAAACAAAAAATAATGTGGAACAACAGAAGCACCACACATATATGATAGTTCCTTCACGAAAATACTCTTGTGGTTTCCATGGCAATATTGAAAATCAACCAGTGCAATATCCGATCTATTGATTTCAATCATCTTCTTAGGAAAGTTGAATTTGAATGGAGGGGATATCATCGATGTTGGAGTATTTATAAAATTTTGTTCATGTCCAATAAAAACTTTAAACAAAGATGTCCACAATTGTATGTATGAAATCGTTGATCTCTTTTATAATTGTATGTAATAGCTGGTCCCAAATACCGTAAAACTTCTATCGGGGGTTGAAGATTACCGAAACTGTCGTAATAGTCGATATTATTATTGATTTTATTATATGCCACCCAATGCGTGCCAGGTCCACTGCTAACATCCAAATTTATGATACCACATTCAATTCGATGTGGTTTCTTAGGTAGATTATCACGCATATAAACACCTCTAAAGTGAGGTATATATTTTTTCCCAAAAAAACTAATATTTACATCGGTTAGAGGACCTTTGGGTAGCTGCTTAATTAGTTTTTTGGAGTTTTATTTTCATCAACATAAATTCCATAGCCCTTTTTATATGGTTTGAGATAGA